>NC_029774.3:28844090-28876322 GCF_000817695.3 Arachis duranensis | reverse complement strand
AAAATTAAAATCCCGGTGGAGAGGACCATATGTGATTACAAGCGTGTCACCATATGGATACGTAGAGCTTCAGGATAATGATTCTAATAAAAAGTTCATTGTTAATGGACAGAGAGTCAAACATTATCTTGAAGGCAATTTTGAGCAAGAATGCTCAAAACTGAGGCTTGATTAAAGCTCAGTAATAGTCCATCTAAAGACAATAAAGAAGCGCTTGCTGGGAGGCAACCCAGCCATTTACAAAGTTTATTAGTTAATTAATTGATTTTTACAGGTATATGTCAAGTATCTTCAAGGTAAAATAGCAATTGATTGAATTCACAGAGTTACAAAGGAATTTGGAGGCTCACTGGCGTGAAAAAGCCAGTAAGAAATATTTTGGGCATTGAACGCCCAAAAGAAGCATCCACTGGGCGTTTAACGCCAGTAACGATAGCCATCTGGGCGTTGAACGCCAGAATTACAGCATCCTGGGCGTTCAGAAAAATGCCCAGTGACAAAGGACTTCCTGGCGTTCAACGCCAGAAAGAAGCAACAGCTGGGCGTTGAATGCCCAGGAGAAGCAGCAATTAGGCGTTAAACGCCCAAAACATGCAGCGTTTGGGCGTTTAACGCCAGGATTGTGGGGAGGAGGTAATTTCGTTTTCAATTCAAATTTTTTCCAATTTTCACGTTTCAATTCATGATCTCTTGCATAAAGTTACAAACTCTCATCTTTCAACTTCAATTTCTAAAATCCTTTTTCAAAAATATTAAATGCATCTCAATCCATAAAGACAAATTGTTTTCCAATCCAATCCAACTCTTTTTTTAGGTTTTTCAAAACTCATCTATCTTTTTGAATTCTTTTCAAATCTTTTTAAATTCTTCTCATATCTTTTTCAACTCATCATATCTTTTGAATTTCAAATTTGCCTCTCCTACTATTCCTCTCATTTCCTTTCTTTTGCTTGAGGACAAGCAAACCTCTAAGTTTGGTGTGATTCGCCATGATCATTGAGCTAAAACTCATCAAGATCATGACACCTAAGGGAACAGGAAAAGCAAGGATGTGACTTGAAGGAACTGAAGCATCAGAAATTATCTCTTGAAGGACCAAGCACCCCACAGACTAGAGGAACATCCACTTCCCAAAATAAAGGTTGTTGAGTCCTAATCTCTGCCTTAACTCTATGATAACTGTTCTTATTAGGAATTTACCTTAGAAGTTATAAATTAGTAGTAGTAATTAATATCTCTATTTTGATTTTATTTCCAATTAAGCTATAAATTATTTTTCTCATCATCATCAAACATGAATAAAATAGTAGATTTTTAGAATAAAGAGGCAATTTAATTTCGAGTTCTTAATAAGGAAAATTCTAATTATTTATATGTGGTGGCAATACTTTTTGTCTTCTAAATGAATGTTTGAACAGTGCATATTTTTTATATTGAATTTCACAAATGTTAAAATTGTTGGCTCCTGAAAGAATGATGAACAAGAGAAATATTATTGCTGATCTGAAAAATCATGAAATTGATTCCTGAAGCAAGAAAAAGCAGTGAAAAAAATTTTGCGAAAAAAAAGCAAGCAGAAAAAGCCAATAGCCCTTTAAACCAAAAGGCAAGGGTGAAAAGGATCCAAGGCTTTGAGCATCAATGGATAGGAGAGTCCAAGGAAATAAATCCAGGCCTAAGCGGCTAAATCAAGCTGTCCCTAACCATGTGCTTGTGGCATGCAGGTCCAAGTGAAAAGCTTGAGACTGAGTGGTTAAATTTGTGATCCAAAGCAAAAGAGTGTGCTTAAGAACTCTGGACACCTCTAATTGGGGACTTGAGTAAAGCTAAGTTACAATCTGAAAAGGTTCACCCAGTTATGTGTCTGTGGCATTTATGTATCCGGTGGTAATACTGGAAAACAAAGTGCTTAGGGCAACGGCCAAGACTCATAAAGTAGCTGTGTTTAAGAATCAACATACTAAACTCGGAGAATCAATAATACTATCTGAATTCTGAGTTTCTATGGATGCCAATCATTCTGAATTTCAAAGGATAAAGTGAGATGCCAAAACTGTTTGGAAGCAAAAAGCTACTAGCCCCGCTCATCTAATTAGAATCTGAGCTTCACTTAAAACTCTGAGATAGTATTGCTTCTGGATTTCTTTTTATCCTCTTTTATTTATCTAGTTGCTTGAGGACAAGCAACAGTTTAAGTTTGGTGTTGTGATGAGCGGATATTTTATACGCTTTTTGGGGCTAATTTCATATAGATTTTAACATGTTTTATTAGTTTTTAATAGAATTTTATTAGTTTTTAAGAAAAAATCATATTTCTGGACTTTACTATGAGTTTGCGTGTTTTTCTGTGATTTCAGGTATTTTCTGGTTGAAATTGAGGGAGCTGAGCAAAAATCTGAGTTAGGCTGAAAAAGGACTGCTGATGCTGTTGGATCCTGACCTCCTTGCACTTGGAATAGATTTTTTGGAGCTATAGGAGTCCAATTGACGTGCTCTCAATTGGTTTGGAAAATAGACATCCCGGGCTTTCTAGCAATATATAATAGTCCATACTTTGTGCGAAGATAGATGACGTAAACTGGCATTCAACGCCAGTTCCATGTTGCAGTCTGGCATCCAGCGCCAGAAACAGGTTACAAGTTGGAGTTCAACGCCCAAAACACGTTACAACATGGTGTTCAACTCTAGAAACAGCCCAAGCACATGAGAGGCTTAAGTCTCAGCCCCAGCACACACCAAGTGGGCCCCAAAAGTGGATCTCTGTACCAATTATCTTAGTTTACTCATTCTTTGTAAACCTAGGTTACTAGTTTAGTATTTAAACAACTTTTAGAGACTTATTTGGTATCTCATGACATTTTTAGATCTGAATTATATACTCTTTGACAGCATGAGTCTCTAAACTCCATTGTTGGGGGTGAGAAGCTCTGCAGCGTCTCGATGAATTAATGCAATTGTTTATGTTTTTCCATTCAAACATGCGTGTTCCTATCTAAGATGTTCATTCGCGCTTAATTATGGAGAAGGTGGTGATCCATGACATTCATCACCTTCCTCAATCCATGAACGTGTGCCTGACAACCACCTCCGTTCTACATCAGATTGAATGAGTATCTCTTAGATTCCTTAACCAGAATCTTTGTGGTATAAGCCAGATTGATGGCGGCATTCATGAGAATCCGGAAAGTCTAAAACTTGTCTGTGGTATTTCGAGTAGGATTCTGGGATTGGATGACTATGACGAGCTTCAAACTCATGAGTGTTGGGCGTGATGACAAACGCAAAAGAATCAATGGATTCTATTCCGACATGATCGAGAACCAACAGCTGATTAGCCGTGCTGTGACAGAGCATTTGGACCATTTTCACTGAGAGGATGGGAAGTAGCCATTGACAACGGTGACACCCTACATAGAGCTTGCGATGGAAGGAACTTTGCATTTCGCTATTGAGTTGAATATTACATTACAGGAATTCAGAAGATAACGCATCTCCAAAACTCCAACATATTCTGCATCACTGCACAACAAGTAATTATTTCGCACTCTTTTATTTTTCTAATAAGTCAAACTGATAATTATAATTGATATCCTAACTAAGAATAATAAAATAAACATAGCTTGCTTCAAACCAATAATCTCCGTGGGATCGACCCTTACTCACGTAAGGTATTACTTGGACGACCTAGTGCATTTGCTGGTTAGTGGTACAAAATCATAAGAAATCTTGATTTTGATATTAGGATTAAAATTTTGTGCACCACCCAGCAACGACGCCAAAAATTTGATGGAGGAAAATTGTCGGTATAGAATTTCTCAAATGAAATCTCGTTTGCAAGTATAGTTCTAAACTAACAACAATCCTCAATCATAATTTAATTTGTTTGTCACAAGTACAAACCCCATTAAAAATAACCAAAGTATTTAAACCTCGGGTCGTCTCTCAAGGAATTGCAGGGAAGTGTTCATGTTATTCGTTATGGGATGTATATTTTGGGGTTTAATGATAAGGGACAAGAAACATAAATGACAAGAAAGTAAAGGAACTCGAATGGTAAAAAGGTCTTGGCAAGGGTTGATGGTTAATGATCTTTATCCTTGTCACTAACCACAATATGATAATTGCAAGGATCAATCCCATTAAGTCATCCTCCAACAAGTGAAGGAAAGTCAAATGAGCTACATTAATCCTAGTCCATAAGTCCTAGCCACCTCACTAATTAACTTAGTAGAAGCTTGAGTCAATGAATACCAATCATCAACTACTTGGACATTAGCAACTCAAGTTCACCTAAGTTACCATCCCAAGCCAAGAACTAAAAAATCTACTCTAACATCCTTCCAAGCATTTTGTCAAACAGTTGGAAGGCATAAAAGGAAAGCATCATAAATTACAAGGAATAATAAAATCTACCACTACCCAATACAAGAAAAGTAAGATTAACAACTTAATTGGATAATAAAGGAACGTAAAACATCAATTACATTAAAAGGAAAGCCAAATCCAACAAGAGTGCAACAACATAAAAGAGGCATGAAAAGAGAGATTAACTAGGGGAACTAAGGGAATCAAGATAATAGAACAAGGAATTGTAAAGAAAACAAGATAAAAACAAGAAATTAAACCTATATTTAAGAGAATTTTACCTAATCCTAACCTAATTCTAGAGAGAAGAGGGAGCTTCTCTCTCTAGAAAACTAACTAAAGGCTCATCATAACTAATCTAAGTGCTCCCCCCTTTGACCCATCTTGAATTCTGCATGAAATAATCTCTGGAATCAGTTGGATTTGGGCCTGGGAAGCTTAGAAATCGCCCCCAGTGTTTTCACTTGAATTCTACATGAAATAGTCACTGGCATTTTACTTCCCACGCGTACGCATCATGTCACACGTACGCGTCGCCATGAGACTTCATCTCCATGCATGCGCGTTGATGAATGCACTCCAAATCCTTATTTTTCCATGAGTTCTCCACTTTGCATGCTTTTCTCTTCACTCCTTTGATCCATTCCTAGCCTTTTCAACCTGAATTCACTAACAAACACATCAAGGCATCTAGTAGAATCAAAGGTGAATTAAAACTAGCAAATTAAAGGCCTAAAAAGTATGTTTTTACACTTAAGCACAAATTAAGGGAGAATTACAAAACCACGCTATTTCATTGAATAAATATGAGAAAAGTTGATAAAATCCTCCAAATTAAGCACAAAATAAACCATAAATTGGGATTTATCAGTGATTTATTGGTATGAATTATATTATTGTTGGGGAGGAATTATTGTGTGGAAGTGACCATATTTGCAAAATTGGTGCAATTGGTGTATTGAGTAATGTTAGGACTTGGTTTGGTAAGTTTTAAAAGGGTTGGAATTGAAATGTTGTGAAAATTGAGGTTTAGAAATTCTTGTGAATTTTTGTGAAAAAACTTGATCTTAACAAATTTTGGCGGTCCATAATTGGAGTCTCAAATTTTGGATTGGAATGAAATTTGTTTCAAATTAAAGAGGGTCTTAAGAGCTTTAAAATGGTATAAATTTTGTGGAAAACAAAATTTTGTTGAGGAAGTTATGGACGTCCGAAATTAGGTACAAAAACTGGATTTTCTTAAGTTACAGCAAAACCAGAAGTTCTGGTTTGTGTGCGTACGCACGCACTGAATAGGAGCTATGTTTTGCCTTGTGTGTACGCACAAGCGGTGTGCGCATGCACACCCTGTGGTTTTCAGCAAGTGTGCGTACGCACACTATGGTGCGTACGCACACACATAGACATGCTTGCTGTTGATTGCGTCCGCCCACCCTGGTGCATACTCATACCTTTAAAAGTTTGTACAAGTGTGCGCATGCACACACTCTATTTTTCAGCAACATGTATTTTGGGATTTTAAACATGATTTTGAACTTCTAAACCTCTATTTCTACTCTCTAAGACCCTAGATTTGAGTGTAATGATAGTGAAGGAAATTGAACTAGGAAGGTGAGGTAACTTGGAAGTGAAGAAGGCTTGAGACATAATGAGTTAGAAAATGAAAGTGTGTAATGTGATATGTATATGATGAATCTGGCTTTAATGAATGATTTTGAATTATTATGAATGGATGATTTATTATGAATTTGGAAATAAAATTGTTTGAGCTTTGACCTGGTAAGGTTCGTGGTGGTTTACCGCTTGTCCAATGTTGAGACGTATGTATAAACTTTTGAGCATATTGCTTGATATATGGTAGAACTAGAAAATTTAGCAAACAATGCGCATTTGAAAATGAATTTTTTTCTTCTTATTTAACAAAAAATGATTTTTACTTAGTTTTCAAATTTGAGACCCGATTTGATTTTGACATGGGCACAATTAAAAAATACTTTTTATAACCAATTTTATAATGGAGAGTTGAAGGTAACATAGACAGTCTTGTTTGCATTAAAATGAAAAGATGATGAATTGATAGATGATTACGTGATTCGATTAAAAAATGCTTACAATCGATGTTATGTATCAATTTCTGAAAGC
Organism: Arachis duranensis; assembly: GCF_000817695.3. NCBI lineage: Eukaryota > Viridiplantae > Streptophyta > Magnoliopsida > Fabales > Fabaceae > Arachis > Arachis duranensis. The sequence continues at coordinate 28,869,815 of NC_029774.3, read as the reverse complement.
AAGATTGTTAAAATGAATATTATGGGTTTGGGCTTTAATATGCGTTGAAAGTTAGTGAATTCACATATTCCTAACTTAACCCAATTAGTTGAAAGAGTTAGGCAAGTCAAGTTGTTTAAGAAAGAGAAAAAATAATTAAAAAAATAAATATAAAAATTACAAGCACGACTCGTATGTCAAAATGGAGTCTTCAAGTGAAGATTCTTAATAAGAATTTATTGAGGTCGATATGGTTGAATTGAAAAAGGTCCACCTTATATTTGTCCTTTGATAAACCTAGCAAGTCAACTATAAGAGTAGTAAAAAACAGGGTTAAGTACTTTTTTCGTCCCTAAGGTCTTATGTCAAAATCAAAATCGTTTTCAATCCCTTTTTCTTATTAAAATCATCCTCAACGTTACAAAACGTTATAAAATCGTCATTTTATCCATAAACAATATTTTTCAGACGATTTTGCCCTTAAAAAAACTTCCCCTCACCACTAACCCCCAACCCCTTCATCATCATTACCGAGCCTCTTTCTCTCTCTCTTTCTTCCAAACTCCTACTCTCCCTCATCACTAACCCCTAACCACAAAATAAATCAACAATTCAGCAACAGCAACAATCACAAAATAAATCAACAATCCAGCAACAGCAACAATCACAAAATTAGCAACAACATAAATTAAAAAATTAAAAAGGAAGAACTCATGTATATGTTCTTCAAAAATTAAAAAAAAAGAAAAAAAGAAAGAACGAAAAAGAGAGAAAGACAGCAAGGGAAGAAAATTGAAATCGTAATGTCTCCTCCTTCCATTTTCTGCCTCTGCCATTTACTCCACACCCTCAACACTCCTTCCACTTTCATCACACCACTGCCTTGACCCTTTCTTCTCTTATTGCAACAAAACAATCACAAGCATAACCTTAACTCTGCCCAAATCACTACCATCCACCCACCCACCCACTAGCCCTAACCATTTTCTTTCTACTTGAACCCTCTCTCTTTTTTATACTTAAAAAACTCACTAGCAACAATTCAGCAACAACAACAACCACAATAAATCAACAGAAGTTTCATATTAAACAATAATTCAACAATCATCAACCACAGTTTCACATCCAAAATCAGCAACAATAGAAAAGATATGATTACAAATTAGTAATTACAATGAAATAACAACACGAATTCAGTAACAACAGAACCAACTGCAACAAATTTTTTTCAAAAAACAAACCAATTTTTTTTTCAAATAAACCAGAAATTCAACGAAAGAGAAAACTAGCAGAATGGAGGTAGAAAGGAAGTGCAGCACGACAAGGAGGAAGAATGGAGGGGTGACACTACAGGAGGTAGAACGGACGCACGATGCTGCAAGGAGGAAGAACGCAAGTTGGTGTTGCGAGGAGGCACGATGCGGCATGAGGAGAAGGAAGACTGGAGGCGCAACATTGCGAAGAGGCTGAACGAAGGCTAGCGCTACACCTACACCAGCGAGCTCTCCTTATCTACGTCGGCATCGTCATCCCTCCTTCTTTTCTCTCTTTCTCTCCCTCGTGTTCCCTGTTCTCCTTTTGTTTTTTGTTTTCTTCGTGTGGGTGAGTTACGGCAAAAAGCCAAAAAGGGGTGGGTTGGGATGAGGGTGAAGGGAAGGGGGGCTTTTTAATTTTTTTTACCAGGGGAAATTTAGTCCAAAAATTAAAAAAGGATTATTTTATAACGTTTTGTAACGTTAAGTATGATTTTAATAAGAAAAAAAGGTCGGGGACGATTTTGATTTTGACTTCAAACCTTAGGGACGAAAAAAGTACTTAACCCTAAAAAATATAGTTTCGATATTACAAAATTGGAAGAAATATTTGATGTGCTGCTAAAAGATAAGCAATTGGTTTTACCTAAAGGACAAATTTTGCCTTCTATTAAAGAACTTAAAGGAAAACTTTATTGCAAATTTCATCAAGCAACTAGCCATTCGACTAACAATTGTGTTCGTTTTCAGGGACCTTAATTTAAGAGGCTATTATAGAAGGCATATTGAAATTTGATGAAGGCAAAAAAGACATGAAGGTCGACACTGGTCCCTTTGAGATGAATGCAAGTTTTGTTGAAACCTAATTCTTGGGAGTTAACATGGCTGGTTTCACCTCTCTTGAGTTCGACACTTCTGATTTCGAAGCTAATATCTGACAAGTATACCCTAGTATTGGAGAAGGATTTTTGGATTTCTTAATGCATCAAAAGCTGAAAGGCAGAGATGTCTCATTTTTCCCAAGATGCAATATCATCTTTGATGCTGAAGTGACAACTATCTTCGAGAAAGAAAGAGCTCACCCATAAAGAAGAGTAGGCTTGACAGAAACATCCTACTCAATGTCTTGAAGGTTAATCTTCTTAAAACCCTCAGGATAATTATTTTCCTTCTTTTCGTTGATCCCAAGCCATTGGAGTTATGTGGATTAAAAATTGTCAAAAATTTAGGGATCTAGAATTTAGAGAGTATCAGCTACAAAAATCTCAAAAGGGCCATCATGGGCGAGGTCGAGGTTGAGGTTGTAATCCATATCCTCGAGGAAGAACCGAGGAAAATCTAGGTGGTCAACAATTTTATCGAGTGCAACTTAATGTTGCTTCAACATCTATTGACAAGAGGGCCAAACCCTATGTTTTAGATCAAGTGGTTTTTACAATTGATGGCAATTCATTTGCGAAATGTAAAGAGCCTATAGTAGCTGAAAGAAAGGGCAAAGCCATCGATGCCTCACCTGCTAAATCAAATGTAAATACTAGTACTGACCTCGTTGAAGATTATTTTGAGGAAGGGGATGAGGAGATGGTTAGTACTATTTTCATTATACATGCTGAGTTTGTGAGTTGTCATAAAGGCAGTCTTAATGTGGTTTATAAGGCTAACTCAGGAGATGAAGAAGCCTGTGCTTTTATTTTTGAGGATGAAGATGTAGGGTATTTCAATAAACCCACTGAAAAGCAAAAGGCACATCTTCAACCACTACATATCAAAGCTACGATGAGTGGCTTTCTTGTTAATAAGGTACTGGTCGATGGTGGTGCTGCCATTAGTCTACTTCTCGAAAGAATGTTGCTTATGGTTGAAAAACATGTCGATGACCTTGTGCAGACAAATATTTCAGTGATAGTCTATAAGGGGGTCTTGACGCTAGCTAAAGGTTTAGTCACCCTTATAGTTAAGGTTGGGTCATTGATAAGGAAGAATGTGTTTGTGGTGGTCCCTTCAAGAGCCAGTTATTATGCTTTGCTTGGCCACGACTAGGTTTTCAGCGTGGGAGTTGTACCTTCGACTGTGCATCAAAGTCTTCTCCGTTGGACTGATGAAGGAAAGACTAAAGTCATTGGTGCTAATGGTAGCCTTTATGTTAAGCATATGTGTGTTGACTTCAAGGTTTATAATGGAAAGTTAAAGCCTCTTGACATTGGTGCGGATTTTCTATATCCACAAACTAACTAGCAAGTGTACCGAGTCGTACTAAGTAATACCTCAGGTGAGTAAGGGTTGATCCCACGAGGATTGATAGACTGAGCAATAATGGTCGAATGACTCACTTAGTTAGGCAAGTAGAAAGTTGTGTTTGAGGGTTATGAAACACATAAAACAGTAATTCAGAGAAAAAGAGAGCAAATAAAAGGTTTGGTGTAAAATCTATGAGAGAAAACAATTAAGGTTTCGGAGTTGTTTATTCATCCAGATTAAGTTTTCTTACCAACTATTTTAATCATGCAAGATTCATTTCATAGCAAACTGTAATTGACTAAACCCTAATAGTGATTTAGTCTCCTCTAACCTAAATTAACCACCAATATCTTGGTCACTTAATCATAGATTAGAGGGTTAAGTTTAAATCTAGTTTATGGCCACAGAAATTCTAATTACCCAAAGCTAAGAGGATTATATGTCACATATCCTGAATAGTTCAAGTAATTAGCAATTTAGGAGGAATTTGCTTTCAAGCTGTTGTTCAAGCGAGATAGCTCTGTCGAGAATCACAAGAACACATATAGAATAAGGGTTATACTGTCGTTCTACTCAAATTCATAAGATGAAGAACGAAAGCAATCCTTGAAACTGAATCAATACATTAATTAAAATAGAAAAGCAATAGTCTTAATCCATAGAAATAAACAGAGCTCCTAACCTTAATCGAGAAGGTTTAGTGGCTCATGATTTACAGAGAAAACAAGGGTTCTAAAAAGTATGAAAGTGCGGAAGTGAGAAGATCTCCTAAAAGGTGTATCTTTTCCTTTTTATATCTAACCTAATTTGATTTGAAACTAAAATAAAATAATAAATTCTAAACCTAAAAGATTTTATTTGTAAATAAAAATTACAAAATAAAAGATAAGATAATACTTAAAAAGCTAAATCCACTAAAGATGCTCCTCTGAAGAGGTTGGATTCGGATTGATTGTCGGCGTTTAGCGCCCAAAGGGGGGCAGAATGCCTTCTGAGTTCGCTGGTTGCTGGCGCTAAACGCCAAGCTAGCATTTAGCGCCCAAGGGGACAACTTCAAAACTTCGCCTTTTTGTTCAAAACTCTGCCAAATTGATTCGAATTTCACCTGAAATAATAAAAATACAAAAAAAAAACTCAAAGTTGCATCCAAAGAGAAAGACGACCGGTGGTGAGGTGAGGAAGAGAGCCTTCGAGGAGGGCTGGAGGGAGTACTAAGACTAGGGTGTTGTTTAAGACATTAGGGTAAATAGGGTTTGAGTGTTTTTTTTAAAAGACCAAAACGACATCGTTTTGGTAAAAGAAAAAGAAAAGATTTTTGAACTAATTGGATTACACAAAACTGTTAATTTGTCAGTTTTCATCAAAATCGATCGATTTAACATGATTTGCTCTGATTTTTTATCTTATCCAATCAGATTAATCAACTCGACTAGCCAAACAACCAATTCATCAATTTTTCGGTCAGATTAGCCGGTTCAGTCCCATTCTTACAACTAGGCATGAACCACATGCATATTTTTATTAAATTGAAAAAATTTTCTTAAAAGTTGAGCCACATATATGGAACAAAATATTTATTGGAAACTTTTCTTGAGAATCCTACATTATTATAAATTGGGAGGCGGGCAGTATATCGCATTACTCTCAATCCCTTCTTCATTTTCCTTCAAACCCTTTTCTCTCGTTTTCTCGGGGAAGCCGCCGCAGAAGCAGAATGATTAAGCCTTCGATGCTCAGATCCCTCCTCGTTGTTCTCGGGGCCGCCGGTGGCATCGGCCAGCCCCTATCCCTCCTCATGAAGCTCAACCCACTCGTTTCTAGCCTCTCCCTTTACGATATCGCCGGCACCCCCGGCGTCGCCGCTGATGTCAGCCACGTCAACACCAGATCTGAGGTACAAACAACCTAGCCACGTCAACACCAGATCTGGTTTTTTGGAGCGAATTGATTGAGTTATTTGTGAATTGTGAGTGTAGGTCGCTGGATATCAAGGTGAAGGAGAGCTTGGAAAAGCTTTGGAGGGAGCTGACGTCGTTATAATCCCAGCTGGTGTTCCCAGGAAGCCTGGAATGACTCGCGATGATCTCTTCAACATTAATGCCGGCATTGTCAAGTCTCTGTGCACTGCTATTTCCAAGTACTGCCCCAAGGTGAGTATATCTTTCCTTTAGTTGCTTTTATATTTTGTTTTTATGTGGTTGTCAGTGTTGTATACTTGTATTCGGCCAGGAAAAATATGTTATATGCTTCGGTGAACGAAATCAGAAATGTGTTATATTCTATGAGCTGCACTTGAAGTTTGGTTTTTGACTTTTTCTATATCATTTTCATTCAAAACAAAATATTCTGGTGAATCCGAGTGGTTAATAATTCTATTGGATTTGATGGCTTATAGTTTGTATGTGTGTATGTGAATTTAAAATATAAGATTTTGCACTAATTTGGTAATTTGGAGACCAACGGTCGGAGTATACTATTCATCAAATCAAATGCATTGCATACCAAGTATTTTTACACATTAAATGTATGTTTGGAGGAAATTTGTTATGCCCTGTGCTAATGCACTTTAGGATATACCCTTTTATGGTCAGTTTAGATTTTTTTATACTGATTTTTTTTTTAAAACTTATTTGATCAATCAGGCCCTTGTTAACATGATTAGCAATCCTGTGAACTCCACTGTTCCCATTGCTGCCGAGGTTTTCAAGAAGGCAGGAACATATGATGAGAAGAGGTTGTTTGGGGTCACCACCCTTGATGTTGTTAGGGCAAAAACTTTCTATGCTGGAAAGGCCAATGTTCCGGTTGCTGGTATGTTGAGTGTGGGAAACTCATAATTACACTAATGTCTTACTTTTATTTTACATAACAACTTATGGCTTCTTTTTCATATGCATGCAGGGGTCAATGTACCGGTTGTAGGTGGCCATGCAGGCATCACTATTCTGCCATTATTTTCTCAAGTACCTTGTTGTTCTTCAACTTTTATCTTCCTGTGATTAGCTTAGTGTGCATTTACTGACCTTTTAAAACCATCCTTCACTACTGTAGGCAACACCGAAAGCCAATTTGGATCATGATGTCATAGTAGCTCTTACGAAGAGAACACAAGATGGTGGAACGGAAGTTGTTGAAGCCAAGGCAGGAAAGGGTTCTGCAACTTTGTCAATGGCGTAAGTGTGGGTTTTATTATTGTGTATATGTGGAAACTATTCTTGATCTTAACACATAATATAAGCCAAAAATTATGACTGCTACAGCTATGCCGGAGCCCTCTTTGCCGACGCTTGTCTCAAGGGCCTCAATGGTGTCCCAGATGTTGTTGAGTGCTCATTTGTGCAATCTAATGTCACTGAACTTCCTTTCTTCGCTTCAAAGGTCAATGCTTTGTTGCTCATTCACTTATATTCCGTATTTCAAATTATACTGCACCACATGCATTAAATACCTTGTTATTTAGCCATGAATCGCCATCTGGTTTATGAATCTATTTTCTGTAGAAACAGTGATCATGGTAATTTCTCAGTTTCCTGGCACTGATAAAAATGTGGAAATATCTTGCAGGTGAGACTCGGAAAGAACGGTGTGGAGGAAGTTCTGGGATTGGGGGCTCTTTCAGATTATGAGAAACAAGGCCTTGAAAACCTTAAGCCTGAGCTCTTGGCATCTATTGAGAAGGGAATCAAATTCGCCAAGCAATAATTTAAATAGTTTGGCATGTTGAAATTTTGCAATTTCAGGACATTTGTAATGTTGGCAGCGGTTATGGCTGCTTTGTTGTGTTATTTAGAATTAGGTCGAGGCCCCAATTTAATAATATCTGTGAGAGCAGCTTGTTACAAAAGAGATGATTATCAAACCCATTGAGGATTCACCATTTGATTCATAGTGATCCTTTTGAGATTAATTTATGGCTTTGAATAATCCAATTGGTGTATGCAGTTTTAATTCATTTAATTTGGTTGACTCTTTCCAACATTCTGAAAGGAAGATCTACTAGCTTCATAGCCTTCGCCGCAAGGATGCTTATGATTTTGGAAAATGAAAAACAGAAAGAACAGAGAACTGTTTCAGGTTAATTTCTGTAGTCACTATTAGGCTTGCTTTGTGTATATATCCGACATAAACACAGACAAGAAAGTCAAAATATGTGTGTGTACAGTGATTGGAATTAGCAATCGGAGTCTAATATTGTTTTTGTAGGTTGTTCAATTGCAGGAAACAATGGCAGAAGAATGGTTCCATACTAAACTTCAATTTGCTAAATGCTATTAACAAAATAGTGAACATTAAATCTTAAGAAGGGTCATCTATATATATAAGGCATATGACAAATCCATGCTAGACGCTTGTCGTGGGCCTTATAACTAATTATAGAGTAAAGTATTGAATTATTCTTTAACATTTAAGTTCTAATTTCGTCAACATTTAAAATATTTTACTTTTATTTCATTTTATTTTAGTTTTTTTTATTGAAGTTTAAACTTTTTTCTTTATTGTTATTTTGAAATCACTATAATAATCACCGTGATAACAATAAATATAATTTTTACTGCCATCTAAAAGAAAGTCCGGAAGAAATGATATTTTTGAAAGAAAAATTTTTTAATTTTAACTAAAAAACTAAAATAGGACAATATATAATGTTTAAGATAAAAACAAGACATTTTAAATGTTGGTAATAAGACCATCAAGGGTCAATATGTTCTACTAGGATTTTTAACTAAACAGAGTTTTTGTCCTGTCAAGGTCAACATTTTCTAGACATATTACAATTTTATTAGGCATAGTTATCAGAATCGAACCGGCAATCGACCCGACAAAGTTACTGGATCACTGGGTTAATTGTTCAACCACTAGATCACTGGTCGAACTGTTTGACCCGGTAATAATTAAATAAATATATACAATTATAATAAAATTAAAATTTTGATGTATTATATTTAATTATGTAACACTATGTCAGCAAAAATAATTATTTTTTATATTAACAACATAAATGGTTATTTAAAAAAACAGAAGTAATTGTTAATTATGTAAAATATTTTATATTGTTAGTATATTAAAGTTAACTATAAAATAAACAAATACAATATTATTATGGAAGAATAAAAATAATATTTTATATTTTTTAAGTTGTATTGCTTTAATTTAAATATAATTGCTTTTAGTATAATATATATAATTATTAGTCTTTAGTATAATAACTTAATAAGTGCTTGGCGTTGCTTTTATAATATATATAATTATTTACCCAAATAATGTTAAAGGTCAAATTGCTCCAGTGAAAGATCAACACACCTTTATGTCAAATGCCCTAAGTTCGGACTCAATAATGTTAATTTTTGAGGAAAATGACCCGCTGGTCAAATATGTCCGGTTCCAAAATTGACCGATTTAAAACGAGTCAAACCAGTTTTTTGTGGGTCAATTACAGAAATGGTTAGAAGAGTTATTTGGATCGGTTTAAGATTTGGTTCACCAATTTTTTATTGAACTGGCCGATCCACTCTGGGTTTGATAACTATGCATACAGGTTCTTCTCTATTATTTTCACTTGGCATTACCTTTCTGAATGATGGCAAAAAGTGGAGAGAATTTAATTGGCTCCATTTTTTTAGTAATGAAGAGATGGATGATATAATACAATTGTCAGAGGAGGATATAAAGGGAGCTATTCACAACTGCATTAATAGTCTGGTTGGAAGACTTTTTGTTGATAAATCCTTTTCAATCGGAACCATGGATGGGGCGCTTAAAGCAATTTGGGGGAGACCAGTAGAGTTTCGAATAAAGGAGATTGACCATAATCAATTCCAATTCTTCTTCGATAACGAGTGAGTTGTTATGAGAATTGAGAGAGGCTCTCCATGGCTTTTCAAGGATTATGCTCTCCATGTCCAGCGTTGGAAAGAGGGGGTGTGCATTGGAGAACAACTAATCAATGCGATACCAATATGGGTCCAATTTTGGGGGGTTCCTAAAACCTTTAAGACACTAGAGGTTGCTTGAAATGCTTGGTGAATGGATTGATAAGGTGATGGATGTGGGACGGTTTGATGTTAAAGGGAGAGAGACGCGTATCATCAAAGCAAGGATGGTTATTGATGGAAATCGAGCTGTGAAAGACTCTCTTAAGGTCGCTGGTCCTGACAAATCTCCAATTAGAGTGGCGGTTCGGTATGAAAGGCTAGGGACGGTATGTACATACTGTGCAACTATAGGCCATAACCACAAAACGTGTGTTATGTTTTTGGAGGATATAAAGAAAAATAAGTTAAGGGAAGATAAAATAGGAGAATGGATCATAGCTGATCAAATTGGTATAAGGGTGGAGACTAAGGAAGACGAAGGGAGAAAAGGAGAAAAGAGCTTTCAAGCGGGTCATCCGCTTTACAAAAAGAAACTGCTTCCAAACTGCCTGGTAGATGAATTTTTGAACTTGAATGTCAAATACAAAAAAAAGGTATGATCAAGGACTCAAGAGTCCTGCTAGGAATGAAAGACGTGATGAGAAAAAGGAGAATGATAGGAGTATAGAAGATGCTATGGTTATAAGCTCGAATAAGATTCAGTTGGGAGGAACAAGTAGTTTCCAAATGAAGCATGCTAACACGGGTCCTAACTAAAAATCGCATGTCAAGTACTCCCGCTGCTGAATACTCCGTCAATTATAAAAGGCTAAAATAGATGGCTAGATCAAACCATAGAGGGATAAAAATGCTGTCCGAGACTAAAAGAAGGGCGGAATATGAACTGGAGATAGTTTCAGAATCATTAACTGGAAGAGTTTTTGGAGATACGGATTAAGAGATGGTGGAGGGTGCCAGCCGTTCAGTGGCACCTAATACACCATGAGAGTCCAAATGTGGAACTGTCTGGGTTTGGAGAGACCCCTGACAGTCCACAATCTTAAAGGAATGTGCCAATCCCACTCTCCTGAAGTGATTTTTCTCTGTGAAACTAAAAATCAATCTCAAATGGTGGAACGTAAAGTCAAATCATGCAGATATCAAAGTTTCATATTAGTGGACTTGAATGTAACATCAGGAGGAATGACTCTAGCATGGAATGTGGAAGTACACATTCTGTTTCAAAACACTTTTTTCATAATTGCTTCGGTTAAAGATGAGCATAAGAATGTGAGTTGGGGGTTGGTTGGAGTTTACTTAAGCACTAATGAACTGACTCGAATCAATCAATTCGAAGAACTTCCTTCTCGACTTCAACAATTTGAAGGTAGCTTTATCATTTTGGGTGACTTTAATGCCATTACAAATTATGGAGAAAATGAGGGAGGGAATTTAAGGTCTGATGCCTCTATTAAAAATTTCAATGGTTTCATTAACGATAATTAATTGGTTGATCTTGGGATGATAGGACAACAATTCATATGGTCAAATAGGAGGGCTGGAGAGGTGTTAATTAGGGAGATGCTTGATCGTTTTATGGCTGGAATGGTTTAGAGGGAGACTTATCTAGATGCGGTGATAAGAAGATTATTGGAGAATGGTTCAGATCACGCTCCTCTTTTACTTGATTTGGATCCTCCAAGATGATGGTCTACCAAAAGAAGATTTAAATTTCAGGAGCAATGGTGTGAGATGGAGGATATAGGGGCACTAATAGCAAAAGTTTGGAGTATGAAATTTAATGGCTCACCTATGTTCATTTTGGCACAGAAATTAAAGTGTTGTAGGCACTGTCTAGTGCAGTGGCAACATCATAACAAATCTAACTATAAGAAGGTAATTGAAAAAATAAATATTTGATTAAAATAGTTGAGGATAGCGGGTTATCTTAGTGGGCTAGAGGTGTTAGAGGTAGAGAAAAAAAATTAGAAGAGGAGCTATCAAAAGAAAAAAAGTTTTTGGAAGAAAAAATGAAGATGCAAGTGGCTGAATGAAGGGGATAGCAACACAAAGTTCTTTCATCAGAAGTTCCAAGCTAGAAACCAGAAAAATAAAATCTGGGGACTAGTTTGGAACGATGGTGAGGTGGTTTCAGATCCATAGAGCTCTGGTGGATGAAAATTATTTCAAGGAAATATTTTCATCCGTTGACCCATTAGAACCTGGTGACATATTCAGCGATTTCAGTCCTCCGGTTACAGCTTTCATAAACCGGAGGCTAATGAGACCAATCTCTATGGAGAAAACCAAGAGATCTACTTTCAGCGTTTGTCCTCAAAGTTCTCCAAGTGAGGATAGCTTCACAGCACGATTTTTCCAGTTTTATTGGGACATTATGAGTGGTAATTTTTTAAGGTGGTTCGTAACTTCTTTGGTAGAGATAAAATGCTCAAGGCATTTTACCGTACACAGATTTGCTTGATCCCTAAGATCCCGAATGCTAGAGACATATCACAGGTCGGAAGCTTATCCTCAGTCTTTTATTAGATTATTTCCAATATTCTGGTACATAGACGTTAGGAGTTTATGAATAATTTAATAAGTCCAAACCAGAGTGCGTTTTTAAAGGGTAGATTAATTTTTGATAATATTCTAATAGCTCATGAATGTATACACTATCTCAAAACTAAGAGGTGTGGATTGAAATGTGAAATGACTGTTAAATTGGATATGAGTAAAGCATATGATAATGTTGAGTGGAATTTTTTATGGTTCATCATGGAGATAATGGGTTTTGGAACTAGATGGATTTCTTGGATCAGAGAATTAATCATTACTATTTCTTACTCTGTTCTTATAGAAGGTCAACCTTATAGCTTTTTTAAGCCAACAAGGGGGTATTCGACAAGGAGATCCCCTTATCACCTTATCTATTTCTATTCTGTGCGGAAGGATTATTCTATCTGTTACACAAGGCAGAGCAAAATAAATCTATTCAGGGATTCATATTCACAGAAGGTCTCCAACAGTTAATCATCTTCTCTTTGCTGACAATTGTATCTTATTTAGGAAGGCTAATGAGGAATCATGCAACAATATCATATCTCTACTCAATGAATATGAGATGCTTAGCGGGCAGAAAGTTAACCTCCACAAATCAGCAATTTTTTTAGTCAAAACACCCCACTCTGCAGAAAACAACAGCTAGCAGAGTTACTTAATATAAAGCGTACGGGAGCCCAAGATAAATATCTAGGTCTTCCATTCATTATTCAGAGATCTAAAAGGGCTACATTCAGTGCAATAAAGAATAAAGTTTAGAAAAGAGTTTAGGGTTAGAAGAAGAATCTGTTATCAGCAGGTGGAAGACATGTCTTAATCAGAGCTGTCGGAGAAGCTATTCCAATATATACGCTTTCATGTTTCAAGCTTCCAGATTCTCTAGTGGAAGAAATACACGTATTCTAAGACAATTTTGGTGGGGTCAAAAGAGAATGGAGAGAAAGATGGCTTGGATTAGTTAGGATTGTATGACCAGGCCCAAAAAGAAAGGCAGATTGGGATTCAAGGATTTCAGAGTCCAAAACCTAGCCTTGTTGGATAAACAGTTTTGGCAAATTACTACTGAGTCTAATTCGCTATTTGTGCGTATGCTCAAAGAAAAATACTATAGATACACTAACTCCCTTTTGGCGGATAAAGAAAACCAACCTTCTTGGAGTTGGTAAAAGTCTACTGGAAGAAAAAAAAAAGTGGTAGAAAAGAGTTTAAAATGGAGTATAGAATCTGACACAAATATTCATATTTAGGAGGGTAACAACATATGTTACAACAATTTTTTGTTAGGTGAAGTAAAACAACTTAAAAGTAGAAAAAAAGTAAGCATGTTTAGATTTATTAAAAGTGCTAGACTTGGATTTTTTTTTATAAAGTCTATTGGCTAAAAATGTCAGGTTATAGACTTGAAAAAAATTTATAAAGTTTATTGGGCTGATTTGTTAAAATATTTTCTTTTTATAAACATAAATAATTTTTAGTTTGGATTTTTATCTAATACTCATAATAAACCCAAAATTAAATTCAAAAAATTAATAGTCCATGTTAGTCAAGATTGTATATATTAGATGTACCTTGATGTTTTCTCGTAGATGTAGTTGTTTCTGATTTGTTTAGATGAAAAAAAAATTGTTTATGATATGTAGCTAACGATTGACATATAAATAAATTATGATTTATAAAATTTAAATTATAAATTCTAAAATGTATCTAATGTTAATTCAGATTTTTTAAATTTATTATTTTTGAGTTATTATTCACTAAATATGCTTTTTAAATAGATTTGTAGTCTTGTCAAATTTTTTAACAGATGAGTCTCAAATTTGCATAAAAAATCAATAAAAAAAACAAGCTTAGGTTTGAGACATAAGCCATATATTTACAACGTAAGTTAAATTTGTCTAAGCTAAAGTTCGAGTGGACATCTCTCTTTATAGATGATTATTCACCACACACAGTAAGAGAATATAATAAATTTAAAGAAGAGTTGAAACAAACTTAAGTAGTGCAAATAAAAATGAGATGACAAATTATTAGCAAAAATTGCTTCACATACATCACCCCCATTCATTTTCTCTGAATTTCAGTTTGCTAGCTTACCCTTGCAGCAAACCAAAAACAAGTACATGTCAAAGCATTCAAGTTTGAACTTATTAATACATTTGAATAGATTAAAATACCAACATGAGAAAACCTACATTATTATTTTCTATTGAGCTTATTCGGATTGATCTGCCGGGTGGAAAGTGGAAACAGTAATATCTCCGATTACCACCTATTTCATAGAGAAATTATATTCGGACAATAGTAGGGTTGTTTAACAACTTTTTTGTGAGAGCCATTATAAATGAACTAGAATAATTGATAAAGAAAATAAACCACTTAAAAATTGCTCTCTTAATAGAAAATCTTATATTCTTTCTATTTTCAATTAATTGTCCAAGTACATTGATTTTTTCATTCTGCTTTGTTAGAAAATTAATACTTTTTTTTCTAATAATGAGCCAACATTACTCTCTCTCTTTAAAATTTTTGTTTTTCTCTCAACAGCAACAACCAAACATTATATTTTCCTCTCATCTCATTTATTTGTTGGCTAATTATTAACCGAAAGATTAATTTTTTATTTTATATCAAACAGAATAAAGTAGACAATTAATCAAAAACAAAAGTAATATATTTTTTTGTTTTTTAAAAAAATCTTGTTTTATGTATTTAGATTCGGTAGTTATATCTAAATACATAAAAAATTGATACTTATTCAAAATAAAGATGATAGTTGTCTACGAGTAAATATCATTTTCGATTATTGACTATTTGTCCAAAAAACAAAACATTTTTTAACAATTTAAAAATTTTTAATTAGTTTTCAATTATTCAAATAATTAATCTAAGCAGTCTTTATTGACTCTTAACAAAGCAGCAGGTATCGCTTAGACCAATTACTTAAATATTAAAAACTGATTAAAATTTTTTAAACTATATACAAAAAAGTGTTTTATTTTTCAAAAAAAAAAATCGAAAAAGACATTTGCTCAATAATTTCTCAATTTGATTTGAGTAGCTAGTGATGTTGAGTGTCTGGTCCATCAGGAGACATTCTCTGTATTCTTGCTCTTCCTTGCATTAACCTTCTTGGTTGCAACTTGCTATGTCGTCTCACATTGTTGGTGTTGATCAATTCGCGCTTAGCATCCTTATTCTTAATCTTATTGCCCATTATAGACAACTTAGAGACATGTCTTGCCTCTGAATTCACTATAAGCAATAATGCCACAAGAATTAGGAGGAGAACAAATGGTCTTGACTTAATTGAAATGGCCATGGTCTTAGAAAAGAAATTCTTTTAAAGTGACAAGAAAGAAACAAGTAGCCAGGTAGCACAAACTGGTCAAAACTTATTAGTGAGTGTAGTAGCTCATAGTACATCTTAAGCAACTTATTTATAAGAACAACGAGCGGAATCTTTAGGATTTGGGTTAAAACTTAAAAGAGTCCTATTGGATGATAGTGGAAAGCAAATTGGGATAATGTTATTTGCATAGGGACAAGTAATTTTTAATATTTTTGTTCATCACTTAACTGATATAAATATTAAATTATTTTTAATAAATAAATTTTATTAATTTATATGTGTAAATTTTAAAAAGTATAAGTATAAACTGTATTGATTCATGTGTGTACAAACTCTGATAAATATAGATAAAAAATATATATTTTTTGTGTACAAAAGTCTGTAAATATAAATGCAAATTATTGCTAGTTCAGTGCTGATTAAAAAGGATAATATTTACTGGTCATGTAGTATTAATTACTCTTTAAATGGATGTCTATTTAAAATAATAATAATAATAATAATAATAATAATAATAATAAATGGAGAAAATGAGAAACAAAAGTGTGTGAACACTATAATCCAAAAAAATTATTGGAAACCAATTTTTATATCTAATATTCGTTAATTTATTAATATTAAATATATTTTTTAATTCCCATTTGTTATTTTAATATGAAAATTACTTTTCTGATCCCATTTTATTGAAAATTTAAAATTTAGTTATATTCAGAATTTAGGATGACTATTAAAGGTTGGTTTTCTAGTTTGATTCATCTAATTAATAGTTATTTATTAAGTGTACACAGTTGAAACTTGAAACAACAATTCTAATGTACAAATATACTTTTTTCTTAATTAAATACAACTTTTGAACTTTGCTCCAAATCACATTTAAAGTTAGTATTATCCACCATGGCTTTTGCAGATTTGGCTATACCTACAGCTAATTAATAAATTTTTAAGCCGTCCAAAACCGAATCTATTCATCCGAGATTGTCTTGTTCAAATTAAACCATATATTATAGACACGGTTGATCAGAAAAGCTTGTAAAAGCAGTGAAGACAAAAATACCCTGTAATAGTCCACGCTCAAATTAAAGCTTTAATTTGTATTTTATCGATGAGGATATGATATTATGCTTAGTCCACAATCACTTGCCCACGCCGCAAATGGTTCTGGCCAACTAGCTGTTTATTTGGCTTAAGTGCCGCCCTTGCATTAGTGGATTTAATATATATATGATTTGGCTTATTGCACATCATTGTTGCTTTAATTGCTTTGATTTACACAAGCTTGATGCTGCATGAAAATGTGCTGCTTTAGAAAAATATTTATGCAGATTTGTGTTAACAAATTATTTTATATATATATTGATGTCTAGGCATCTTAGGCTAGTTTCACAAGCCTTTTTCATTTGTTTTTATTTAGTTTCATGCATTTTCTTGAGCAATAAGTAAGTATTTGGATGAGAATTTCATGCATATCTTGATTCAATCAAACATGGTTAATTATGTGCATTTTCATGAGATTTATGCAAGATTTACTTGATGCTATGAATGAGGCAAACAACTTGTGATTATGGCAAGACTTTGATGCATTTGTTTGGTTGATGATAGGTGAAAAGAAACAAAGGAAGGGCAAGGAAGAAGCAAATAAGGCAATGTTGGTGGCCAAAGTTGGCTCACCAACATTACCTCAAAGGTTGCTAGAGGATAAGGGAGCAACGTTGGTGGCCAAAGTTGGCTCACCAACGTTGCTTCAAACGTTGATAAAGGAGGACAAAGCAACATTGGTGGCCAAAGTTGGCTCACCAATGTTGCTTTCTAGAGGATAGGGAGCAATGTTGGTGGCCAAAGTTGGCTCACCAACGTTGCTGGCAACGTTATGAAAAAGGAGGTCCAACGTTGGTGGGAGCGTTGGTGAACCAACGTTACCCCCAACGTCACCCCCAACGTCTTCGATAAAAATCTCAAATTGAAGTTGGAAAATTTTGCTGTGACGCGTACGCGTCGATGACGCATACGTGTGAAAGTGAAATTTTAGCTAGTCTCGCGAACGCATGGGCGACGCACATGCGCAAAATGCTATTTTGACACGTACCCACGCATGGCTAGATGAACGTTGGTGCACCAACGTTGAGTCAAACGTTAGTGGCAACGTCCAGAAGGGATTTTGCATGGAACGTTTGAGCCACCGTTTGCACACAAACATTGATCACTAACGTTATCACCAACTTCAATACAAATTGGCACCGATGCAAGTATGAACGTTAGTTTTCCAACGTCCTTATCAACGTCACCAAGAGCCAATCTTAAATTGCTTCAACAAAGGCCAAAGCCCACATCCAAAGACTTGAAAAACTGAATGGAAAAAGTGTATAAATAGGATAGAATTTAAGTTAGAAAGGAGGCTAGGAAGCAGGGACCCTAATTGGGCAACCCTGAAATCATTTTCTCTGTACTTTTCTTTTAGTTTACGTAGTTTCTTTTCCTTTTCTGTTTGGATTAAGCAATGATGAACTAAACTCCCATTTCATTAGGGGGAGGAGCTTTACTGTAATCCTAATGAATGAATGAACATCTTCTTTTTCTTAATCCGCTTGTGTAGCTATAGGATATCTTCTGTTTTGATTGTGAATCATTCACTCTGAAAGGGGGTTTGATTCAATTGAATGCTTGTGTGAGCCTCGGAAGGAGAATCACAAGTATTAGAATTGGTGCTCTATCCTTCACAATTCTCTTGACCAACACTATTCGGGAGGAATTGAGGTCTTGAGAGTTTGTGTGGCCTATGGATGAGAGAACATGCTTAACCTCTTCTCATGACAATTAGATCAAGGAATTGGCAAGATTGATTGTGATTAGAGAGATTGGATTGCCAAGGAATTGGGATCCAATCAATTACAATCTGTCATAGATCTACTCATATGATTGAGAAGGTAGTTGAGACCCATTTGATTCATAGTAGATTATGATATCTCCAATCCCTAATGAATCTTTCTCTTTGATTTTCTTCAATTTAGATTTCTCTGAATTCACTTTAATTGCAATTGTTTACTGCTTCCTTGATTTCCCAGCACCCAAGATCCATTTACATTTCATGCAATTTAATTTACCTTGCTGTTTACATTCTTGCTTTTAATTTCTTATCATTTAAGACTCAAGTCATTTACATTTCTTGCAATTTAAGATTCAGCCTATTTACATTTTCAGCCATTTAAATTTCTTTTATTTACTCCTTCAGCATTTAATTCTCTAGTACTTCACACTTTATGCCATTTAAGTTTTTGTCCTTTACTTTCCAGCATTTATTTTCTTGCAATTTATATTCTGTTGAATCAATTTCACCAAACTCTCTTCAATATTAGCTTGACTAGACTTATCACCCAACTAAAATTGCTTGATCCATCAATCCCTGTGGGATTGACCTCACTCTTGTGAGTTTCACTACTTGATGCGACTCAGTATACTTGCCGATAGTTTGTGCGGATTGATTTCCTGCCATCAAGTTTTTGGCGCCGTTGCCAGTGATTGATATAGATTGACAATGATTAAGTACGTGATAGTCTCGATTAAGCATTTTTCTTTGTTTTCTTTAAATCCTAGTAACTGTTTGACACATTGTGTCTACGAACTCTGACACTACTCTAGCAATAGAGTGCTCTGTTTCGTTTTTGGTTTGTTTGTGTTGTATGCCTGGGGGAAGAAGAGGTGCATCCACCTTTTTTGATTCTGAACTAGAGAGAACCTCCTTGAGGTTAAAAAGAGAAGCAAGAGGGAATGGGGTAATTGGAGAAGAAGATTCAGAAGAGGGAGACCAAGAGATGGAGGATAACCTCCACAATCCACCAGAGGATGTGGCCAACAACAATGGCCAGCCTCTAAGGAAAGTGTTAGGTTCCTACACCATCCCTAACCCAAGAAACTGTGGGAGCAACATTATAACTCCCAATGTCCATGCTCATAATTTTGAACTCAAACTCCAACTCATTAATCTAGTTCAGAACAATTGCCAATATGGAGGACGTGCTGCTGAAGATCCAAACCAACAACTCTCTATTTTCTTAAGAATTTGTGATACTGTCAAAACCAATGGAGTGCATCCTGACATTTACAATCTGCTCCTATTCCCATTTTCTCTAAGGGACAAGGCCTCTCACTGGCTAGAAACTTTCCCGAAAGAAAGCATTACTAACTGGGATGATTTGGTTAGCAAGTTCCTAGCCAAGTTCTACCCTCCTCAAAGAGTCATTAAGCTCAAGACTGATGTGCAAACTTTCAGACAACTAGATAGAGAGTCACTGTATGAAGCTTGGGAAAGGTACAAAGCCTTGATTAGAAGATGCCCAGAGGACATGTTTAGTGAGTGGGTTAAGCTCCAAAACTTCTACGAAGGTCTATCCATAAAGTCAAGGAAAGCATTGGACAACTCTTCAGGAGGGTCATTGCAAATGATGAAGACTGCATAAGAAGCACATGACCTCATAGACATGGTTGCCAGCAATGAATATTTTTATTCCTCTGAAAGACAAGCAGCTCCCAAAAGAGGTGTTTTTGAGCTTGAAGGTTGGTGCACGAAATTGTGATATCAATGGCGCTAACAACTTGGTACACACAATTGTAATCTCAACTCTTTTTCACAACTTCGCACAACTAACCAGCAAGTGCACTGGGTCGTCCAAGTAATAAACCTTACGTGAGTAAGGGTCGATCCCACAGAGATTGTCGGCTTGAAGCAAGCTATGGTCATCTTGTAAATCTCAGTCAAGCGGATTCAAATGGTTATGGAGTTTTGATAAACAAAATATAAATAAAACATAAAATAAAGATAGAGATACTTATGTAATTCATTGGTGGAAATTTTAGATAAGCGTATGGAGATGCGTTGTTCCTTCTGAATCTCTGCTTTCCTATTGCCTTCATCCAATCCTTCATACTCCTTTCTATGGCAAGCTGTATGTTGGGTGTCACCGTTGTCAATGGCTACTTCCCGTCCTCTCAGTGAAAATGGTCTTCTACAGTTTCTGTACGGCTAATCAACTGTCGGATTTCTCGTCTCGGATGAAAAATACCATGCACAGATATCGTATGGCTAATCAGCTGTTGGTTCTCGATCGTGTAGGAATAGGATTTACTATCCTTTTGTGTCTATCACTACACTCTACAGTCGCGAGTTTGAAGCTCGTCACAGTCATCCCATCCCAGATCCTACTCGGAATACCACAGACAAGGTTTAGACTTTCCGAATCTCAGGAATGCTGCCAATGGATTCTAGCCTATATCACGAAGGTTCTAATCTCAGATTCAGATGCCCTATTCTTAGAGGAGAGTCGATGTGAATCGTTGATTAGAAATCCAAGAGATATACATTCAAGCTTGTCTTCATGTAGAATGGAAGTGGTTGTCAATCACGCGTTCATAAGTGAGAATGGTGATGAGTATCACATAATCATCACATTCATCATGTTCTTGTGTGCGAATGAATATCTTAGAATAAGAATAAGCATGAATTGAATAGAAGAACAATAGTACTTTGCATTAATACTCGAAGAACAGCAGAGCTCCACACCTTAATCTATGGTGTGTAGAAACTCCATCGTTGAAAATACATAAGAACAAGGTCTAGACATGGCCGAATGGCCAGCCTCTCCAAATAACATATGAATTCATGAATAGGGAAAAATACCCCTAGCTAGTACAATAGTAAAAAGTTCTATTTATACTAAACTAGTTACTAGGGTTACAGAATTAAGTAAATGATGCATAAATCTACTTTTGGGGCCCACTTGGTGTGTGCTTAGGCTGAGTATTGAAGCTTCCACTTGTGGAGGCCTTCCTTGGAGTTAAACGCCAGTTTGTAACTTGTTTTTGACGTTTGACTCTAGCTTGCAACTTGTTTCTGGCGTTTAACGCCAGAATAGGGCACAAAGCTGGCGTTGAATGCCAGTTTGCATCA
The DNA here is from genome assembly GCF_000817695.3 of Arachis duranensis. Taxonomy (NCBI): domain Eukaryota; kingdom Viridiplantae; phylum Streptophyta; class Magnoliopsida; order Fabales; family Fabaceae; genus Arachis; species Arachis duranensis. Next base: position 28,848,644 of record NC_029774.3, on the reverse strand, counting down.
TCTAAACTTGGGCAAAGTATGAACTATTATATATTGCTAGAAAGCCCTGGATGTCTACTTTCCAACACAATTGAGAGCGAGCCATTTGGGTTTCTGTATCTCCAAAAATTTTATTTCGAGTGTAGGGAGGTCAGAATCCAATAGCATCAGCAGTCCTTCTTCAGCCTCTGAATCAGATTTTTGCTCAGGTCCCTCAATTTCAGCCAGAAAATATCTGAAATCACAAAAAAAACACACAAACTCATAGTAAAGTCCAAAAATATGATTTTTGCACAAAAACTAATAAAAATATACTAAAAAATGACTAAATCATACTAAAAACTATCTAAAAACAATGCCAAAAAGCATATAAATTATCCGCTCATCAAAGGTGTTGATGCAATCTTGGCTTAGAACAAGCTCATGCGCCAGCAACTTCAACAAAAAATGGAGATGATGTCAAAGAGGATGGACGGATTGCAACTAATTGCAATGAGTACAACCAACCAACCACAAGTTGTGTGGTGGAAAATGAAGAAAGCTATGATGCATACAATGGTGAACAGCAGCATGAACAAGTTCAATACATGCACAAACAAGGTTCTGGACCAAATGAGTTCCATGGAGACACTTACAACCCCTCATGGAGAAAACACCCCAACTTAAAGTGGGGAGAAAACCAGAATTCACGGTAGAGAAATTCCAACCCAAACAACTTCCGCAACACAAACCACCAAAACCATCAATCCACTAACCAAAATCCATATAGAAAACCACAAAACAATCATCCCACATCCACTTATTATCCACCAAATAACCCCTCAACTAACCAAAATAACTTCTATTAACCATCAACATCCCACACTCAACCACAACCATAGCAAGAAGCCCAAAGAATTTCCAACTTGGAGATGATGATAGAGAAAATGATAAAGAATCAGGAGATGGTCAACAAAAATTATGAGACTTCTATGAGGAATCTAGAAAGGAAAATTTGGCAATTGTCTAAGCAGCCGGCTGAAAGACCAAGCAACACATTCCCAAGTGACACCATTCCAAACCCCAGAGAAGAATGCAAGGCAATACAATTAAGGAGTGAAAGGACATTGGAGAATGACAAAACTGACAGTAAAGAACAACCATAAGTGGACAAGAATGACAAGAAGAATTCTAAGAAGGAGGAGGAACCACAAGCCTTAAAGAAGGGAAAGCAAGTTTTAGAGGAACAACCACAAGAGCAAAGAAAGGAGGTGAAGCCCTATATTCCTCCTCTGCCATACCCTCAAAGGCTGCAAAAAGAGATCAAAGATCAGCAATTTTCCAAATTCTTAGAAATTTTCAAGAAGCTAGAAATTGACCTCCCACTTGCTGAGGCATTAGAGCAAATGTCACTATATGCAAAATTCCTCAAGGAGCTCATCAACAAGAAGATAAGTTGAAAAGAAAAAAAATTGTGATCCTAACTCAAGAGTGTAGTGCTGTGATTCAGAAAGGCCTACCACCAAAACTCAAGGATCTTGGGAGTTTCTTCATACCATGTACCATTGGCAACTTGCCAATTGATAAGGCCCTATGTGATTTAGGCTCAAGCATCAACCTGATGCACTTTCTATGATGAGAAAGCTATCTATAGAGGAAGTGAAGCCTACAAGAATGTCATTGTAACTAGCTGATAGGTCACTCATCAGACCCAATGATATGGTAGAAAATCTCCTAGTCAAGGTGGGCAAGTTCATCTTCTCAGCAGATTTTGTGATTCTAGACTTAGATGAAGAAGGAAGTGATTCAATCATACTGGGAAGGCTCTTTCTAGCCACAGCAATAGCCATCATAGATGTAGAAAAAGGAGAGATGATCTTAAGGGCACACGATGAACAAATAACTCTCAATGTTTTCAAGGAAATGCAACCTCTGCTGAAAAGAAAGACTGCATGAGAATTGAGGATGAGGACTTAAACTAGAAAGAGAAGCCAAAGGAACCATATCTAGGATTCACAAAGACACTCGTGGGGAAGAAGCTTGAGTCTGAAGAAAAGCAGAGGGAGCAAGAGATCAAAGAAACTGTGAAGGAGCTACAAGAAAAGACATCAGAGGGGACAGTGAAGAAGAAGGCCCTTGACATTAAAAAGGTGCCTAAGGGGTGGAGGAATAAAAGGATCCCAACTAAAGGGTTCTCAGAGAGAGACAAAGTAAAGTTGATCTACCAACAGTTGGAAACACCTCCACATTCTGATGAATATTACACTGTCAGCAGAATACTCTCATTGGAGCATATAGAAATTATCCATCAAAACACAGGAAGGAGGCTTACAATGAGAGGGGATAAGTTGAGACACTATGACCATCAGCCACCCTAACAAAAAACAAATGTCAAGCTAGTGACAATAAAAGAGCGCTTGATGAGCGGATAATTTATACGCTTTTTGGCATTGTTTTTAGGTAGTTTTTAGTAAGTTCAAGCTACTTTTATGGATGTTTTCATTAGTTTTTATGTTAAATTCACATTTCTGGACTTTACTATGAGTTTGTGTGTTTTTCTGTGATTTCAGGTAATTTCTGGCTGAAATTGAGGGACTTGAGCAAAACTCTGAAAAAGGCTGACAAAAGGACTGCTGATGCTGTTGGAATCTGACCTCCCTGCACTTGAAATGGATTTTCTGGAGCTACAGAACTCCAAATGGCGCGCTCTCAACGGCGTTGGAAAGTAGACATCCATAGCTTTTCAGAAATATATAATAGTCCATACTTTATTCGGGAATTGACGACGTAAAGTGGCGCTCAACGCCAAGTACATGCTGCTGTCTGGAGTTAAACGCCAGAAACACGTCACAACCCGGAGTTGAACGCCCAAAACACGTTATAACTTGGCGTTCAACTCCAAGAGAAGCCTCAGCTCGTGGATAGATCAAGCTCAGCCCAAACATACACCAAGTGGGCCCCAGAAGTGAATTTATGCATCAATTACTTACTCATGTAAACCCTAGTAGCTAGTCTAGTATATATAGGACATTTAACTATTGTATTAGACATCTTTTGATCACTTTAGATCTGAGGAACATCTGGGGGTGCATAGTCCTTAGACCATGGGGGCTGGCCATTTGGCCATGCCTGAACCTTTCACTTATGTATTTTCAACGGTGGAGTTTCTACACACCATAGATTAAGGGTGTGGAGCTCTGTTGTACCTCAAGTTTTAATACAATTATTATTACTTTCTATTCAATTCTCTTTTATTCTTATTCCAAGATATACATTGCACTTCAACTTGATGAATGTGATGATCCGTGACACTCACCATCATTCTCACTTATGAACGAGCGTGACTGACAACCACTTCCGTTCTACCTTAGGCCAGGCGCATATCTTTTAGATTCCCCAACAGAATCTTCGTGGTATAAGCTAGATAGATGGCGACATTCATGGGAATCCGGAAAGTCTAACCTTGTCTGTGGTATTCCGAGTAGGATTCCGGGAATCTAAAAAGTCTAACCTTGTCTGTGGTATTCCGAGTAAGATTCCGGTATTGAATGACTGTGACGAGCTTCAAACTCTTGAAGGCTGGGCGTGATGACAAACGCAAAAGAATCAATGGATTCTACTCCAACCTGATTGAGAACCGACAGAAGATTAGCCGTGCTGTGACAGAGCATTTGGACCATTTTCACTGAGAAGATGGGATGTAGCTATCAACAAGGGTGATGCCTCCAGACGATTAGCCGTGCGGTGACAGCGCATAGGACCATTTTCCTGAGAGGATTAAAAGTATCCATTGATGATGGTGATGCCCTACATACAGCTTTCCATGGAAGGAGTAAGAAGGATTGGATGAAAGCAATAGGAAAGTAGAGATTCGAGATGATTCTAGCATCTCCACACGCCTATCTGAAATTCCCACTATTGATTTACATAAGTATTTCTATCCCTTTTTATTTTCTATTTATTATTAATTTTCGAAACCCATAACCATTTAATCTGCTTAACTGAGATTTACAAGGTGACCATAGCTTGCTTCATACCAACAATCTCTGTGGGATCGACCCTTACTCACGTAAGGTATTACTTGGATGACCCAGTACACTTGCTGGTTAAGTTGAATGAAGTTGTGATCATAAATTCCAATAGTGCTAATTTTTAAAATCTCATGCAAATACAAAGAGGATCACAATTTCGTCCACCAAGTTTTCGGCGCCGTTGCCGGGGATTGTTCGAGTATGGACAACTGACGGTTCATCTTGTTGCTCAGATTAGGTAAATTTTCTTTTCAAAAAGTTTTCAAAAAAATTTTTCATTTCTTTTCAAAAATCTTTTTCAAAATTTTTCTTTTCTTTTTCGTTTTTCTAAACTTTATTTTCGAAAAAATTAATAAAAATCCAAAAAAAATTAATAAAATAAAAAAATACTTTGTGTTTCTTGTTTGAGTCTTGAGTCAACTTTTAAGTTTGTTGTCAATTGCATGCTTTTAAAATTTTTTCTAGCATATTTTTCGAAAATCCCATGCATTCATAGTGTTCTTCATGATCTTCAAGTTGTTCTTGATAAGTCCTCTTGTTTGATCTTGATGTTTTCTTGCTTTGT
>NC_029774.3:28843647-28843946 GCF_000817695.3 Arachis duranensis | reverse complement strand
AAATATGTTCTTGATGTTCATCATGATCTTCAAAGTGTTCTTGGTGTTCATCTTGACATTCATAGTGTTCTTGCAAGCATCGTGTGTTTTGATCCAAAATTTTTATGTTTTGGGTCATAATTGTGTTTTTCTCTCTCATAATTAAAAATTAAAAAATATATCTTTTCCTTTTTTCTCTCCAAATTTTCGAAAATTTGAGTTGACTTAGTCAAAAATTTTCAAAATTAGTTGTTTCTTACAAGTCAAGTCAAATTTTAAATTTTAAAAATCTTATCTTTTCAAAATCTTTTTCAAAAATC
>NC_029774.3:28842710-28843489 GCF_000817695.3 Arachis duranensis | reverse complement strand
AATGTGATTGATTCAAAAATTTGAAGTTTGTTACTTTCTTGTTAAGAAAGGTTCAATCTTTAAGTTCTAGAATCTTATCTTGTAATTTCTTGTTAGTGAAGTAAGTAATTTCAAATTTTTGAATTAAATCTTTTTATCTTTTATCTTATCTTTTTCAAAAATTTTATCTTTTTCAAAATTTGATTTCAAAAAATCTTATCTAACTTCTTATCTTCTTATCTTTTTAAAATTTTGATATTAATTTCTTTTTCAACTAACTCTTTGACTTTTTGTTTGTTTCTTATCTTTTTCAAAACCACCTAACTACTTTTTCCTCTCTAATTTTCGAAAATATATCATCCATTTTTCAAAATTCTTTTTAAATTAACTAATTGTTTTAAATTTTAATTTTAATTATATCTTATCTGTAATTTTCGAAAATCATTAACTACTTTTTCAAAAGAAGCTAAATTACAACAATCCAGAAGTAACCTTTCAGAAAATTTCGAACAAGAGAAGGAGATGGCAGCCGAACCCAATAATAATAATGCAAGGAGAATGCTTGGTGACTTCACAAAGCCAACATCCAAGTTTGATGGAGGAAGCATCTCCATTCCTGCCATTGGAGCCAATAACTTTGAGCTAAAACCTCAGCTAGTTGCCTTAATGCAACAAAACTGCAAGTTTTATAGACTTCCATCTGAAGATCCTTATCAGTTTTTAACTGAGTTCTTACAGATCTGTGAGACTGTAAAGACGAATGGAGTTGATCCTGAAGTCTACAGACTCATGCTTTTCCT
>NC_029774.3:28841905-28842512 GCF_000817695.3 Arachis duranensis | reverse complement strand
ATCCCTCTATGAAGCTTGGGAAAGATACAAGCAGCTGACCAAAAGATGTCCATCTGACATGTTTTCAGAATGGACCATATTCTATTATGGCCTGTCTGAATTTTCGAAAATGTCATTGGACCATTCTGCAGGTGGATCTATTCACCTAAAGAAAACGCCTGAAGAGGAATTCCGTGAAATAATGGGATACCTCAGAAGAAAGGAGTTCTTGAAATTGATGCTCTGAATGCCATATTGGCTCAGAACAAAGTGTTGACTCAACAGGTCAACATGATCTTTCAAAATCTGAATGGATGGCAACATGCATCCAACAGTACTAAAGAGGCAACTTCTGAAGAAGCTTATGATCTTGAGAACCCTGCCATGCCAGAGGTTAATTACATGGGTGAACCTTATGGAAACACCTATAACTCATCATAGAGAAATCATCTAAATTTCTCATGGAAGGATCAACAAAAGCCTCAACAAGGCTTTAACAATGGTGGACGCAATAGGCTGAGCAATAGCAAGCCTTTTCCATCATCTTCTCAGCAACAGATAGAGAATTCTGAACAAAACACTTCTAATCTAGCCAATATAGTCTCTGATCTGTCAAAGGCCACTTTCA
>NC_029774.3:28840652-28841684 GCF_000817695.3 Arachis duranensis | reverse complement strand
AAAATCCTAGTGAGGAAGACCTCCTGGGACGTCTCTCAAGCAAGAAGGAGTTTCCTATCAAGGATCCAAAGGAATCTGAGGCTCATATAGAGACCATAGAGATTCCATTAAATCTCCTTTTGCCATTCATGAGCTCTGAAGAATATTCTTCCTCTGAAGAGGATGAAGATGTGACTGGAGAGCAAGTTGCTCAATATTTAGGAGCTATCATGAAGCTGAATGCCAAGTTGTTTGGGAATGAGGCTTGGGAAAGTGAACCTCCCTTGCTCATTAATGAACTAGATACCTGGATTCAGCAAACTCTACCTCAAAAGAAATAAGATCCTGGCAAGTTTTTAATACCTTGTACCATAGGCACCATGACCTTTGAAAAGGCTCTATGTGATCTGGGGTCAGGGATAAATCTTATGCCACTCTCTGTAATGGAGAAGCTGGGGATCATTGAGGTACAACCTACCCTGTTCTCATTACAATTGGCAGACAAGTCATTGAGACAAGCTTATGGAATAGTGGAGGACGTGTTAGTAATGGTTGAAGGCCTTTACATCCCTGCTGATTTCATAATCTTAGACACTAGGAAGGAAGAGGATGAATGCATTATCCTTGGAAGACCTTTCCTAGCCACAGCAGGAGCTGTGATAGATGTCAACAGAGGTGAATTAGTCATTCAATTGAATGGGGACTACCTTATGTTTAAGGCACATGGCCATCCCTCTGTGACAAAAGAGAGTAAGCATGAAGAGCTTCTCTCAGTTCGGAGTCAAGAAGAGCCCCCACAGTCAAACTCTAAGTTTGGTGTTGGGAGGCCACAACCAAACTCTAAGTTTGGTGTCAAGATCCCATATCCAAACTCTAAGTTTGGTGTCAAGATTATACAACATTGACCTGATCACCTTTGTGGCTCCATGAGAGCCACCGTCAAGCTATTGACATTAAAGAAGCACTTGTTGGGAGGCAACCCAATTTTATCTAATTTTTATTTTATATTATTTTATTTTTATTTTGTGTTTTATTAGGTACATGATCATGAGG
>NC_029774.3:28839370-28840285 GCF_000817695.3 Arachis duranensis | reverse complement strand
ATATTCCCACCTTACCTCCTAATCCTATTTTACTCCTCCCCATGTCACACTTCCCAAAAACCCTTCACCAATCACCTCAATCTCTCTCCCCAATCACCTATTCACCACTCACATCCATCCATTCTTCCCCAGAAACCCCACCTACCTTCCAAATTCAAAAATATTTTCCCACCCAATCCCACCCTAAATGGCCGAATCTACCCTCTCCCCTCTCCCTATATAAACCCCTCCATTCCACCCCATTTTCACATAACACTACCCCCTCTACTATACCTTGGCCGAATCCATCTCCCATCACTCTCCTCCATTTTCTTCTTCTTCTTCTTCTCTTCTTTCTTCTCTTGCTCGAGGGCGAGCAATATTTTAAGTTTGGTGTGGTAAAAGCATAAGCTTTTGTTTTTCCATCACCATCAATGGCACCTAAGGCGAAGAATCCTCTAGAAAAGAAAAAGGGAAGACAAAAGCTTCCACCTCCGAGTCATGGGAGATGGAAAGATTCATCTCTAAGAGCCATCAAGACCACTTCTATGATATTGTGGCAAAGAAGAAGGTGATCCCTGAGGTCCCTTTCAAGCTCAAGAAAAATGAGTATCCGGAGATCCGACATGAAATCCGAAGAAGAGGTTGGGAAGTCCTAACCAACCCCATGCAACAAGTCAGAATCTTAATGGTTCAAGAGTTTTATGCCAATGCATGGATCACTAGGAACCATGATCAAAGTATGAACCCGAGTCCAAAGAATTATCTCACAATGGTTCGGGGGAAATGCTTAGATTTTAGTCCGGAAAATGTGAGGTTGGTGTTCGACTTGCCCATGATGCAAGAAGATGTACGCCCCTACACTAGAAGGGTCAACTTTAATCAAAGGTTGGACCAAGTCCTAATGGACATATGTGTGGAAGGAGCTCAATGGAA
>NC_029774.3:28838725-28839199 GCF_000817695.3 Arachis duranensis | reverse complement strand
TCATGATTCATAGCATCATGATTGGAGAGGAAGTAGAAGTTCATGAAGTCATCTCCAATGAATTCTACAAAATAGCCGAAAAGCCCGCCACCATGGCAAGGCTAGCTTTTCCTCACCTTATTTGCCATCTATGTTACTCAGCTGGAGTTATTATAGAAGGAGACATCCCCATTGAAGAGGATAAGCCCATCACCAAGAAGAGGATGGAGCAAGCAAGAGAGACCCCCACGGATCTCAAGAGATGCATGAGGAAGCTCATCATCAAGAAATCCCTGAGATGCCTCAAGGGATGCACTTTCCTCCCAATAACTATTGGGAACAACTCAACACTTTCTTAGAAGATTTGAGCCACAACGTGGAACAATTAAGGGTGGAACATCATGAGCACTCCATCATTCTCCATGAAATGAGAGAAGATCAAAGAGCAATGAGGGAGGAGCAACAAAGGCAAGGAAGGGACATAGAAGAGCTTAA
>NC_029774.3:28838131-28838444 GCF_000817695.3 Arachis duranensis | reverse complement strand
TTTATCCTTGAATTTAATTTAATTATATTGATGTGGTGACAATACTTTTTATTTTCTGAATGAATGCTTGAACAGTGCATAAATTTTGATCTTGTTGTTTATGAATGTTAAAACTGTTGGCTCTTGAAAGAATGATGAACAAAGAGAAATGTTATTGATGATCTGAAAAATCATGAAATTGATTCTTGAAGCAAGAAAAAGCAGTGAAAAAGAAGAAGCTTGCGAAAAAAATAAATAAATAAATAGAAAGAAAAAGAAAAAGCAAGCAGAAAAAGCCAATAGCCCTTAAAACCAAAAGGCAAGGGTAAAAAGT
>NC_029774.3:28837429-28837986 GCF_000817695.3 Arachis duranensis | reverse complement strand
AAAAAGAAAAAAAAGAAAAAGAAAGAAATAAAGTTGTGATCCAAGGCAACAAGAGTGTGCTTAAGAACCCTGGACACCTCTAATTGGGGGACTCTAGCAAAGCTGAGTCACAATCTGAAAAGGTTCACCCAGTTATGTGTTTGTGGCATTTATGTATCCGGTGGTAATGCTGGAAAACAAAGTGCTTAGGGCCACAGCCAAGACTCATGAAAGTAGCTGTGTTCAAGAATCAACATGCTTAACTAGGAGAATCAATAACACTATCTGAACTTCTAAGTTACCAGAGAAGCCAATCATTCTAAACTTCAAAGGAAAAAGTGAGATGCCAAAACTGTTCAGAAGCAAAAAGCTACAAGTCCCGCTCATCTAATTATAATTAATATTCATTGATAATTCAAAATTTATAGTATATTCTCTTCTTTTATCCTAATTGATTTTCAGTTGCTTGGGGACAAGCAACAATTTAAGTTTGGTGTTGTGATGAGCGGATAATTTATACGCTTTTTGGCATTATTTTTAGTATGTTTTTAGTATGTTTTAGTTAGTTTTTATTATAT
>NC_029774.3:28812179-28836577 GCF_000817695.3 Arachis duranensis | reverse complement strand
CCCTACATACAGCTTGCCATGGAAAGGAGTAAGAAGGATTGGATGAAAGCAATAAGAAAGTAGAGATTCAAAAGGATTCTAGCATCTCCACATGCCTATCTGAAATTCCCACTATTGATTTACATAAGTATTTCTATCCCTTTTTATTTTCTATTTATTATTAATTTTCGAAACCCATAACCATTTAATCTTCTTAACTGAGATTTACAAGGTGAGCATAGCTTGCTTCATACCAACAATCTCTATGGGATCGACCCTTACTCACGTAAGGTATTACTTGGATGACCCAGTACACTTGCTGGTTAAGTTGAATGAAGTTGTGATCATAAATTCCAATAGAGCCAATTTTTAAATCTCATGCAAATACAAAGAGGATCACAATTTCGTCCACCAGCGCTCCATGGGAGGCAGCCCATGTTTAGCATTTCCATTTACTGCTCTAGTGTTAATAATCAATGGTTTTCTATCATGGATTCAGATTTTCACAAGTAGTTTGATTTCTGCATTAAGCATTTCATGAAGCATATGGTTAATTTCTAAGTTTGGTGTGCCTAAAGGCACCCTAAGATGGTTTTCAAGCATGATGAACATATAGCCATTTTAGGATATATACTCAAGCATTCTCTTGAAGTATATAGCCAAACATTAAGTTTGGTGTCCTGCATATGCTATGAGTATAAATGGTGGGAATCAAAATTATTTTAAATCTTGAATTTCATGAGAAATAAACCATGTTCTGCATCATTTTGAGTTTATGTTTTGAAAGTAGAAAATAAAGTGGTCCTTATGATGAATGAATTAAAGGTGACAAGAATTTCATTGAACTTTTGCATGAATCACATGGTGGATAACAAGTTTGGTGTGCAAGGCACTAAGATGATGCATGAGACTCATAATATATACATCCTAGGAATTGAATTTGACCCTTTGAACTACATGGCCAACACTAAGTTTGGTGTCCACCAATGTTGTATATATGCTTGCAAGAGTCACATTTTGGTTGCTGACTCATTAGGAACACTTAGCCAATATTTTCAAAAGTTCAAAAGTTAGTTATAGATTCTCATTTCTTTTACTGCCAAGTATGTGTGATTTGATTTTTTGTCTCGTTATTGTGAATAGGAGGATAAGATTGATGAAGAAGGACAATATAAGGAAGGGCATGGCTATCCTAGAGCAAAAAAGCAAGTCACATGTCTTTGAAATTTGCTCATTGGGAAACACAATCCTACACATTGGTTGGTTAGGTGTGTCACCTTGATGATCGAATGATGAGCGGATAATTTATACGCTTTTTGACATTATTTTTAGGTAGTTTTTAGTATGATTTAGTTAGTTTTTAGTATATAATTATTAGTTTTTATGAAAAAATCACATTTCTGGACTTTATTATGAGTTTTTGTATTTTTCTGTGATTTCAATTATTTTTTGTCTGAAATTGAGGGACTTGAGCAAAAATCTGATTCAGAGGCTGAAAAAGAACTGTAGATGCTGTTGGATTCTGACCTCCCTGCACTCGAAATGGATTTTCTGGAGCTATAGAAGCCCAATTGGCGTGATCTCAATTGCGTTGGAAAGTAGACATCTTGGGCTTTCTAGCAATGTACAATAGTTCATACTGTTCTTGAGATTTGATGGCCCAAACTGGCGTTCCAAGTCAGCATAAAAAATTCTGGCGTAAAACGCCCAAACTGGCACAAAATCTGGCGTTTAACTCCAAGAAAAGCCTATGCACGTGAAAGCTTCAATACTCAGCCCAAGCACACACCAAGTGGGCCCCGGAAGTAGATTTCTGCATCATTTACTTATTTCTGTAAATCCTAGGTTACTAGTTCTATATAAATAGGACCTTTTACTATTGTATTTTCATTCTTTTGATCATCTTTGATATTGGGATCAGGTCTTTGAACCCTTTTTCGATTGTTGCACGTTATTTGGGAGGCATGGCCGAATCTTATGTATTTTCAACGGTAGAGTTTCTACACACCATAGATTAAGGTGTGGAGCTCTGCTGTTCCTCATGAATCAATGCAATTACTACTGTTTTTTATTCAAATCAAGCTTATTCTTGTTCTAAGATATTCACTCATACTTCAACATGGTGGATGTGATGATCCGTGACACTCATCATTATCCTCCCTTATGGACGCGTGCTTGACAACCACCTCCGTTCTATCTGCGAGAGCTTGAGTGTGTATCTCTTGGCCTCCTGGTTCACGACGCATGGTTGCCTCTCCTGACAACCGAGCTTCCATTCCGTGCAATCAGAGTCTTCGTGGTATAAGCTATAATCACATGGGCAGCATTCTTGAGATCCGGAAAGTCTAAACCTTGTCTGTGTTATTCCGAGTAGGATCTGGAATGGAAATGACTGTGACGAGCTTCAAACTCACAAGTATTGGGCGCAGTGATATTGTGCAAAAGGATCAATGGATCTTATTCCAACATGATCGAGAACCGACAGATGATTAGCCATGCGGGAAACCATAGAGGACCATTTTCACTGAGAGGATGGATGGTAGCCATTGACAACGGTGATCCACCTACATACAGCTTACCATGGAAAGGAGTATGAATAATTGGATGAAGGCAATAGGAAAGCAGAGGCTCAGAGGGAACAAAGCATCTTCATACGCTTATCTGAAATTCCCACCAATGAATTGCATAAGTATTTCTATCCTATTTTATGTTTTATTTATCTTTTAATTATCAAAACCCCATAACCATTTAAATCTGCCTAACTGAGATTTACAAGATGACCATAGCTTGCTTCAAGCTGACAATCTCCATGGGATCGATCCTTACTCACGTAAGGTATTACTTGGACGACCTAGTGCACTTGCTGGTCAGCTGCGCGGAATTGTGAGAGAAGTGTGAACTCACGATTTCGTGTACCACCGAACCTACCCAATAAGGAAGCAATCCTTGTCTTCATTCAATCTTACATGCAAACCCTCCATCTCCAACATCTCAAATGCATTCACACAATTCATTCTTTACCACTTCTTGCTATAAATAACTCCTATTTGGTCCGAATTTCACACTCCAAAGCCACATTTGTGATGATATTGCCAGTAACATTTGTGTAGTTGGGGATGACTGGGTGAGGGATTCTAATGGAATGCCAAAGTTTCTAAAAAGAAGAGACCTCACCCCGGAAGCCAAAGGATGGTATGAGATCATTCGGAGATCCATCCTACCTAGTATAAACACATCAGAGGTCAATATCAAGAGAGCCACAATGCTGCATTGCATCATGATAGGAGAAAAGATTAAAGTCCATGAGCTTATAGCCAAGAACATCCAAAAGATTTCTGAAAAGAGTTCCTCTAAATCTTGGCTCCACTACCCTAGCACCATCCTTCGTCTATGCATAAAGGCTAAGGTGGTGCTAGAAGATGCAAATCCTATTTGGTTACATCCAGGCAAGCCAATTACTATTGAGAGAATAACATATGTTACGGTTGTCCAACAATAAAGAAGGCCACAAAGGAGGAGAAGAAGGGAGGAACAACAAGTAGAAGAGCAACAAGAAGAGCAACAAGTTCCACCATCAGCCACTATGGACATGAGCCGAATTCAAGAGGCCATTGATGGCCTATCTAGATAATACATGAAGGTTTAAGAGCAACAAGAGGAGTTCCAACTGAGAATGATGGATCAACAGAGAGAATTTCAATCAACATTACTGGATCAGTAAAGGGAATATTTTACTCAACTCCAAGAATCCTTCCACAAAATATCTCAACAACAAGCTTAGCAAGAGATACCTCCAGGACTTCGATCATTAGAAAAACCTACATCTTGTAGCTGGAGAAGCCAGGAACTTAGATAGGGCTAAATATGATATGGACACTCAAGCCAAGCTTAGCTACCTAACTGCCAATATGCCTGTATTGAGCCGGGAGATCAGACTATATCAACAGGTCACTGAACTAGGGGAAGGGCAATTGGCAAGAATAAGAAAAAATGAGGCAAGATTGAAGCAGAGATTGGTGAGTGCCGGATTGATTGCAGAGGAATATCAGCCTGAAAAACAACAAAAGGGAGAAACCAGCAATCCTCATGAAGGAGACCAAGAAGAAGAGAAAAAGAAGAAGAAGAAGAGAGGAAAGCAAGCTAAAGAATGAAAGGCGGTGCTGCTCTTTGCTCATCAAATTTAATATGGAAGAACATGCTTCCATAGTTGCTTTATAAGTTTACTTATAGTTTATGTCATTTATATTCTGTTTGCTTTCTTTAATTGTCATTTAAGTGTGCTAGTCTAAGTGCTTGTTTCATTTCCATCTTGCTTAAATGTATGCTTTTGTCCCTTTTCCTTGAATAAAAGAAAATGTTGTGAAACAGAAAGAGTAATAGTCCAATTTGGTAGGAAATAGAATAAGTTTAAATGGTGGTACATGTTTGATTATTTAGCAAATTCACTAATAAAGATGAAGGGTAGAATGTCCCTTAAGTATGAACTTAGTTGCTGTATGTGAAACCTTAGTGAATAAATATCCTTGGAAGAAAGAAAGAACAAGAAAGAAGGGAAGAAAAGCCAACGTTGGTGGCAAAGTTGGGCCACCAACGGCCAGCACCAACGTTGGCAACAAAAAATGGAAAGAAACAAAGAATAAGCTAGGCACCAATAGCTTGAACCTTAAGATACATGCCTGTGGTGTTTTTGTATTAGGATCTGCTTGGATGATTAGGTTCTAAGGAGTGTTTTAACAGTTGGTAACTTGGGTTAACTAACCTGGAATTATATACCAAAAGTCCACTATCAAGAGCAACTTAGTTACAAAGCATTAAGTGACCCAAAGAGGTGCTGGGCATCAATGTCTTTAGGATGAATTGTGAGCCAAGTGCCTGTGGTGTGTATGTGTTGAGGAAAGGCTTGAGTTAGTAAGTCTGAGGGGTGCTTCATCACCCAACACCTTGAGCCAACTGGATCGGGGGTGTTGACTGAAAACTTACCTTAAAAAGCTGCCTCAACACAGAACACTAAGTTGCAAATAAAGAATAAATTTCTAAGAAAAAAAGAAAAGCAAAAAAATCAAACACCAAGGATCAACGAATAAAAAGGTTTCATAGCAACACCTTAGTAGTACTTAAAGGGACATCTCAAACCTGGAAATCAATAAGAGTTGAGCTTCAAAGATATCTTGCATGAAACCCCAGGAACCAAGATTGATTGTCTTCTAATAAGGACCTATATTTCTTTCTGCTTTCATTCATTCTTCTCATGTTTTACTGCTTGCTTGGGGACAAGCAAGATTTAAGTTTGGTTTTGTGATGCCTAGGCATATTAAGCTAGTTTCACAAGCTTTTTTAATTTGTTTTCATTTGGTTTCATGCACTTTCTTGAGCAATAAGCAAGTATTTGGATGAGAATTTCATGTATATCTTGATTCAATCAAACATGGTTAATTATGTGCATTTTCATGAGATTTATGCAAGATTTACTTGATGCTATGAATGAGGCAAAAATATTGAGATTATGGCAAAACTTTGATGCATTTGATAGGTTGATGATAGGTGTAAAGAAGCAGAGGAAGGGTAAGGAAGAAGCAAAGAAGGCAACGTTGGTGGCCAAAGTTGGCGCACCAACGTTATCTCAACCGTTGCTAGAGGATAAGGGAGCAACGTTGGTGGCCAAAGTTGGCTCACCAACGTTGCCTCAAACGTTGATAAAGGAGTACATAGCAACGTTGGTGGCCAAAGTTGGTGTTGTGATGCGTGAGCATCTTTCCTATCTTTTCCTAGTGAATTTGCATTTAATTTGATTGAGTTTAATCAAGAATAAATTATCTTTTAACCACTATGAATGCTACTTTGAGTCGTGTACAATTCTGTTTATTTTAGGTAGCATTTGGTTGGATTTGATAGAGTTTCCGCAGAAAAAGAGGAAGCTTGCACAAATGGAAGGAGCACAAAAATTAAAGGAGATGACCAGCGAGGAGTGATGAGCGGATAATTTATAGGCTTTTTGGCATTGTTTTTACATAGTTTTTAGTATGTTTTATTCACTTTTTATTATATTTTTATTAGTTTTTATGCAAAAATCACATTTCTGGACTTTACTATGAGTTTGTGTGTTTTTTTGTGATTTCAGGTATTTTCTGGCTGAAATTGAGGGACCTGAGTAAAAATCTGATTCAGAGGCTGAAAAAGGACTGCAGATGCTGTTGGATTCTGACCTCTCTGTACTCGAAATGGATTTTTTTGAGCTACAGAAATCCAATTGGCGCGCTTTTAATTGCGTTGGAAAGTAGACATCTTGGGCTTTCCCGCAATATATAATAGTCCATACTTTGCTAGAGTTTTGATTATGAAAACTGGTGTTTAACGCCAACTTTCTACTCTATTCTGGTGTTAAACGCCCAAATTGACACAAAAACTAGAGTTAAATGCCAGGAATAGCCTATGCACGTGAAAGCTTTATTGTTCAGCCCAAACACACACCAAGTGGGCCCTGGAAGTGGATTTCTGTGTTATCTATCTTAGCTTACTCATTTTCTGTAAACCTAGGTTACTAGATGAGTATAAAAACTACTTTTAGAGATTCATTCAACACCTCATGACATTTTACATCTGAATTTGTATCTTTGATGGCATGAGTCGCTAAACCCCATGGTTGGGGGTGAGGAGCTCTGCTTTGTCTCGATGAATTAATGCAATTATTTCTGTTTTCTATTCAATCACGCTTGTTTCTATTCTAAGATATTCATTCGCACTTCAACATGATGAATGTGATGATCTGTGACACTCATCACCATTCTCAACCTATGAACGCGTGCCTGACAACCACTTCCGTTCTACCTCATATTGAATGTTTATCTCTTGGGTTCCTGGTTCACGAGTTTGACTGCCTCTCCTAACAACAGAGCGTTCAATCCGTGAATCCAGAGTCCTCGTGGTATAAGCTAGAATCAATTGGCAGTCTTCTTGAGATTCGAAAAGTCTAAATCTTGTCTGTGGTATTCCGAGTAGGATCTGGGATGTGATGACTGTGAAGAGCTTCAAACTCATGAATGTTGGGCGTAGTGACAGACGCAAAAGGATCACTGGATCCTATTCCAACCCAAGTGAGAACCGATAGATGATTAACCATGTACATGGACTATTTTCACTGAGAGGACGAATCGTAGCCATTGACAACGGTGATCCACTAACATACAGCTTGCCATGGAAGAAGCCTTGCGTGCGTGAAGAAGAAGACAGTAGGAAAGCAGAGATTCAGAAGACAGAGCATGTCCAAAACTCCAACCCATTCTCCATTACTGCATAACAAGTAATTATTTCATGTTCTTTTATTTTTCGCAATTAAAACTAAGAACCATTATTGATATCCTGACTAAGAATAATAAGATTACCATAGCTTGCTTCAAGCCGTCAATCTCCGTGGGATCGACCCTTACACACGTAAGGTATTACTTAGACGACCCGGTGCACTTGCTGGTTAGTTGTGCGGAATTACAAAGTGTGATTGTAATTTTCGTGCTCCAAGTTTTTGGCGCCGTTTTCGGGGATTGTTCGAGTTTGAACGACTGACGGTTATTTTGTTGCTTAGATTAGGAAAAATTGTCTTTTGTTAGTTTAGAGTCTCTTTATTTTCTTTTAAAAAATTTTCAAAAATCTTATTTTTCCCAATTAATTTTCTATTTTTACTTGAGTCTAGTTTCATGTTTTAAGTTTGGTGTCAGTTGCATGTCCTTATTTGTTCTTCATATTTTCGAATTTGTGTCCATTGTTCTTTCTTGATCTTCAAGTTGTTCTTGTTTATTTTTTGTTTGATCTTTAGTTTTTCTTCTTTTGTGTCTTTCCTTGTTTTTCTTGTGATTTTCGAAAAGTTCAAAAAGATTTTTCAAGAAAATTCTTTTTCTTTCATAACTCGGTTGGTTAGAGCGTTGGTTTATGTTTTTGGTATCTTCTTTTCAAAAATAAATTTTCTTTGATTAAATCTTGTGTCAAATTTTAAGTTTGGTGTTCTCTTATTAATTTTTCTTTAGTTTTCGAAAATTTTATTTTGGTTTTCTAAAAATTTTAAGTTTGGTGTTCTTTCTTTATGTTCTTGAGTTCTTTGAATCTTTGAATTTTGTTCTTGTTGTTCTTGTAAATCTTCAAAGTGTTCTTGAGTCTTCCTTGTGTTTTGATCTTAAAATTTTTAAGTTTGGTGTTCCTTGGTGTTTTCCCTCCAAATTTTCTAAAACAAGGAGCATTAGATCTAAAAATTTTAAGTCTTGTGTCCTTTGTGTGTTTTTCTCTTTCATCATAAAATTCAAAAAATAAATCTTTCCTAACTAATTTTAAGCAAAAATTTCAAAAATTTTAATAAAAATTTCAGATTTCAATTTCAAAATTTTATCTTATCATATCTTAGTTGTCAAGTTTTCAAAAATCATATCCAAAATTTTTCAAATCTTTTTAATTAATTAATTATTTTAGTTTTCAATTTTCTTTTATTTATTTTTCTAAATTTTCGAACCTATATTTAATTTTTCATTTATTTTATTTTACTTTCTTTTTAAATTTTTGGTATTAAAAAAAAGAGAAGAGGAATAATTATTTACAATCCAAATCATCTCCCTTTCTCCATCATGGACCTAAGTGGAAATGAACAGTCCAGAAGGACTCTGGGGTCATATGCTAACCCTACTACTACTTCATATGGGGGTAGTATCTGTATAACCCCCATTAAAGCTAGTAATTTTGAGCTAAACCCTCAACTCATTATTATGGTGCAGCAAAATTGTCAGTATTTCGATCTTCCACAGGAAGAACCTACTGGGTTTCTGGCACAATTCTTACAAATTGCTAACACAGTACGTGATAAGAAAGTAGATTAGGATGTCTACAGACTATTACTGTTTCCATTTGCTGTGAAAGATCAAGCTAAGAGGTGGTTAAATAACCAACCCACAGCAAGCATAAGAACATGGAAATAGTTGTCAGATAAATTCCTGAATCAATATTTCACTCCTAAAAGGATGACACATCTAAGGCTGGATATCCAAGGCTTTAAACAAGGGGATAATGAATCTCTTTATAATGCCTGGGAGAGGTACAAAGAGATGCTAAGAAAATGCCCATCTGAAATGTTCTCAGAGTGGGTGCAGTTAGACATCTTATACTACGGGCTTATAGAAAAAGCTCAGATTTCTCTAGACCACTCAGCTGGTGGATCTATACACATGAGAAAAACGATTGAAGAGGCTCAAGAGCTCATAGATACGGTTGCCAGAAATCAGCATCTGTACTTAAGTAATAAGTCCTTTATGAAAGAAGAAGATAAGGCAGTATCCACTGACTTTAGTCCTCAGGAACAAGTTGCTGAACTCAATCAGCAAATATCTTCTATAACAAAACAGTTAGCAGAATTAGGAAGATGCTACAAGAAACCAGAAATGCTAATCAGAATATGGAAAGACAATTGAAGTAGTCAAAACAGCAGTATCAAAACAGATAATAAAAGAGTGCCAAGCAGTTTAATTAAGAAGTGGAAAAACATTAAATACCTTAACTCAAAGAAGCAGAAAGCCAAGAAAAGAACAACTGACAGAGGATGAGCAAACTGCTACCCAAAATCCCTCTGAGGACAGTAAGAGCCCAGAGAGGAATGATTCTGGCGTTCAAACGCCAGAAAAGGGTGAAAAATTGGCGTTAAGTGCCCAGTCCATGTCCAGTTCTGGCGTTCAAACACCAAAAAAGGGTGGGAATCTGGCGTTAAACGCCCATCCATTCCCCAATCCTGGCGTTCGAATGCCAATGAGGGATCAGACACCTACAAGTGTTGATAATAACTCCCTCAAGAAGGCTTCTCAACCTGCCTCTGTAGGAAATAAACCTACAGCAACCAAGATTGAAGAATACAAAGCTAAAATGCCTTATCCTCAGAAACTCCGCCAAGCAGAACAAGATAAACAATTTGCCTGCTTTGCAGACTATCTCAGGACTCTTGAAATCAAGATTCTGTTTGCAGAGACACTTGAGCAAATACCCTCTTATGCTAAGTTCATGAAAGAAATCTTAAGTCATAAGAAGGATTGGAGAGAAACTGAAAAAGTCTTTCTCACTGAAGAATGCAGTGCAATCATCTTAAAGAGCTTACCAGAGAAGCTTAAGGATCCTGGGAACTTTATGATACCATGCACATTGGAGGGTACTTGTACCAAGATAACTTTATGTGATCTTGGGGCAAGTATCAACCTAATCCCTGCATCCACTATCAGAAAGCTTGGCTTGACTGAAGAGGTCAAACTAACCCGGATTTGTCTTCAACTTGCTGATGGCTCCACTAAATATCCATCAGGCGTAATCGAGGACATGATTGTCACAGTTGGGCCATTTTCCTTTCCCACTGACTTTGTAGTGCTGGAAATGGAGGAGCACAAGAGTGCAACCCTTATTCTAGGAAGACTTTCCTAGCAACTGGACGAATTCTCATTGATGTCCAAAAAGGAGAAGTGACCCTGAGAGTCAATGAGGATGAGTTTAGGCTGAATATTGTTGAAGCAATGAAGCATCCAGACACATCAAAGGACTGCATGAGAGTTGATATTATTGACTCCCTAGTAAAGGAGATCAGTATGGCTGAGAGTCTCGAATCAGAGCTAGAGGACATCTTTAAAGATGTTCAGCCTGATCTAGAGGTAGCAGAGGAAATAAAAGAACCTCTGAAAACTCCTCAGGAAGAGGAGAAACCTCCCAAACCCGAGCTCAAACCATTACCACCACCCCTGAAATATGCATTTCTGGGAGAAGGTAATACTTTTTCTGTAATCATAAGCTCTGCTTTAGAGCCACAGGAAGAGAAAGCACTAATTCAGGTGCTAAGGACACACAAGACAGCTCTTGGGTGGTCCATTAATGATCTTAAGGGCATTAGCCCAGCCAGATGCATGCACAAGATCCTAATGGAGGATAATGCCAAGCCAGTGGTTCAACTACAAAGGCGGCTGAACCCAGCCATGAAGGAAGTAGTGCAGAAAGAGGTTACTAAATTACTAGAGGCTGGGATTATTTATCCTTTTTTGATAGCCCCTGGGTGAGCCCTGTCCAAGTCGTCCCTAAGAAGGGATGCATGACAGTGGTTCAGAATGAAAAGAATGAACTGGTTCCTACAAGAACAGTTATAGGGTGGCGTATGTGTATTGACTACAGAAGGCTCAATACAGCCACCAGAAAGGATCATTTTCCTTTACCATTCATAGACCAAATGTTAGAAAGACTAGCAGGTCATGAATATTACTGCTTTTTGGATGGCTATTCAGGTTATAACCAAATCACAGTAGATCCTCAGGGTTAAGAGAAAACAGCATTCACATGTCCATCTGGAGTATTTGCCTACAGAAGGATGCCATTTGGTCTGTGCAATGCACCTGCAACCTTTCAGAGATGCATGCTCTCTATCTTCTCTGATCTGGTGCAAAATTTTTTGGAAGTCTTTATGGATGACTTCTCAGTATTTGGAGACTCATTTAGCTCCTGTCTTGATCATCTAGCACTTGTTCTGAAAAGGTGCCAAAAGACTAACCTAGTTTTAAACTGGAAAAAATGTCACTTTATGGTGACTGAAGGAATTATCCTTGGGCATAAAATTTCGAACAAAGGAATAGAGGTGGATCAAGCTAAAGTAGAGGTAATTGAAAAATTACCTCCACCTGCCAATATTAAGGCAATCAGAAGCTTTTTGGGGCATGCAGGATTCTATAGGAGGTTTATAAAGGATTTTTCAAAAATTGAAAAACCTCTGAGCAATTTGCTAGCTGCTGACACGCCATTTGTCTTTGACATGGAGTGTCTGCAGGCGTTTGAGACTCTAAATGCTAAATTAGTCACAGCACCTGTCATTTCTGCACCAGACTGGACATTACCATTTGAATTAATGTGTGATGCTAGTGACCATGCTATTGGTGCAGTAATAGGACAGAGGCATAACAAGCTTCTGCACGTCATTTACTATGCCAGCCGTGTTCTAAATGACGCACAAAAAAATTACACAACCACAGAAAAATAGCTGCTTGCAGTGGTTTATTCCATTGACAAGTTTAGATCCTATTTAGTGGGATCAAAAGTGATTGTGTACACTGACTATGCTGCTCTTAAATATCTACTCACAAAGCAGGATTCAAAACCCAGACTTATAAGATGGGTGTTGCTTCTGCAAGAGTTTGATATAGAAATAAGAGACAGAAAAGGGACAGAGAACCAAGTGGCTGATCATCTGTCTCGGATAGAACTAGTAGAAGGGGCGTCCTTCCCCTCTATTGAGATCTCTAAAACCTTCCCGGATGAGCAACTCTTTGCCATTCAGGAAGTACCATGGTTTGCAGACATTGCAAGCTATAAAGCGGTAAGATTCATACCCAAAGAGTACAGAAGATCCTATGGCATTGCCATGGATCACAATATGGAGGACATTTTGGAAGTGAGTGAACAGCCACTAAGGTCCTCTAATGTGGTTTCTACTGGCCTACTCTCTATAAAGACTCCCGAGAGTTTGTACGTAACTGCGACAGTTGCCAGATAGCTGGTAATCTGCCTCAAGGTTACGCCATGCCTCAACAAGGGATCTTAGAGATTGAGTTGTTTGACGTATGGGGTATTGACTTCATGGGGCCTTTCCTACCATCATACTCAAACACTTATATATTCTGGTGGCTGTAGACTATGTATCTAAATGGGTAAAGGCAATTGCAACACCCACTAATGATACTAAGACAATGCTGAAGTTCCTCCAGAAACATATCTTTAGCAGATTTGGTGTCCCTAGAGCACTAATCAGTGATGGAGGCACTCATTTCTGCAATAAATAGCTTTACTCTGCTATGGTCAGATATGGAATTAGCCACAAAGTGGCAACTCCATATCATCCACAGACAAATGGACAAGATGAAGTCTAAAAAGAATCTTGGAACGGCCTGTAATTTTTCGTAGAAAGGATTGGGCAATGAGCTTGGATGATGCTCTCTGGGCATACAGAACAGCATTCAAGACTCCTATAGGAACTTCTCCATACCAGCTTGTGTATGGGAAGGCCTGTCACCTTCCCGTGGAACCGGAGCATAAAGCCTACTGGGCAACCAGATTTCTGAACTTTGATGCCAAATTAGCTGGAGAGAAAAGATTGCTCCAGCTGAATGAGCTAGAGGAATTCAGACTCAATGCTTTCGAAAATACAAAAATTTACAAAGAGAAAGCAAAAAGGTGGCATGACAAGAAACTGTCATCCAGAGTCTTTGAGCCAGGACAAAAGGTTTTGCTGTTCAACTCTAGGCTCAGACTGTTCCCTGGGAAATTAAAATCCCAGTGGAGAGGACCATATGTGATTACAAGTGTGTCACCATATGGATATGTAGAGCTTTAGGATATTGACTCTGACAAAAATTTCATTGTTAATAGACATAGAGTCAAGCATTATCTTGAAAGCAATGTTGAGCAAGAATGCTCAAAACTGAGACTAGATTAAAGCTCAGTAAGGTCCAGATAAAGACAATAAAGAAGCGCTTATTGGGAGGAAACCCAATCTTAATTATCTATGTTAATTACTTTTCATTGTTATTTTATGTTTTCCTTAGGTTGATAATCATGTGGAGTTATAAAAATAGCTGCAGAATTAAAGCAGAATCAAAACCAGCATAAAAAATAGCACACCTTGGAGGACAGACTTACTGGCGCTTAAACGCTAGTAAGAGTAGCAGAATGGGCGTTAAACGCCCAGTCTGGCACCATTCCAGGCGTTTAATGCCAGAAAGAAGCAACAAGCTGGCATTTAACGCTAGTACAGAGCACCAATTTGGCGTTAAACGCCAGAAGGGGAAGAAGAGTTGGCGTTAAACGCTAGAAACAGGCTGCAACCTGGCGCTTAACACCAGAATTACACTCTAAGGGCGTTTTGCACGCCTAATTGGAGCAGGGATGAGAAGTCCTTGACCCCTCAGGATCTGTGGACCCCACAGGATCCCCACCAACCTCAACTTATTCTCTCTCTCCCTCACACCTTTCCATAATACTATTCCCCAACACCCACTTACCATCTCCTCCCCTTCTCCTTCTACTCCCTTCTATCTTCTTTTGCTCGAGGATGAGCAAACCTTTTAAGTTTAGTGTGGAAAAAGCGTTGCTTTTTGTTTTTTTTTTCATAACCATTTATGGCACCTAAGGCCGGAAAAACCTCTAGAAAGAGAAAAAGGAAGGCAGTTGCTTCCACCTCCGAGTCATGAGAGATTGAGAGGTTCATCTCAAGGGCCCTTATAGTTCAGTGGTAGAGCATTTGACTGCAGATCAAAAAGCCATGAGGGAAGAGCAACAAAGGCAAGGAAGAAACATAGAGGAGCTCAAGCACTCCATAGGATCTTCAAGAAGAAGAACTAGCCGCCATCACTAAGGTGAACCCGTTCTTTAATCTCCTTGTTCTTATTTTTCTGTTTTTCAATTTTTATGCTTATATTTGACTATATTTTTGTCTTCATTACATGATCATTAGTATGTAGCATCTATGCCTTAAAGCTATGAATAACTTCATGAATCCTTCACCTCTCTTAAATGAAAAATGTTCCTAATTACAAAAGAACAAAAAGTGCATGAATTTCAATTTTTATCTTAAAATTAGTTTAATTATTTTGATGTGGTGGCAATACTTTTTGTTTTCTGAATGAATGATTAAACAGTGCATGTTTTTTATAGTGAAGTTTATGAATGTTAAAATTGTTGGCTCTTGAAAGAATGATGAACAAAGAGAAATGTTATTGATAATTTGAAAAATCATGAAATTGATTCTTGAAGTAAGAAAAAGCAGTAAATAACAAAGCTTGCAAAAAAAAAATTTGGCAAAAAAGTAAAAGAAAGAAAAAGAAAAGACAAGCAGAAAAAGCCAATAGCCCTTTAAACCAAAAGACAAGGGTAAAAAAGGATCCAAGGCTTTGAGCATTAATGGATAGGAGGGCCCAAGGAAATAAAATCTAGGCCTAATCGGCTAAATCAAGCTGCCCCTTACCATGTGCTTGTTGCATGAAGGTCTAAGTGAAAAGCTTGAGA
Organism: Arachis duranensis; assembly: GCF_000817695.3. Taxonomy (NCBI): domain Eukaryota; kingdom Viridiplantae; phylum Streptophyta; class Magnoliopsida; order Fabales; family Fabaceae; genus Arachis; species Arachis duranensis. The sequence goes on along the minus strand of NC_029774.3, from coordinate 28,821,556 downwards.
ATGAGTGGTTAAAGTCGTGATCCAAAGCAAAAAGAGTGTGCTTAAGAACTCTGGACACCTCTAATTGGGGACTTTAGCAAAGCTGAGTCACAATCTGAAAAGGTTCACCTAGTTATGTGTCTGTGGCATTTATGTATCCAGTGGTAATACTGGAAAATAAAGTGCTTAGGGCCACGGCCAAGACTCATAAAGTAGCTGTGTTCAAGAATCAACATACTAAACTAGGAGAATCAATAACACTATCTGAATTCCGAGTTCTTATGGATGCCAATCATTCTGAACTTCAAAGGATAAAGTGATATGCCAAAACTGTTTAGAAGCAAAAAGCTACTAGCCCCGCTCATCTAATTCGATCTAAGTTTCATTGATATTTTGAGATTTATAGTATATTCTCTTCTTTTATCCTATTTTGTTTCCAGTTGCTTGGGAACAAGCAATAATTTAAGTTTGGTGTTGTGATGAGCGGATAATTTATACGCTCTTTGGCATTATTTTTACATAGTTTTTAGTATGTTTTATTCACTTTTTATTATATTTTTATTAATTTTTATGCAAAAATCACATTCTTGGACTTTATTATGAGTTTGTGTGTTTTTTTGTGATTTCATGTATTTTCTGGCAGAAATTGAGGGACTTGAGCAAAAATCTGATTCAGAGGCTGAAAAAGGACTGCAGATGCTGTTGGATTCTGACCTCCCTGCACTCGAAATGAATTTTCTGGAGCTACAGAAGCCCAATTAGTGCGCTCTCAATTGCGTTGGAAATTAGACATCTTGGGCTTTCCAGAAATATATACTAGTTCATACTTTGCTCAAATTTTGATGATGCAAACTGGCGTTTAACGCCAACTTTCTACCATATTCTGGCGTTAAATGCTAGAACTGGCATAAAAGCTGGAGTTAAATGTCCAAACTGGCACAAAAACTAGAGTTAAACGCCAGGAATATCCTATGCACCGAAAGCTTCATTGCTCAGCCCAAACACACACCAAGTGGGCCCCGGAAGTGGATTTCTGCACTATCTATCTTAGCTTACTCATTTTCTGTAAACCTAGGTTACTAGTTGAGTATAAAAACTACTTTTAGAGATTCATTCAACACCTCATGACATTTTACATATGAATTTGTATCTTTGACGGCATGAGTCTCTAAACCCCATGATTGGGGGTGAGGAGCTCTGCTGTGTCTCGATGAATTAATGCAATTATTTCTGTTTTCTACTCAATCACGCTTGTTTCTATTCTAAGATATTCATTCGCACTTCAACATGATGAATGTGATGATCCGTGACACTCATCACCATTCTCAACCTATGAACGCATGCCTGACAACCACTTTCGTTCTACCTCAGATTGAATGTTTATCTCTTGGGTTCCTGGTTCATGAGTTTGACTGCCTCTCCTGACAACAAAGCATTCAATCCGTGAATCCAGAGTCCTCGTGGTATAAGCTAGAATTAATTGGCAGTCTTCTTGAGATTCGGAAAGTCTAAACCTTGTCTGTGGTATTCCGAGTAGGATCTGGGATGGGATGACTGTGAAGAGCTTCAAACTCACGAATGTTGGCGTAGTGACAGACGCAAAAGGATCACTGGATCCTATTCCAACATAAGTGAGAACAAACAGATGATTAGCCATGTACATGGACCATTTTCACTGAGAGGACGGATGGTAGCCATTGACAACGGTGATCCACTAACATACAGCTTGCCATGGAAGAAGCCTTGCGTGCGTGAAGAAGAAGACAATAGGAAAGCAGAGATTCAAAAGACAGAGCATCTCCAAAACTCCAACCCATTCTCCATTACTGCATAACAAGTAATTATTTCTTGTTCTTTTATTTTTCACAAATAAAACTAAAAACCCTTATTGATATCCTGACTAAGAATAATAAGATAACCATAGCTTGCTTCAAGCCGTCAATCTTCGTGGGATCCACCCTTACTCACGTAAGGTATTACTTGGACGACCCACTACACTTGCTAGTTAGTTGTGTGGAATTACAAAGTGTGATTGTAATTTTCGTGCACCAAGGAGCGACGCATGCACGTACCTGACGCGTACGCGTGACATGCGCCACGTGCAGAAAACGCTGTTTGCTATAATTAATTATGATTTAAATTTTAATCTTTATTTTAAAAATAGGAAAAGATATTATTTAGTTTTAGAAATTAGATTTTAAATTAATTAGGATTAGATATAAAAGGAAAAAGAAACTTCTCTTCTAGGGATTCTATTCCAATTTTCATTCCGCACTTTACAGTTTACCTGAATCCTTATTTTCTCTCTGAACCATGAGCAACTAAACATTCACTATTAAGGTTAGGAGCTCTGTCTATTGTATGGATTGATACTATTATTCTTCTATTTTAATTCATATTTTGATTTATATTTCAAGAATTATTTTCGTTCTTTATCTTATGAATTTGGGTGGAACAGAAGTATGACCCTCTTTCTAATTGAGTTCTTGTATAACTTGAAAAAGGTCTTTACTTGAACAACAGCTTGAAAATAATTTATCCTAAATTCTAATTATCTGGACTTAACGGGATACGTGACATATAATCCTCTTATATTTGGATAATTAGGATTTTTGTGGCATAATAACTAGAATTAAACTTCACCCCTAATTGGAATTAATTGACCAAGGAATTGGCAATTGATGAAATTTAGAGGAGACTAGAAAGGTCTAAGGAATTATGGTCTAGTCACATATAGTTTGCCGTGAATTAAATCTTGCATGATTAAAATAGATTAATAAGAAAAGTCAATCCGGAAAATAGATAACTCTGAAGCCTTAACTACCTTCTCCATATTGTTTTCCCAACTTCTTTATTGTGTGTCTTCTAATATTCTGAGTTTCCTGTTTAATGCTTTTTAAACTCTCAACACCATTTTCTATTTGTCTAACTAAGTAAATCACTTAACCATTGTTGTTTAGTCCATCAATCCTCGTGGGATCGACCCTCATTCACTTGAGGCACTACTTGGTACAACCCGGTGCACTTGCCGGTTAGTTTGTGAGTTATAAATTTTGCACCACTAGGCAACGTTCCAAGCTTAATGTGCAACGTTGGTGACCAAAGTTGGCTTACCAACATTGCTGGCAACGTTATGAAAAAGGGGGTCCAACATTGGTGGGAACGTTGGTGAACCAACGTTACCCCCAACGTCTTCCATAACGCGTACGCGTGAATGTGAATTTTAGCCAGTCTTTTAAATTTATGGGTGACGCACATGCGCAAAATGCTGTTTTGATGCGTACGCGTGGCTAGACGAACGTTGGTGCACCAATGTTGAGTTAAACGTTAGTGGCAACATCCAGAAGGGATTTTGCATGCAACGTTTGAGCCACCGTTTGCACACAAATGGTGATCACCAACTTCAATACAAATCGGCACCCATGCAAGTATGAACGTTAGTTTGCCAATGTCACCAAGAGCCACTCTTAAATTGCTTCAACAAAGGTCAAAGCTCACATCCAAAGACTTGAAGATTGAATGGGAAAAGTGTATAAATAGGATAGAATTTAAGTTAGAAAGGAGGTTGGGAAGCAAGGACCCTAATTAGGCAACCCTGAAATCATTTTCTCTGTACTTTTCTTTTAGTTTACGTACTTTCTTTTCCTTTTCTATTTGGATTAAGCAATAATGAACTAAACCCCCATTTCATTAGGGGGAGGAACTTTACTGTAATCCTAATGAATGAATGAACATCTTCTTCTTCTCAATCTGCTTGTGTAGCTATGGGATATCTTCTATTTTGATTGTGAATCATTTACTCTGGAAGGGGGTTTGATTCAATTGAATGCTTGTGTGAGCCTTGGAAGGAAAATCACAAGCATTAGAATTGGAGCTCTATCCTTCACAATTCTCTTGACCAACACTATTCGGGAGGAATTGAGGTCTTGAGAGTTTGTGTGGCCTATGGATGAGAGAACATGCTTAACCTCTTCTCATGACAATTAGATCAAGGAATTGGCAAGATTGATTGTGATTAGAGAGATTGGATTGCCAAGGAATTGGGATCCAATTAATTATAATCCGCCATAGATCTACTCATATGATTGAGAAGGTAGTTGAGACTCATTTAATTCATAGTGGATTATGATATCTCCAATTACTAATGAATCTTTCTCTTTGATTTTCTTCAATTTAGATTTCTCTGAATTCACTTTAATTGCAATTGTTCGCTGCTTCCTTGATTTCCCAGCACCCAAGATCCCTTTACATTTCATGTAATTTAATTTACCTTGCTGTTTATATTCTTGCTTTTAATTTCTTATCATTTAAGATTCAAGTCATTTACATTTCTTGCAATTTAAGATTCATCCCATTTACATTTCCAGCCATTTAAGTTTCTTTTATTTACTCCTTCAGCATTTAATTCTCTAGTACTTCACACTTTATGCCATTTAAGTTTTTGTCCTTTACTTTTCAGCATTTATTTTCTTGCAATTTATATTCTGTTGAATCAATTTCACCAACTCTCTTCAATATTAGCTTGACTAGACTCATCACCCAACTAAAATTGCTTGATCCATCAATCCCTGTGGGATCGACCTTACTCTTATGAGTTTTACTACTTGATGCGACTCGATATACTTGCCGGTAGTTTATGTAGATTGATTTCCTGCCAACATATATTCAGAAAATTAAGCTCTTATGCTGCTTGTTATTCAACAAGCACAAGTATATTAAACCATGTATCATAAGCAAAATTTAAGAGTTTAAATCATGTATTATTATTTTCTGTACTACTTGAAAAAAGATAAACTAAATGGACAAATGAAATTATATTAATACTTTTAAAGATTTGTAAGCAAACTCTAAGGTAGTGTTTATTTTGAGATACTGGGATGGAGACTAAAAGACTGAGACTCAATATCATGTTTGTTGGTTCAGATATTGGTATTAAAATTTTAGTCTCTATCTCTAAAATTTTAAAATTTCAATACCTTTAAAAAGTAGGAATATAGAGGATTAAAATTTTTTGGAAAGGAGATTGAAACTTTAAAAACATTTTATACCTAAAATACTCTCATTTCGATTAATTAATTTTAACTTTACCCTTATGCAAATTAAATTAGAGCTTATTCTTATTTCAGTCTCTATCTCTCTTTTAAACGCTAACTAAGTACTTATAAGAAATTGTATTTTTCATACATTTTGAAACATAAATTTCAATGAAATTAAAGATTTTAAGGAAAAGAGATTATAAACTTTTTTTTTATTGGGTTTGGTATAACCTCTTTACTTATGTTCAGTTTTCATTACAGAAATGCCAGAAAATTTTCACTATATACAAAGTTTTAATGCTTGCTTGATAAATATCTACAACTAACAATCATTTTGTTACACTTTTTGAAAACTACACTGCCTTGCGAAATCTTAGCTATATTGGTTCTAAGTGAATTATAAAGCAATTCCAACTTTAAGGCAGCTGATAGAGTTACAAATTCTTTCTTTTATAAGGTGATATATGAAAGATTAGAATTTTAATCTCGGTATTATTACAAATGATGCTTATGGGTAAATACAATTTATCTATGAAATGGTGATACAAATCACTTATAAAACTAAAAAATTCAAATTAATTTGATGGCATAAGTCTATGAGAATGGACATTCGGAGTGCTTGGAGTGTGATTTCAGTAGGAAAAAAATAGATATTTTCAAATAAACTTTTAAAAATTTGTTTCTCAAATTTTGATAGTTTGAATTTTATTTAATTCAAAATTATCAACCGTAATCTTCCAAAAAATGTCTAAAAATGTGTTTTCGAAATCTAAATGAGTTTTTATGAAACCTATTTGATTTAATTATTTAAAATTTTTAACGTAATTTAAAATATTTTTAACATAAGACATAAAATTAGTTTTTCTGCAATCATTTTCATTGCTTGTATTCTGAATTTCATGATAAGTAAAATTTTTAAATTTGTAACTAATTTTTTTGGTTAAAATTTACTTTTCTTTTGACAAAATTTGGTAATTTTTTAAATTATTGCTTCGTCATCAATACTTGAAATTTATTTTGGTCACTCAACAAATAATTTTATTCTACATAAAATATGTTTGTATTGCATCACATATATTTTTCATTCATCAAAATAAATAATCATAATAATTTAAAAGAATTAAGTCATACATTCAATTAGAAAAATAGAAGAAAACTTTCACCCAAAGATATTTCATGTTCAAATTCATATTCTTTCAAAGTTTAATATATATTTTTTGAAAATAAAATATACATTTTTAAATATGTATCATTCTTAACCAAATTTTCTCCTTTTTACATTATCAAAAACAAGGAGGGATATTATGAACGTAAAGAAGCAGAAAATTCTCAAGTAATAATAAATGGAATATTTTCGACCACAAATACCTTAAAAGATGTACCAAACATATTTACAAGGTATTTATAAGAAACATTGCCACAAAAGATATTGCATTGAATAAGATGTTAGATCACAAAGTTCATTTCATAAAAATAATTAATTATGAAATTGAAAATAAAATTATAACTGGGCTGCATCTAAAACATTAAGTTTATTTTAGATATTAAAACAAATAGTGAAGTATTATTTTAATTCTTAAGGTTTTAAGCTAAATTGAAAATTGATAGTAACATTCTTTTATTTTTAAAATTATTCATAACATTACAATTATTTTTAAAATAATTGTCTTACTCCAACCTCAGAAGCAGTCCACCACTAGCAGCAATCCAGAATTTTACTAGGGGTGAACGCAAATTAGATCGGATCGAATCTCATATCCGCAATTTTTAAGTTTGGATCCGATGCGAATTTGCGGATCAGATCGGATATCAGATATATCCGCAAAACACAAAAATATTTTTAAAAGTTTAATTTTATTAAAAAATATCAATAAAATTCATTTTTTCTATTCTTTTAAATATGTTTACTTTTAAAATAATATTAAACATACTTTTCTTAAATAATAAATTAAAATAATACAACATATATGATAATTATTAGTTGAAATAAACATAAAAAGAATATTTACTTATTTATTTCTTTGTTTTTGCGGATACACAGATATGCGGATACCTACACAAAATCCGCAATCCGATCCGATTAGTGTGTGGATCAGATCCGATCCAATAGCCTTGCGGATCAGATCTATATCCGTAATTTTCCGATCGAATTCAGATAAACACTGCGAATATACGAATCGGATCCGATCCATAAACACCCCTAAATCCTAGCACACATCCCAATCCTACAAAACTCACCTGATCATCTCCCTTAGGCCACCCCACCTCCATCATGAATATCATCCATTGTCTCCTCTTATCCCGTTATATAAACAATAAACAAGAAATCAAAGCATTTTTTTCTGCTCTATTAGGAAGAACTAACTTTAATTCTTATTGGTCCCACTTAATTAATTAATTAAAATTAATATAATAATTATTTTTTTAATAAAATTATTTAAATTTATAAATTCAAAAAATTCATTATTAAAAGATATTAATATTAAAAAAATTCATATATAACAATAATATATAATATATAATTCGGAATTACATACTAATTTATAAAATTACTTAATACAAAGAAAAACATAGTTAAGCTTTATAGTTGATGACAAGCATTGGGAAATTGTCATGTGTTCAATCAAGTTCTCTTTCAACTGTCTATGCTGTTGTCTATTTCGAAGTTGGACATTTCTTTGGAGAAATTGATGGTATGGTACAAAATCTTCCTCTCCCAGCTGAGGTTGTGATAAGCCGTTTTTGACATCGTCATATTCTAAGTCTTGAGCAAAATTTTCTGCATAAGTGTCTCTTTATCCTCAACAATCATATTATGCAATATAATACAAGCTCTCATTATGTTTGCAAGCTTCTTCTTTTTCCAAAAGCGACCTGGGCCACGTATAATTACAAAGCGTGTTTGCAACACTTCTAATGCTCGCTCCACATCTTTTCTTCCTTTCTTGGTATTGTGCAAATAACTTGCGTTTCTCCCCTTGTGGCTTTGAGATTGATTTGACAAATGTGACCCATTCATGATAAATATCATCTGCTAAATAGTATCCCATAGTATAATTATTACCACTAATAGTATAATTTACCTCCAGAGTACAGTCATTTAATATCATCGAATACTAGAGAACAATCTAACACGTTGATATTGTTTTTTGAACCAGAAACTCCAAAGAACATATACCATATCTAAAGGTCTGAAGATGTTACAATCTCAAGTACTATGGTTACAATACCACAATAACCACTCATGTACATACCTTTCCACGCCTTTAGACAATTTTTTCATTGCCAATGCAATGTTGCATGCAGTCAATGTTACCAAATATGCCAAAAAAGTCACGATCTTTCGCCATCTGTAACAGGCGTCGTACATAATTTGGATTTTTTTTGCAAGTATTCAACCTCGAACACCAAAATGACACCTTCAACAAATTTTTTCAAGCATTCAATTGTAGTGCTTTTGCCTATGCGTACATAATAGCATCAACTGCTACACCATATGCTAATATTCGTATCGGAGCGGTGCATTTTTAGAGTGGTAACAAGCCTCTTCTTCCAATTGCATCGACCCTCTGTTAGAAATACGGATAGATGTTTGAGAGAGTGTCTACTATCCAAAGGAACACATGTCTTTTCATTCGAAATCTCCATAAAAAATGTCAGCATTATACACCGATTCATCTGCAAAGTAATCTTGGAAAAGACGATCATGTCCTGCTTCTCGATCTTTGTTGATCCATCTACGAGGAGTTGGAATAGAGCTTCTGTAAAACCCAAGACTTTTGAAAAGTCCTATTTTGAATTAATCTCAAGTTACATATTTATTTATAGTTTTAATTTCAGAATTTATTTTTAGTAAAAATAATTAAAGGCATTTAATTGGATTTGAAATAAATTAAGGTTTTTATTCAAACTTTATACTTATGGATTATTTTCCTATTCATGATTAAAGTTCTAGAAATTCGAGAAATAATGATGTTTGGCAATTTAAATTAGAATTTTGTCTAATTTTATAATCATTGAATTATTTTTTATATTTAAATTATAAAAATTGGTAGTGATGAAATAATAAAAATTTTATATAATTTGATTTTAGATAATTTAATTTATATCATTTAATACTTTAAGTTAAAGATAAAAATAAATAAATAATTATATTACCATGAATTTTCAATTAGAATAATTTATTGAAAATCAATTAGTATTTTTATACCACAAATAATATTTTAAAATAATTTTAGAGATTTAATTAGATTTCAAAATTTATACTCCATACCCCAATTTTATTAAAATTACTATACTGTAATTAAATCCAAAATCTTAATTCTATATACAAACCCTAATTCCAATTAAATTACAATTTTC
>NC_029774.3:28808604-28812024 GCF_000817695.3 Arachis duranensis | reverse complement strand
CCGAGCCCGCTGAGCAGGAGCCCATCGCCGCCGTTCGCGCCTCTATCGCCGTCCGAGAAGCTTCCATGTCCGTTGCCGTCGAGCTCATTAGTGAGAGAAAGAGAGTTGCAGGTGAGAGGAAAAAGTGTTGCGCCGCTGTTCCTTACTGTTCAGCCACCGCCACGCCTTGTCGTCACCGAAGTTGCCACCGCCGCTTCTCACCGCCGAGGGGAAGCCTTGTCTACGTTGCTGCCTCAGTCGCCGGTGAGTTGTGCACCACCACCAGAATCGAAGACAGCGCCAGCCTTGTTCTGATTTCAATTCTCCTATTCTTGAAACTGTAACGCTTTAAACCTTGCTCTGTTTTTATCTTTTTCCTCTGTTCCTTCCTGGCTTAATTATAGAATTATGGATTACTGTTTTATTCGTTGCTGGTTTACCGTTCAAAAAAAGGCGTAACTGATGCTGAGATCGTTGTTGTTCTTGTTCCGAGAGAACTGATGTCACCGTTGTTGCTGTTGGTTCTGAATCCTGTTACATTGATTCTGGTTTGCCCTTCTCCTTAGTTCTGACCTATTTAGCACGTTCTATTTTGTCACTTTTAATTGCCATGTTCTTGTTTTAATTCAATTCCGGTCTTTGAATTGTTTTGAATCTTCCAGAGCTATGTTTGCTTTTGATTCTTATCCAATTCGAATCCTTGTCTTGCTGCAACCATCGTCACTGCCATAAGAGATTGACAATGCTGTTGCTTCGGTTGCGTGTTTACTGCTGCCATAAAAATTAAAAGAGAAGGGAGTTACCACGTTTAGTCTATGTGAATTCAACTAATCGAGGTAGGGGTTTTCTTAAAATTCATTTTATCTTACAGTGTTGTTATAAATAGATGTTAATGTAAGAAACATATGTCTGTGATTATGATTGTCTGCTGGACTGTATGACTGATTTGCTTGATTGCCTGAGTAGTTTGTGATTGCTGAAAAGAGATTAGTCTGAAAGATTATTTAGTAGATTGTTATGAAAAATGGTTTTCTTGGTTTTGAAGCTATTCTTATAATATAAACGAATCGGCTTTGGAAATAATTTGGAACACGAAACTGAATTAATTTGAAAACGGTTTAATTTTGAGTTAGTCTGATTTTGTAAATGATTTTGTAAATGGTATGGTATTTGAGCTAGTTTGATTGTTAAAAAAAAGATTTATTATTGTCACTGATTCATCTTGAAAACAGTTTGACATTAGGACTGATTGAATTTTGGAAGTGAATGAGATTTGGAAAAAGTTTGTGAAATGTTTGGATGGGACCCGAAAAGGGTGGCAGAATCCGAGTTTTAGAGGAGATGCTGCCGAAATTTTGTAAAATCAAAGGTTTCATTGGAAGTAGTTATTTTAAAAGGTTTTAAGTGTTATATGATTTAAAATTACCTCATTTATCAAAGGAAGAGTTATGTTTTGGATTGGGAATTGTTAGTGAATGAAATGAAAAGGATGATGGAGAATTTTCTTGGAAATATAGTTTTTGAATGAATTTGGAAATGAGATTTGGATTGATGAATGATGATGTTGAGAATGATGAGAATGTTGAGATATGGATTGAGAATGTTGAAATATGATCTTTGAATTATTCATTTGGCTTATGAATTTGAATTATCTGAGATACGAGGTTTCCTGGATAAAGTACCATGGCTTGCCACCACGTGTACCAGGTTGAAAACTCGATACTCTGTTGACCCTACGACGTAAGTGTGACCGGGCACTATATAAATTCCCAAGAATGTTACCCCATTGAGCAATATTGATTATTTGAGAAAAAGCTATGTATAGACTCTTGGGGATGCACGTCGGGGGACAGTCTAAGGACAATTCAGACTTGTCGGGTTGGCTGGATAACCGACAGATGAGCCTCATCAGCCATAGGACAGGCATGCATCATATGCATCTGTATGTTTTGCTTGGGTTTGAACTTGTTTTGGTTTGCCTAATTGCTAAACTGTTCTTAACTGCTACTTGAACTATTTGCTGTAACTGCTGCCTACTTGTGCTTTCCTTATCTGTCTTGCCTGTGTTTGTCTTGGTGTGCTACATCTGAGAATGAACTTTGATGCTGAATTAATGATTGTGTTATTTGATTGCGTGGTTGGTTTTTGATTGAGATTTTCTTATAAGAAAGGAAAGGTTTCGAATTTCGGAAAGACCAAATATGGTTTCTTTGAAAAGGTTGTGAACGATTACCTATTGGTTTTTAAAGGATTCATAAGGCAATGATAATCACTGAGCTTGAAAATAGTTTGCTTATTAAATATCTTTTATGACAACTTTGAAACTCTATGGTGAGACCGTGTGGTTAGGTTCTCACCCCCTATAGCTTTACCTTTTCAGGAACCGGATGAAGAAGCATTAAGAAGAATTGTACTGCGTTTGGTTTATATGTTGTTATATTAATTAGTTTATTTTCTTTCCTCGTCTTTGTTATTACAAATTTGTAAGAGGGATAGGAATTGTATGTTTTATTTGTATATACTATTATGAGTTAGTATATAAAGAGTCTTGTATATGAATCTATGCTTGCTTGTATTTTTCTTAAGATTAGGTTTTAATTTCCAGTTTTCAAAGAAATCAACGATACAGTGTCGAGTCACAGGCTCCTATTTTAGTATTTAGTATGTAAAGTAGTTGTAATACTTCTTGCTATCAGAATAGCGCAGCCAGAAGCGTGACTTTTGATAGTGAGGGTGTTACAGCTTCTATGATATCTTCTTCTTCTGAATCATCGAATAAACACTCATCGATCCAATTATCTATGAGTATGTTATTGATGAGCGGATATTTTATACGCTTTTTGGGGGTATTTTCATGTAGATTTTAGTATGTTTTAATTAGTTTTTAGGAGAATCTTATTAGTTTTTAGGCAAAAATCATATTTCTGGACTTTACTATGAGTGTGTGTATTTTTCTGTGATTTCAGGTATTTTCTGGCTGAAATTGAGGGAGTTGAGCAAAAATCTGACTTAGGCTGAAAAAGGACTGCTGATGCTGTTGGATCCTGACCTCCCTGCACTCGGAATGGATTTTCTGGAGCTACAGGAGTCCAATTGGCGCGCTCTCAACGGCGTTGGAAAGTAGACATCCAGGGCTTTCCAGCAATATATAATAGTCTATACTTTGCGCGAAGATAGACGACGTAACTTGGCGTTGAACGCCAAGTACATGCTGCTGTCTGGAATTAAACGCCAGAAACACGTCATGATCCGGAGTTGAACGCCCAAAACACGTCATAACCTGGAGTTTAACACCAAGAAAGGCCTCTACTCGTGGATAGCTTTAGTCTCAGCCCCAGCACACACCAAGTGGGCCCCAGAAGTGGATTTATGCACCAATTATCTTAGTTTACTCATATTCTGTAAACCTAGGTTACTAGTTTACTATTTAAACAACTTTTA
>NC_029774.3:28805637-28808581 GCF_000817695.3 Arachis duranensis | reverse complement strand
ATGGTCCGATCTAAGATGTTTATTCGTGCTTAATTGTGAAAGAGGTGATGATTCGTGACACTCATCACCTCTCTCAATCTATGAACGTGTGTCTGACAAACACCTCCGTTCTACATCAGACTGAATGAACTTCTCTTAGATTCCCCAACAGAATTTTCGCGGTATAAGCCGGATTGATGGCGGCATTCATGAGAATCCGGAAAGTCTAAACCTTGTCTGTGGTATTCCGAGTAGGATTCCGGGATTGAATGACTGTGACGTGCTTCAAACTCCTGAGGGCTGGGCGTTAGTGACAGACGCAAAAGAATCAATGGATTCTATTCCAACCTGATTGAGAACCGACAGATGATTAGCCGTGCTGTGACAGAGCATAGGAACGTTTTCACTGAGAGGATGGGAAGTAGCCACTGACAATGGTGAAGCCCTACATGCAGCTTGCCGTAGACGTGCTTTACAAACAATTGAGTTAAATATTACATTGCAGGAATTCAGAGGACAAAGCATCTCCAAAACTCCAACATATTCCCCATTACTGCACAACAAGTAACGCTATTATTCTCTATTATTTTAACTTACAATTTTAAATACTTTGACTTCTTACAATTAAATCCAAATCACCTTATTGACCTCCTGACTAAGATCAATAAAATAAACATTGATTGCTTCATACCAATAATCTCCGTGGGATCGACCCTTACTCACGTAAGGTATTACTTGGACGACCCAGTGCACTTGCTGGTTAGTTGTGCGAATCACAAATTCGTGCACCAGTTATCTTGCCGTCTTTTTTACCATACAAAGCCTTATTAAACATACCATCAAAATTTCTAGCCATATCTTAAGATGTATTTTTTATTATTCTTTTGAGGTAAGAAACAAGAGTTGAAATAAAGTTGCTAAATCATTGATAGTTGATATTTATAAGTGTGTTCGCAAGCAGCTACTTCTCAACGGCTACTTAACGGCTAGTCTTTTTTTTTGTCTAAGTTTAAAGTGGCTAGCTTTGCAACGGCTAATTTTTTCTTGCCTAAGTTTAAAACAGCTAGTTTTGCAACAGTCACTTTTATAAACAATAATGGCATAATCATATTGACTAATTTAAAAAGTTACATCAGAAATGAATAAAACAGACTATATCAGATACCAGTAATACGCAATAAAAATAAAAACATACTACTTAACTCTACAAATACAAGGAACCATTAAGTAAGCTGCTTATTGATTATTTTCTCACATGCAATCTTATGAAGAACTTGTCGTTTTTCACTCATTGTAGATATGTCAACATTAAGTATTTGCATATCCATTTCTCTTTTCCTTTCCTTAGCCATCCTTTCCATTTCCCTTTCTTTTGCATTTATCTCTATTTCTTTAATATACCCTAAATTTGTAATTCTTGTTCTTTCATTGTCACTTACATTTGTAACTCCTTCTCTTTGTTTGTCATGATCTTTGCTTTATATGCCCTCTCCTCTTCTCTTTCTTTTTTCCTATCCATTAGTTCCTTTTCTCTAACATTCTTAATATCTTTTATGAGAGATAGTTTTTTAATAACTGATTGTTTCTTTTTGCTAAGATTTTCAGATATTTGTGCTTTTTTCTTACCTTTTTTCTTGCTCTTCTTTAATCCTTGTGGGCGAACGGGAGAGTTCACACCGGTTTCATCAGTCAATGGTGTTTCTGGATTTGATAAGGATGAGTATGCTCTAGTTATACAAATCTTAGTTCTCTTTGAGCCTCCACTCTATGTAGGTAGTTGGCTTCTCCATTTTTGCTCCAAACGAAGCATATTCCAATGCCTCTCAAAAGTGAATTTTTTACCATAATTTGTGGAATAAAGTTTATAAGCCAAGTCCTTTATATCATCAGCATTCGAACCACTCCTTATATTTGGACTAGCTTGATTATAGTAACCAGTAAATTGTGCAACAGCCTTGTTGATCTTATACCATTATTTCTTACATGCAACTACTCCCCTTGTCATGTCGGTGCAAAATTTTACACAGTAGCAATGAATTCGACTTCAAAATATTTCGCCCTTTTGATCGGTACTAACTATAGGGTTAGTTGAAATATTTAACCATACACTGATCTGTTAGAAAATTATTTTAATTTCCTAATTTGTTTGTGGGTAATACATATATTAATTATAATCACAAATTATGCTATTTCAAATTAAATGACTTATATAATGGTGATTTCATTTATTGTTATAAATGCTAAATTGAATAAGTCATATGTAACACCCTAATATTCAAATCCTTATGCTCGAGTCATAAGTCAATGATATTACGGTGGTACGACTCTCAGGTGGATTTTTAAATATATAAACATAGGTAATTTCGAAAGGAGTATTAATCGAGAAGCCTGAAAAGAGTAGAAATAAAATCGCGAAGACGTATCACTCACGATTCGACAACGAAAAGATAAAAACGTGAAGCCGAAAGCGATATATGGACAAGGCATAAAGGAGATTAAGAGATAGATAACAGATAGATATATATAACATAAGTAAATAGCCACTAGTCGCGACCCGCGAAGTTTAGGCCGGCTAGGGTACAGTATGAAAGTAGTTGACAACAGTACATCCTAATCTCTCCCAAAGGAAACATAAGAGCCTCTATAGGCAAGTCCCAAAAGAGTTCAACACATAATATAATCTTTTCAAAACAAAGGTGGAGAGATTCTAAGCAAAACACAAAGTAGAGAAAATAAAGATCTTCGCCGGCTCTCAGACGAACCACAGCTCACTTCTGAGCACCTGGACCTGTATCTGAAAAACAAGAGATATATACGGAATGAGAACCCCGGGCCCATGGGTTCCCAGTACGGTAAAAGTGCCAAATAAATACAATGCACTGCAATAAAAACTCACTAAGCATCCTAAACTCCTTTTCACCAAGTATCCAGCCTAGATTCTCACTAATCCATAAATAGGCATCTG
>NC_029774.3:28801790-28803144 GCF_000817695.3 Arachis duranensis | reverse complement strand
GCATATTAGCACCAACCATTTACACAATCCAAACTTAATCTTAGGGGCATTTAGCCTAGGAATTCTCATCACACCATACGGTACTTAAATGAAACTTAAACCGTACCTCTTGTAGCCAAATCAATTGAGTCTCTTCTTTAGAAGTCTCCACCAACCTTAGCTCCAAGCCTCACCAAAGCTCCTCAAGCAACACCAATCTCCCAATCGTGCACCAAAACCATCAAATGCACGAACATAACCAATATTACATACACACATCAACCTAGGGCTCATAAAGATGATAAATCACAAGGGTTTGAGCACTTCTTACCTCAGCCCATATGAAGTAGGGATAGAATCCACTTAGAATCCATGTTGGAGTATCCCTAAACACCCAAAATCACAAGATTTCAACACTAACTTCCCAAAAACGTGTAACAGTGAGAAATTTCGAAAACTGGGCAGAGATGAATGGAATACTCACCACAAAACTTAGATAGAATTGTAGAGGATGAGAAGAGCGACGCGTGACCGCAAACGGCTCGTCAATCGGAGCTCTGTAGCTCAAGTTATGGTGGTTTGAAGATCAAAGAGAATTAGGTTTTCTCTCTTCTCTTCTCTCTTCTCAATTCAGCGCCCCACACACCTTCTTTAGGGCAAAATGAGCTGAAATGCTCATAACTAATATTTATATACGTTGGGTCTTGGGCCCACTTAGGCCCGGTTCACTTATTTTTGTCCGTTGGCCCAATTTTGGACCAAAACCTTTAAGATTAGCGCTCTAAATTGCACACAAAACCTTTAAGATTAGCGCTCTAAATCGCACTTCAAATATTTCTACCTCCCCTAATTATAATCCCTCATTTCTTAATCTTATTTACTCATAATCAATTTTCTCAGCTGCAGTACCAGACAGGTCTCAGCCGGTACTGCCGGTCAAGATTCCACTGCGCGCTTTTACGCAGAAAACTATGTCTTCCGACTCGGAAAAATTCACTGAATCCAAAAATCATATTTAAATCATCAAATTCCAATTGCCAAATATTCCAACCATATTCGCTCATACTTAACTCATTATTTAATTAATTTCGGTTAGACCGGGTATTACATTCTACCCCCTAACAGAAATTTTCGCCCTCGAAAATTCCATCCATCACTACGAGTACGCGAGCGTAGTCTGCCTTTATATCCAACACATAACAGTTCCAATGTCCTTTTACTCTGCGCGCTTCCACTACCGCGCTCTAATTTTTCTATCTCCAAGGGTCTCGGTCATTCGTTCAACACCGACCAACAGCCTCGTTCCTTACTTTTATCGTCTCATCAACCCACACCCTATTAAATCTCAAATCATGTCATCAATAATATTGCCATC
>NC_029774.3:28798305-28800938 GCF_000817695.3 Arachis duranensis | reverse complement strand
TCCCTTTGGGACTCCTCACTCGTCGCAAAGTTATTCCGTCCTTGGGGAAAGTGTTGTATGTATCCTCTCTCCTTAAACTCTCGACCCCTTGGTGCAAATTCTTGGTTGTGCTCTCTATGACTTCCTTCCTCTGCAACCCTCCTTTTCACACACTCTTTAGTAATTCTGCTCTTATTCACTAACTCTGAAAAAATTCGGATCTCCATTGGTCCCACTGAACTTAAGATGTCGCTCCGAAGCCCTCCTTCATACTTAATGCATTTCCATTCCTCGAAGTCTCCTGGAGCTCCCTGACACATGCGGAAAAACCTGAAAGTCTCCCGGAGCTCCCTGACACATGCGGGAAAACCTGAATAGTTCCTCAAACTTGTCTTTATACTCAGATACAGACATAGCACCCTGCTTCAGCTGCAGTAACTTCAATTCCTTGGCCGTCCTAGCAGAATTTGGAAAGTACTTCTTATAGAATTCCACCTGGAAGGCATCCCAAGTGATAGGATCATTCCCCTGTTGCAGGAGACGTCGAGCCCCTTACCACCAATGCGATGCTTCCCCCATGAGCAGATAGGTAGCAAATTCAACACGCTGCTCTTTAGGCACCAACTGCGCTTGCAGTGCTCGCTCCATGGCCTAAAACCAAGTATCAGCTTCAGTCGGATTGGTGGTTCCCTTGAACTTAGGTGGGTTAATCTTTAAGAAAGTTGCCAGTGTCATCGGGCCCTGAGCTTCCCTTCTGCCATTGCCATTATTGTTTATCTGTTGCTATGACGTTTTTCTGGCGTTTAACTCCAGACAGCAGCATGAACTTGGCGTTCAACGCCAAGTTACGTCGTCATTCTTCGAATAAAGTATGGACTATTATATATTGCTGGAAAGCTCTGGATGTCTACTTTCCAACGCCGTTGAGAGCGCGCCAATTGGAGTTCTGTAGCTCCAGAAAATCCATTTCGAGTGCAGGGAGGTCAGATTCCAACAGCATCAGCAGTCCTTTTGTCAGCCTTCTTCAGAGTTTTGCTCAAATCCCTCAATTTCAGTCAGAATTTACCTGAAATCACAGAAAAACACACAAACTCATAGTAAAGTCCAGAAATGTGAATTTAACATAAAAACTAATGAAAACATCCCTAAAAGTAGCTCAAACTTACTAAAAACTATATGAAAACAATGCCAAAAAGCGTATAAATTATCCGCTCATCACGCAGCACAACAAAATTCACTAGATTTAAGAATCTTCTGGTTCTTTAGTGAATGTCTATGGGAGTTTTCAATAATTCTCCGCATCATGGTTGTTCCCGAATGATCCAATCGGTCGTGCCAAGTTATAAACTCATTTGGACTAGTAAACTTCTAGTTTACAATGGCATGTGATTCAATTGCACTAATCTTGGTATAATATAACCAGATGAAAGTGAGGGTAATTTTTCTAAGATAACTTTCTTATTTGAATCATGAGTTGTGATACATAAGTACTCATGATTTTCCTCATTCATAGTCTCAATATGATATCCATTTCGGCGAATATCTTTAAAGCTCAACAAGTTTCTTTGAGACTTGGTAGACAGTAGTGCATTATTTATTATTGATGAGTTTGGAAAACTCTAAATTAATATTTGTGATGACTAAACATTATTAAAACAATTAATTACAAAATTATTAATTTGATCTTTATTTAATATATATTGATTAATAATTTTGTTGTGTGTAACACCCTAATATTCAAATCCTTATGCTCGAGTCATAAGTCAATGATATTACGGTGGTACGACTCTCAGGTGGATTTTTAAATATATAAACATAGGTAATTTCGAAAGGAGTATTAATCGAGAAGCATGAAAAGAGTAGAAATAAAATCGCGAAGACGTATCACTCACGATTCGACAACGAAAAGATAAAAACGTGAAGCCGAAAGCGATATATGGACAAGGAATAAAGGAGATTAAGAGATAGATAACAGATAGATATATATAACATAAGTAAATAGCCACTAGTCGCGACCCGCGAAGTTTAGGCCGGCTAGGGTACAGTATGAAAGTAGTTGACAACAGTACATTCTAATCTCTCCCAAAGGAAACATAAGAGCCTCTATAGGCAAGTTCCAAAAGAGTTCAACACATAATATAATATCTTCAAAACAAAGGTGGAGAGATTCTAAGCAAAACACAAAGTAGAGAAAATAAAGATCTTCGCCGGCTCTCAGACGAACCACAGCTCACTTCTGAGCACCTGGACCTGTATCTGAAAAACAAGAGATATATACGGAATGAGAACCCCGGGCCCATGGGTTCACAGTACGGTAAAAGTGCCAAATAAATACAATGCACTGCAATAAAAAAAATCACTAAGCATCCTAAACTTCTCTTCACCAAACATTCACCCTATGTTCTCGCTAATCCATAATAGGCAACTGTCATAAGGGAATGCTAAGTCTAATTCATATTTCACATGTTTCCCAACTCGCTGACTCTTCCACGAATCAGACTCAGAATCATAAGCAAAACTATCACCAGTTGTTCTGCCTCAACAACTCTATATCAATACATCATACCCCCGCCTGGAGCTAGTGAAATCACATCACTGCGTCTACCCAGGGGGCTCAAATGATCTCATTCAAAAATCATCATCATCATGCAATC
>NC_029774.3:28794811-28795817 GCF_000817695.3 Arachis duranensis | reverse complement strand
TTTAGCATCAACCATTTACACAATCCAAACTTAATCCTAGGGGCATCTAGCCTAGGAATTCTCATCACACCACACGGTACTTAAATGAAACTTAAACCGTACCTCTTGTAGCCAAATCAATTGAGTCTCTTCTTTAGAAGTCTCCACCAACATTAGCTCCAAGCCTCACCAAAGCTCCTCAAGCAACACCAATCTCCCAATCGTGCACCAAAACCATCAAATGCACTAGCAACACCAATCTCCCAATTGTGCACCAAGATCATCAAATACACTAACATAACCAATATCACATACATACATCAACCTAGGGCTCATAAAAATGACAAATTACAAGGGTTTGAGCACTTCTTACCTTAGCCCATATGAAGTAGGGATAGAACCCACTTGGAATCCATGTTGGAGTATCCCTAAACACCCAAAATCACAAGATTTCAACACTAACTTCCCAAAAACGTGTAACAGTGAGGAATTTCGAAAACTGGGCAGAGATGAATAGAATACTCACCACAAAACTTAGATAGAATTGTAGAGGATGAGAAGAGCGATGCGTGACCGCAAACGGCTCGTCAATCGGAGCTCCATAGCTCAAGTTATGGTGGTTTGAAGATCAAAGAGAGTTAGGTTTTCTCTCTTCTCTTCTCTCTTCTCTATTTCAGCGCCCCAACCTCTCTTTTAGGGTAAAATGAGCTGAAATGCTCATAACTAATGTTTATATATGTTGGGTCTAAATGAGCTGAAATACTCATAACTAATGTTTATATATGTTGGGTCTTGGGCCCACTTAGGCCCGGTTCACTTATTTTTGTCTGTTGGCCCAATTTTGGACCAAAACCTTTAAGATTAGCGCTCTAAATCGCACTTGAAATATTTCTACCTCCCCTAATTATAATTCCTCATTTCTTAATCTTATTTACTCATAATCAATTTTCTCAGCTGCAGTACCAGACAGGTCTCAGCCGGTACTGCCGGTCAAAATTCCACTGCGCGCTTTTACGCAGAAAACTAT
>NC_029774.3:28750431-28794747 GCF_000817695.3 Arachis duranensis | reverse complement strand
ATCAGAGGAGTTGTAATTCAACCGCCTAAAAATAAAGAAGGCTTTGATTGAGGAAGATCGAAAGAACTACAAGATTGAGACCATTCTTCCATCAATTTCTTATTTCTATGACTAAAGGTATGCTTCCGCATTATGATATAATTTTGGTAATTCAATATAGATGATTTGAGTTGATGAAATAATTTATTCCAACAAGTGGTATTAGAGTCATCCATAATTTAATCATCGAAAATATTCAATTTTATTTTTTATTGAATCAATATATGGATCGATGTATATATGTGTTCCTTACATTATGATATTGGATATATAGAAATATACATATGTATGTATTATGTGAGCAACTGTGCGTGTATATATATATGAATTTAGTATTATTCCGATCCACAAGGTATATTATTGTGGCCATTTGGATTGCTTTCAGATTTTCAGCCAATTATATATATACACATTATTAATTTGTTCGATTACATACATACATACATATATTTTGTTGTGTGCTTGTAAGCAACCAAAGCATGCTTATATTTCACCGTAACAACAAGCACACAATAATATATATGTATGTAATTGAACAAATTAATAATGTATATATATAAACGGCTGAAACTCTTAAAGCAATCCAAATGGCCACAATAATATGTCTTGTGGATCGGAACAATACTAATTTTATATATATACACGCACAGTCGCTCACATAATACAAATATATGTATATTTCTATATATCCAATATCATAATGTAAGAAACACATATATACATCGATCCATATATTAATTCAATAAAAAATAAAACTGAATATTTTCGATGATTAAATTATGGATGGCTCTAATACTATTTGTTGGAATAAATTATTTTATTAACTCAGATCATTCATATTGAA
This sequence comes from Arachis duranensis, assembly GCF_000817695.3. NCBI lineage: Eukaryota > Viridiplantae > Streptophyta > Magnoliopsida > Fabales > Fabaceae > Arachis > Arachis duranensis. The sequence continues at coordinate 28,793,864 of NC_029774.3, read as the reverse complement.
TCACCAAAAATTATATATCATAATGCGAAAGCGTACTTTTAGTCATATAAATCAGAAATTGACGGAAGAATGGTCTCAATCTTGTGGTTCTTTCGATCTTTCTCAACCAAAACTTTCTGTATTTCTAGGCGGCTGAATTACAACTCCTCTGATGGAAAAAGAGTTGTTGAGGCGGCTTTGGTATATTGGGGACCGAAATCCTGAAGGTACTATTTATATTTGAGCATGGCACCTATTAAACTCTAAAGCCCAAATAAAATAGTATCTAAAGTCCAAAAAATAATATATCTAAAGATCATTTTTGGGACATTGCTTTAGACTGAACTTGTCTCCTTTAGCTACGGGTGTGTCCATTGGTCTACAACTTTCCATGTCATATCTACTTAAACTCTTTTCGATATAGTTCTTTTGTGATAATCCTAGAATACCTTGAGAGCAATCTCTTAGTATCTCGATTCCTAATACAAAAGAGGCATCACTAAGATCTTTTATTTCAAATTTGTTCGATAAAAATTTCTTAGTTTCATGCAACAGATCTATATCGTTACTGGCAAGTAAAATGTCATCAACATATAAGACAAAAAAAAGTATTTACTCCCACTGAACTTGTGGTATACACATTCATCTATAATATTTACTTCAAAATCATATAAAGTAATGACTTGATGAAATTTGTGATACTTGATTATAAGTTTTAACTACTAATCTAGCCTCTTTTCTAATTCTAACTCCATTTTCATCAAATTTCTTTCTAAACACCCATTTGGTTTCAATGATTGTATGACCACTCTGTCTAGGAACTAACACCCGAACATCATTTTCTTTGAATTAGTTAAACTCTTCTTGCATTGCCAAAAGATATTGTGCACAGGCATAGTTAAAAAAAAGATATAGTTGTTATCTTTTTATTATTCTACTAATAACATTATTAAAAGGACGATCCTTCTTTGATTTTCACTTTTTTGGATTGACATTGTATTTCACTATGATCTACATTTATTTTTTTATATATTGACTCTACTCAAAACACTTACATCCAGTCTTTAAGAAAATTTGAGAGATCCACTAATAAAAAATATACAAATAGATATTTTTTACATTAAACATTTTTTAAGATAAAGTTTTAATTCAAATTGACCTATAGCTTAATCTAAAAATTTTAGATATTATTATTTTTACAAGTCTACTCAAGCTAAGCTTTGACCTAAATTGGATTAAAACCAACCTAACAATTTTAGATATTCTCTTGACCTTTTTAAACAAGACTTAAGTTGGATATCTCGTCAAACTAAAAACATTAGATATTATTCCCTCAAATCTTTTAAATTCGTCGAGTTAAATTAGATGGGCTCCTCCTCATTTGCCTAAAATTCTTAGAAATTCTTTCTACAAGACTTATTAAAACAAAGTTGTGACTCAAGTTGGATAATCCACTAACCTAGCAATTTTAGATATTCTAGAGACCTTTTCAAATAAGACTGAAATTAGATACCACACCAGCCACCATTCTAAGATCTATAGATATACTTTTTTAGCCTTCTCAAGATTAGAGATCATTGTTGATTAGTTTACAGAAATATTTTATGAAGTACTTAAATTTTCGGTGTTTACACAAGAATACTAGGATAAATTATCAAATTGGTATTCGAAAGTTCACATCGGTGACAAATATAATCTCAAAAGATACAAAAGACAAATAAATCTTTAAAAGATTTAAATATGGGATAAATTAAAAATAACTACATATTAAATACATATTCTAAAAAATGACGGTAAAGATCAATTTTTAATATGATATTTTATAGGGTATCTAAAAATAGCCTTCATGCCATGTTTTATGAAAACTAAATTAAAATAAAATATTATACAGGATATGTCGAGTTCTTTAAATTAAATTTAGCATATTTTTTCAAGCATTATATTGATGTAATAGTTAACAATTTTTTATTTTATTTTATTTTAGTGAATCAGCCTTAGTTTTAGGATATGTCTATGCCAATTTTTTTAAAAGTGAATAAAAATAAAAAATAATAAAATTTTTTATATGTGTAATATTTTTGTAAGAGTATAATTTCTATAATACATAAATCAGTATTATAAATTTTATATATTTTAAGAAATTATAATTTGTCATACTATTTATATTATTACTAAATTATTTAGTTAAATTTTATTTTTTTTTATAAATTTTAATGGTATTATTTTGTCTCATTAATTTTGGTATAGTCCTTAGTTAGAATGAAGACATTAAATAATAACATTACTTATTCTATAATAAAAATATTTGTATTGATACATTCAATTATTATTTATGGGTATTATACATTGTTATGAAATTATTTTCTTTAAAAAAATTAAGATAATAATGACATATATAAAATGAAGGAAAAATGTGTAAATAAATTTATATAAATAATTTTATTAAATTGAAATAAAAAATGTGTAAATAAATATAAAATTACTAATTTACCTTTTAATCAATTAAAAAAATAAAAGACATAAGCATATTAATGTAATTTTTTATTATAATTGTTTTCCTCATTTCTTCTCTCCAAATAAAAGAAAACCTTTTTAAAATTCTGCTTTTGTGCTATTTTATCTATGTTGTTATTTTCTACTGTTGCTATCTTTCGTCATTAGGTACACTGCATCTTCTTTTACTATTTTGATTTTGTACTATTTTAATTTTTGTGTGTATGAATTTTATTTCTCTCTTAAAATCCTTCTAAAACTCTATTTTTGCTATGTTTTTCCATTGCTGAAAATCATTTACTCGTCATTAGATACACTACATCTTCTTTTGCTATTTAGATTTTGTATTATATCAACTTTTTTATGTATGAATTCTGTTTATCTTTATCCCTTCATCTGTTAAATAAAATACACCTGAAATTGCAAAGTCTCTTGGTGAAATGTAGATTTAGTAATGGCGACTAGGCCTTTATCAGTGATTACCTATGATGGCTACCCCTTAAATACATAATCACACCAGAAACAACCGTATAATAAGTGAGAGAACGGTTGACTCAGCTAACATAATCTCGTGTTATGGGATCAAATATATCCCTATATAGAGAGTTGGTATCAGAGCCTGATACCTTTCTTGGTATCAGAGCTTTTTCTATTCGATTTAATGGTAGATAACAATACAAACTCCAAATTTTACTTCTTCCATTTCTATGAAATTTGACTATGATAATTTCTTATAGTGCAAAAATCAAACATATCAAACTACTCTTCCACCTTAGTCCATGACAACAATAAAGAAGTCTCGTAACCCACAAATTCATTCTAACAAAATATATAAATTCAGTTATAATTTTAATTTTTGTTATTTTATCTTATCTTATCTTTATATTATCTTCTTATCTTATCTTATCTTTACAAAAAAAGTCTAACCTCTTTTTGAAAACTGTTTTTAATGTCATCATGGTTGCCAAGATGAGAAGTAAGAAAACTTTGAAGGAGTTGTTAAAGTTGGATTTGAAAATAATAGAAGCTATGGCTCCGAATCCATTCTGCCTTACAACCATTGACGTTGTAGTATCCCTGTAGGATCCGGAGTACTGCAAAGTGAACCGGACAGCAATTAAGGTAAATAAAAGGCTCTACTACAAAAAGGACCGTGCGGTACTCGAGAAGTTATCCAAAGCGTTGAAACTGCACAACTCTCATTCAAAGGCACACATGAAAGAGAATCAAGGCAAGAGAACGCTAAAAAGAGTGGTTCTGATACCATGATAAAATTATAAAAGAATAGGAAAAGAAAAAAAAAAGATAAAAATTTTTTTATTGATTATTGATTGATTGAATTGCATTGAATTAAATTGAATTGTAAATTATGAAGGTAAAATTAAATATATATAAAGTATTATCTATGAAAGATAAAAGTAAAAATAAGATAAGATAAGAAGATAACATAAAGATAAGATAAGATAATAAAGACTAAAATTATAACTAAATTTATGTATTTTGTTGGACTGAATTTGTGGGTCACTATACTTCTTTATTATTATTATGGACTAAAATGGAAGAATAGTTTAATAAAACAGAATTGAATGTCACAATTTGCTTTATCACATCATAGGAGAGGAAATTCCACTTAAATTTGATGGATTGAGACAAGTAACACCGAAATTTACTACTTGAAAGAGACATAATGTGTTGCTCAAGTTTTGATTTTTTATTTCAATGGCCAAGTCTTTTGCTCCTCCAATGATAATGTGTATTTATTCGTATGAGGTTTAAAAAATATTAAAAGGTCATTTTTTTATCATATATTAAAATTACGATAATGCAGTTGAAAAACAAATTAAGCAATATTAAAATAGGAAGTTAAATAAATAAATATGGAATTTGGATCCTCTAAAGTTTGAAATTCACTTTAGAAAGTAAAGTGTGATCTTTCACTATTAATTTTATAGGTAGGATCAAGAATAAATATGAAAGAGAAACTATTCAAAAATAGAAGATCACATTTTACTCTCTAAAGTGAAATTCAAACTTTAGAGAATTCAAATCCATAAATATGTATTAGTCTTAAAAGGTATACGTAAAGTTTATCCCTGAATTAAAATGTAATTACAACTTTGCTCCAACTTCTAAGAATCTAGATAGCTTAGATTGCACAATAAAAAAAAGTTTTATTGTTATAGATAAACTAGTATATATTCATTGTTGAGTGGAGTGTTACTCTTTATCGATAGCTAACGATTAGCAGATCTCATAATTTTGTCCAACATAATGGGACAAAAATTGACCCTTTTTTTATCAAGGAGAAGCTTGATGGTACACCAACAACTACAATGTATGTTCCTTTCAAACTACCGTTAGAAGATGCGTTGACCACCAACAGCCTATTTACTCTACTAAACAACTTTAAAAACTAATGCACAATCAAAAAATGATAATCCATTCACGGCTTGATGGGAAGTACAGAGATATGATTCATATCACGCCAATTTATCTTTATTTTATTGTTGATATGTTTTGGTACATGTACTTTAGAAAATTAGTATCAAATAATTATCTGAAAATTATTGCAACATCTATTTATCTATTTAGAATATATTAAAAGAGAAATTATAATAATTTTAAATCATCTCTAAATATTTGACATTTTTATATTTTGTTACATAATTTTTTTCTAAATAGCATAACTTTTTATATTATATTATATTATATTATTTTTATTGTATTTTTATTTATTCATAATCTTCTATCTTTATATTATATGTCCAAAATTCTTTTTCTATTTTTATATTTTTTAATTAATTATTTCTCTTTAAATTATTCGATATATTCAATCTTAATGTTATTTTGTTTTAATAGATATAATTGAATTGTAAAATTTGTTTTCATTCAGTTATATAAAGTCAATTTCTTCTCATTCTTCTTTTGAAAAAAATTAACATTTGGCCTTACTTTTTCATTTTTTTATGTTTTACGTTTAGATAAGTTATCATATGTCGTTAATATTAACATTATTTCTCTTTAATATGTATAAATTAATAATAAAATATAATTTATCATCTTCAAAATATTAACTCTTTCTTATGTTTACTATTTAAATCAATATTAACTTTTCACCTTTTTATTTTCTCTCAAATAATCACATGTCTTTTACTCTTCTCTATTTTTATGAATATTTTAAAAAACCATAAGAAAAATCTGGTTGATGACTATAGTTATTTATTTATTTATTTATTTAAAGTTTGCTAAGCATATGTATTGGATGATGAACTCCTTAAAACACTAGAATATAATGTATAATGTTTTTATAATTATTTTTTTATTTTTTTCATTCTTTGCCTAATTATATTTATTAGTTATATATTATTTTTGTCAATTATATATCACTTCTTTTTTCCTTTTAACAATTCATATTTTTGGTTTAAATATCACTTAGTTGTAATAATATTGTTGAAAATATAGGGTATTATGATTCATAAAAATAAGAGTAAAGTGAGAATTAGATATTACCTCGGACTAATTAACCCTAAAAAAGTACCAATTAAGTCCTCCACGATAGCAAATGGGAGACATATATGTCTTTCTGTCAATGGATAGTATAAAACAAAATGGAATTGCCTATGTATTTCATTATTTACAATGGTATGTGTCTCGTTACTGCCACACAAGCATAGAAATAATATAGTTTTATACAGTAAATTATTTATCTTGTAAGTTTTTATATAATTTTTATCAGCTCTCTATTTATTATGAATCCTACTAAAATAGGTAAATTTTTGCTCCAAGAGTTATCTACATGACAATTTTTCATAAATAGACACATCACAATAATTAACTGTACATATAACTATCACCGTTAAATTTTACGTAATGAATTAATAGAAGAACATCTCGTGTCCACCATTTGCAATCGTAAATGACTAAATTGATACTTTTTTTTCAGAAATTAATTAGTCTAAAATCGAAATTTTCAAGAATCTGATTGTCATTTTATTCAAAATAAAATTAGAAAATTAAATATTACTTAATTTGCAGCTATTAAAGCATTATATTCAAATTTGTGTTTTATCTAATAGTTTCATTCTTGCACTATAATATTTAAATGTAATAGAAAGACAAAAAAAAAAAACACAAATAAAAATGAGTAAGAAAACAAAGATAAAAATGATTACATGAAGTCAAATGAACATATTTCAATTCTATATTTTCACAATTTTATATATGATCTAATTTATGAATAAATTTTTTATTTTTATAGTTATTAAATCTTAAATTAACTTATATACTTTATGAAAGTATATATAGCTATCTTGGTCTCCTGCCTAATCCTAGGGTGTATAAGTTGTAGACATCCTGTCCAGTTTAGAGTAACACACAAGTTATTCAATAATTCAGATTACTCTTCTCATTCAAACTGGCATGAGAGTTTCCGATCTGGAAGCATAATCACATCCTCTCCGTCCCCCTAGCTTTCACTGATTTTCCTGAACCTCTGCCCGCCGTCCCTCCATTTTTTCTTTTCAATTCCCAACTATATTTTTACTTCACCACGATTTGGCACCTTTTCTTGCCACCATGTCAACCAACCAACACAACCAAACCAGATTCATTGGCTGTTAATAAGTGAGATTATCATACTGGATTTCCTGTATTTCTCCATTTATTGTAAACATGATTTTATATGTATAATTTACAAATTAGTACAGAAATTGTCGAGGTCCCGTACAGTTCAGAATAACACAAAGTATTCAAATTATTTCTTATCTTTCAAGTATGTATGAATAATTGAATACAATATATACAACTAACCAAGCCCATATACTACTTACTCAGGCAGAAGGGGCAATCTGTCCAAGCTGTATGGTGAGCCATTGGCGCTGCCATTGGAAGCAAAATCATCAAACTCAGAAATTTCATCAGTTTTTGCTTCTTCATCTGTCATATAATGGGATGGAAGGATGCGCAAATGTACATCTGACTCTCCAGCGATTCTCCTTGCTTCTAGTTGGTATTTACGAATGAGGTCCAGCTGAAGAGACAGTATGTGAGATGTCCTTGGAAGTAGATCCACAGGTTCTCCCTTAGGAATTACAGTATGTTCGATAGCCATTCTTGCCTCCTGAAAGGTGAAAAAGATATTGTCAGATATCTGCAAGTCCATTTGACTGAAATATAACGAATTTCAGTTGTAAAAGATCATGTGATATCAATGGGCATGGTATTTTTCAATGTCCACATATAAGCAGCATTTTGTTGTCATTGCTACCATGGGAATCCGTATCCGCTTCAGTTGATTGTTCCCAATGGCGACATTTTCCATCAGTTTCACTCCAGTTACAGTGATCCTGCTCCATCTATCATCGCCTCGTTAGGCAATTTTCTATACTTATCACATGTATTGCAACCCGGCATTCAGTTGCATCACCCACGGCAAAAATATTTATTATACCATAAACCAGTAAATTATTAGTATTTCTCTAGAGCCATAAAAATCCTACTCTACTTATGCCAAGATAATTTTATTGCTACAACTGACAATTTTGAGCATTCACTTTATTCATATTTTTCACATGTGCTCCTGTCTGCATAGCATGCCTGCCCTCACCCTCAGTTGCTGCTTCATCAACAAACACCAAGAGCCATGACCAGCCTTCCACCTACCGGCAACCACCATGACACCAACAGCACCAGAACCACCTCTCAATCCAGTATCCACCAAAATAGCCCCATGATACGCTATACCACCCGCACCATACATACCAATGACCCAACTGTGTACACCCTACTTATCACCTAAGAGACGAATTATTTATGACATAATCTCAAATGGAAAGAATGAAATGAAAATTGCAATTGTCCTTCATGTGATGTACACCCTTAAAAGTTATGGATTATCTTGTTTAAGTTATTTGAGTTGTAGATACAGAGGAACCCATCTACGGGCTGTTGGAAGTCTCAAGCTACTTGTTTCCTACAGCATGAGGAGAAAAAAAGGGAAGAGAAAAAAGGGGGGGGGGGGTATAGGAAATCAGAACTATATCAAACTACAATGTTTACCTCCAAAGCATCAATCTTCTCTGATAGTTTAATCTTATCCATCGATACAGAATCCTTTAAACCATTTTCATGATCATCTACTAATGCCTGTATGGCTTTTGTTACTTGCTCCAATGAACTTGTCTACAAAGTGGGAAAACAATGTTACGCAAAAATTTTAGATGAAGTGTTCTTTTATAATAACACATGGCAATTTTAGGTAATTGTTACCTTTGTTACATATATAGGAATATCATGAGATTTAGCAGCAGCTTGGATCCTTGGATTCTTTTTAATCTTTGCTTGCAAGGCAAGCAAGGCATGTGCCTCACTAATATTATCAGTCAATTGAAGGGCTGCATCATTCATTTTCAACTGGTTGACCCCTTGCATAACAGTGGCCTCTAAAATCTATAATTAATGATCATTCTGTAAGTTAAATAGGACATAACAAAACATAAAATGAAAAAGAAATGCATTGTAAATAGGACATAACAAAACATAGATGAAAAAGAATGCATTGTTCATTGCTTTGGTTTTCATTGGTTTCTTTACTTCAATCAAACAGAAGAATGCATTGTCCCTCACTCATTGTTTCTTGTTTATCTTTCTGATGTTTTGTTAGATATTTCACATATTCAAATCCTAAATGGTAGAATGTTGTAGATAACAGTTAGATATCTTTTTCTAGTTTTATGTCTTTCAATATCGTCACTTATTCTCTTGTTATCTATTCATTTCTCTAAGAGGTAGGATCCCTCTGTCATTCAATAGTCTAATACCTTTCCTTTTCTTGTTATCCATTGATCTCTCTTTTAACTAGGAGGAAAAAGTTATTGTAAGTGTAAATATATGTTATGTATAATTTTAGAACTATCTACTTTTCAGATGGAAAGGGAAGACACTGTTCCCTTCCATATCTCTTTCGTCAATAGTCACCAAAAAAAAATATTTCTTTCCTCTATCACTACTCACTAGCAATAGCAGAGAACATGTTATTATGAATAAGTTCATTGGATAATCATCAGGGCAGGGCATAACTGGGAGATTTGACCATGGGAAGATATTTAATAAATTCAGAGAAATGAAAACTTTAGTTTGTTTCTTCTGATGCAAACACTGAACCACCAAATTTGTTGCATCTCATATGTGCAAATATCCTTGTCATCTACTTCAAACTCAATGTAATTATACAGAGAAAAAAAAATCTGATATCATGAATTGTAAAAGCTGTTGGAAAATGATGTCTTACCCCATAACAAAACAGGCGAAGTGGCACTTTGTGTTCCCATGAATCCTCTACCATATCATTAGGCAACTGAGAAGGAGATACATTTTGATCATTTTGGTCATCAGCCTGCTCTACTGCATCTTCATACATAACGTTGCCATTAGGAGAACTGTTAATAACAGGTCCCTTGGGTGAATTCTCTTCTTGTTCTTGAGATTTCATTTTGCGCACTTCAACATTTGGAAGACGACCTATACCAACAAGACAAATAGCATGGAGTCATAAATCAATCCACAACCATTTACTTTGCCATGAAGAAAATTACCAGAAAGAATAGCATCAACAGTTGCTTCAAGGCTACGATGAATCCTCAGCTGTGTCTTGGAGATAATTTCCACTCCAGAACCAAATGTTGATGGCCCTTTCCTCTCTAACACAGTTTTCTGGACACCCCTGCGACTGGCCTCTTCATCCCCCAGTGTCACACTCTAGAAAATGATAGTAGAGCTGATGTAACCAAAAAGAATAAATGTATGCCCGTAGGTTTAGTTGCTCATGTAAATAGGATATGGAGGATGAAGAAAAATATAACATCATCATTGTTTGGATACACTTTAAGTCATAGACCATTTCCTCTCAAAAGCTCATGCTCTTAGGACAACAAAGCAAATAATTGGCTTTTATTATAGGGTTAAGTACGATTTCGGTCTCTAAGGTATAGGCCGAAAACTTTTTTTCATCCCCAGCCTTTTTTTACATACAAAATCGTCCCTAAGGTTTAACTTGAGGTGGATCGAGGAACAGCTTCTTCTTCCCTTTCTTCTTCCCTTCCCCCTTCGTAGGAGCAGAAACATTCTCTTTCTCTTTTTTTTTTTTATTTTATAATTTTTTTGTTATGGGTAATTTACTCCAAAATTTTAATATAAAGGATGATTTTAAAACTTGGTTTTAAACCTTAGAGACGATTTTGTATGCAAAAAGAATTTTCGGCCTATACCTTAGGGACCAAAATCGTACTTAACCCTTTATTATATCTCTAAGACACTTCTTCCAGCACGAGACTTATGGCTTGAGGTTTGTATAGGACACAAGGCCAAACTAAACTATGCCGGAAATCAACTTTTAGTTAGAAGAGAGGGAAGAAAGGGGGCAACAAAAGCCAAAATTTCAACCATACTGTAATAGAAACTGACATCACATAAGAGTAATATACTTTTTCTCTCATTTGCTGGATAACTCTTTACTCTCTTCTTTTCTTTGTTAATCATGGATTTTAACGTCAATGTAGCTACACCAATACCTTCCTTTGGGATATGTAACATTATTCTACTAAGTAGTGCCTAAAACCCAGAAACTTTAAGACCCTGGATATCCTTCCACACAAATTAAACATTTTCATCATTGAACACCGATGCTCAACCCTGCCAACAGCGTCACTGTCCAACAATTCACACTCCGCTGTGATTGCCTCACCATCCTTTCTCCGGATGTGGTCGCGTTTTTCTCATCCACCATTTTTCCTATTTTGCATTTTCTACATTTCCATTTTTCCCCTAGCACTGCTGCCTTGATCATCCATGGCTGTCTCCACGGCAGGTCTACCGCCTCCTTTGGGAATTGCTACCTTAGTGCTCACCTCTTCGCGCACTCTGGATATGTGCTTATCTCCTTGATCCATCCACTAGTCCACTACAGCACCACAAACTTGATTTTATCCCTAATGGGTGCCATGACTATTGATCCTCCTGGTTTTTGCTCGTTTGACATCTTTGTTGTCCGCATAACCTCCTCCAGCATCTATTATTCTTACTTTTGGCCTCTAGTTCTTCTCTTGGCACAATGTGATGATTATTGGGTTGTGTTTTTCTTCCAACCTCCCATTATGAATCATAACAATGGTGATATTTATCTTTCACCGAGTCTTCCCAATTGTATGCTCTCTATGGCATCTTGAAAAAAGACTATAATTGTTGAACCAAGTCACCTTCCCAGGTTTCCTACTGGCCCAAGTAGTTCCAGCTGTCCCTGGCATGTCCTGACAGTCCCAGCTGCCTGCAACACATATCTAGCTGTTCCTGCTGGAGCCTAAACATCTCCAGCTGTTCCGCTGGCCCTAGCATGTATCTGGTAGTTGCCACTGGCTTTCTTCCGTCTTCAACAGTTTTGTCTTCACCATATTTTATCTTTAAGGGCATTATTGTGACAGACTAACAGGCTTAAAGCTTAGTAAGCTCTAGCTTGGGGGGAGTCTTAGAAATGGAGAGATTATCTTTTGATGTCTCACCTTATCAAATAATCTCTCTTGTAAGTTATTTATGTTCCAAACATGTTGCATATTATCTATATGCTCAAGTTTGAGGGGAAGAGTTAGAAATCACGAGTCATATAATATTAAAGAGTATCCAATACGATATCTTAGGATTAGCTTCGATATTTATCATTATTTCCTTATTAGTATTAGGATTATATTATTGTTATAAATAGATGCTAGTATTCCTCCCATATAAGATACATCACATAAGAGTAATATATTCCTTTCTCCCATTTGCTGAATTACTGTTTACTCTCTTATTTTCATGGTTAACCATGGATTTTAACACCTCTTTTTCTCCATTATTCAACATAGTTACACCAATACCTTCCTTTGCAACATGTAACATTATTCCACTAACTAGTTCCTAAAACCTAGAAACATTAAGAACCTAGATTTTCTTCTTCCAACTATACATTTTCATCCATTTTCCAAGGTTTGAAACACCTGAACCATTGCCCTCTCATTTCTATGGCATCATTTTCTCATTCAAACTACCACTTTGCCATTCCCCATGAGTTTCCTGACAGCATTCTATAAGAAACCACAAACCAGGGACTAGAGGAAGTAGGTTGATTGCATTATTCAAACTGATGAGTCTGGATCTCAGCTCACAGTTGAAGAGAAAATAGAAGAAAATACACAAGAAGCAAAGAGAAACAGGGCATAGCAGCCCCACTCTCCCAAGCCAACTCCCAAAATTAGCCTCAGCCTCTTTCCTCACTCTTTACCCTTTATATCCCTCTTTCCCCTAACAGGAAATACACACGCATTACACGCACACCCACATGCCAGCATGGCATTCCCTTTGTTCTCAATTTCTGCACAAGTCAGGAATTGAGGCTTCACTCAATTTTCCCAATCCTCTACAAGGTCTTTGGGCAAGGGTTCACAGGGAATGTTCTCAACAACAGGCTTCTTCAGCAGGGATACATGAAACAAAGGGTGTATACTCGCGTGCGAGGGAATTGTAACTTAAATGATACTATCCCAACCCCTTCGACAACCTTGAATGGGTCATATAACCGAGGACCGAGCTTCTGATTGACTCTTGTGGCAAGGGACTTCAACCTATAGGGTTGGATTTTCAAGTACACCTTATCTCCTATTGCATATTACACCTCCCTATACTTCTTGGCAGCCTAATTCTTTATGCAGTTTTGTGCCTAACTTAAGGTGCCAATTTAATCATCCAGGACAGCATCCCTTTCTGCCAGCATTTCGTTAACCACCTCTATTGCGAAGGTGAATCTTTGGAGGAAAGTGGGAAGGTCTCTTCTATATAAGGCCTTGAATGGAGTTGTTTTAGTAAAAGCACTGTTGGTGGTGTTAACCACAATTCTGCCCATTAGATAAGTTTGGGCCGCTGTCTGGGTTTTGTACCTACAAAACACCGCAAATATATCTCGAGGCACCTATTCACCATCTTGGTTTGGCCATTAGTTTGAGGGTGGTATTCAAAACTATATTTAAGCTTAGTTCCTACTTAAACGAACTAAGCAGAGAAGTTTAGTTCGAAACATATTGTTTGGAGATAAGATATCAGGTGGGGACTTAAACAATCATGTCAGAAATGATGGGAATGGATACGAAGGAATCCATGGGAGTCGTGTTTCTGGAGTTGTCCATACTGAGGGTAAAACCAATACTTGCTTTAAGAAGAGAGACAAACATCATATGACTTATAGGAATGGCGTGACAAGCCTCAAATCGATTTCCTTTTGTTAGAGAGAGTCCACTAGAAATTTTGCCACTAACTACAGAATTACTCCGAGAGAGAGTTTGACTACACAACACAGGCTGCTCATCATGTATTTTTTGCATTGTGTGAAAAGTGAGGAATAAGCATCAAGGGAAAAAACCCAGAACCAAGAGGTGGCAAATGAAAGGTTAAAAACAAATAAACTTTCAAAGATGAGTAGAAGAAGCAAGGTGAGACAGACACAGAAGTGATGATTAGATGTGGATGAGTTAGTAGAAGTTATCAGATGTGGCAAAAGAGGTATCGGAGCAAGAGACGAATCATGGCAGTAGAACACAAGTGTATAAGAGAAGGTAGTAAAGAGGAAATGCTTTAAAGAGTGGTGTTTGAACCTGATTACGAAAATTGGGAAAAATATAAGACGGCTAAAAAGGAGACGGTTAGCAGTAAGTAAAGTGAGAACAAGAGGATACGAGGGTCTTTATCAGTCTTTGGATACAAACGAATGGAAAGAGTTATATACAAGATAGAAAAGAGCCAAGAAAAAAGGACGAGAGATTTGCATAAAGTTAAGTGCATTAAGGACAAGAATGGTGACTTTTTTCACACAAATGAGAGCATTAATCAAATATGGAAGAGCTACTTTCACAAGTTTTTTAATGAGGGATAGAAGACTCTTTTATGCTCTAGTCGGTTACAAAAAAGGGAAGCAGACCAAAAGTTAAAACTATTATTAAAAATAAATCGAGATTTTTGAAATAAATGAAGCCCTAAAGCAAATGAAGAATAGTAGACTTAGACGATATTCTGATTAAAGTTTAAAAAGGAAAGGCGTTGGTTGGTTACCCAAAATTCTCATAGATATTTAAAGTGTAAGAAGATGTTAAATGAGTGGAAGAAGAACATCTTAGTCCCTATTAAAAGAATAACAGGAATATAAAAAATTGTATAAACTACAATGAGATTAAACTCATGAGTCATATCATAAAGTTATCGGAGAGGGTGATAGAACGGAAACGGAGACTGGAGATATATTTGGAGAACCACTTTAGTTTTATGCTTGGTGAATCCCCCACCAAGGCTATACATTTGTTCAATAGAATTTCGTAGAGGTGCAGTATTAACAAGAAGGATCTACACATGGTGTTTATTGACTTGGAAAATGCATACAAGGGCTCTACCCCAACTGCTCATGAGGCTGAAAAATCATCATTGAGTAAGGAACAGGTTGAGCAGCTCATAAGGCTGTTAAATTCCAGTTTTGTGTCTAGTACTCATAGTGGTTCTTTGGCTCAAACAGGTAATTTTAGTATTTCTATGTCCCTTAACTGCACCTCAAACTTGAATGCACCATGGATTGTCGATTCAGGTGCATTTGACCATATGAACAGCCTCTCCCCTTTATTTAAAACTTATTCTCCTTGCTTTGAAAATGAAAAAATTAGAGTTGCTGATGGTAGTTTTTCATCTATTGCTGGAAAAGGTACAATTAAACTGTCCAAAAACATTGACCTAAGAAATGTCCTACATGTACCAAAGCTTTCTTGTAATCTTCTCTCTATTAGTAAAATCTGCAAGGATTCCAATTGTGCTGTGACATTCTTTGACACTCATGGTATTTTTTAGGACCGGACTTCGGAGAAGATGATTGGCAGTGCTAAGATGATGGATGGGCTTTATCACTTTGAGGATATTTCGGAAGATAAAATAGCTCAAGGATTTAGTGGTATAAGTTCTATGCCTATAAAGGACCAAATAATTCTCTAGCACAATAGACTAGGACACCCTAGTTTTCCATATATCAAAACATTTGTTTCCAAGTTTATTTAAAAATATTGATTCTTCCTTACTTAAATGTGAAAGTTGTATTCGTTCAAAGAGTCATAGAGCTCCTTATTACTCTCAACCTTATCATGCATCTAAACCTTTCCACTTGATTCATAGTGATGTATGGGGTCCATCAAAAATAACAACTCAATTTGAAAAAAAAATGGTTTGTAATTTTTATCGATGACCACACACGACTATGTTGGATCTATCTCATGCATGAAAAATCTGATGTTTCTAAAATTTTTTAATATTTTTCAACAATGGTAGAAACACAATTTGACACAAATTTCAATATTAAGAAGTGATAATGGCACTGAATACTTTAATAAAAATCTTGGTGAATTTCTTCAAAAGAAAGGTATTCAACATCAATCTACATGCCCCAATACACCCCAATAAAATGGCATTGCTGAAAGGAAGAATAAACACCTTCTTGAAGTAGCACGTGCCATTATGTTTGAGGGTAATGTTCCAAAATATTTATGGGGAGATGCTGTTCTAACAGCAGCCTATCTCATAAATCGAATGCCCACACGTGTGTTAAATTACTGCACAACGTCGGATATTTTCAAAAAAAATTATCCAGCATATAGGTTGCATTCTGACTTACCTTTAAAAGTATTTGGTTGCACTGTGTTTTTACATACACCTTCATATCGAAGTAAACTTGATCCAAGGGCAGAAAAATGCATTTTTATTGGCTATTCCCCAAGTCAAAAAGATTATAAATGTTTCAATCCACACACGAAAAAATTTCATGTAAGTATGGATGTTACTTTTTTGGAACATGAAACCTTTTTTCAAAAAAATTCTCTTCAGGGGGAGAGTCTACGGAAAGAAAATTTTTTGCATGAACCTTTACCCACTCCTATCTTACATATTGAGGATACAACTTTCACTAACCAAGTAAATTCTGAAACAATTGCAAAACAAGATGTGGAAACCAATTCTGAAATTGTGCCAGAATTAGTTGGAATCCAAACAGGAAAAGAAATACCACAAGAAAAGGAGCTTCGGTGTTATGTTCAGAAATATCCCAAGAAGACTAGAGACCAGCCTATCATCTTTGTACCAACCCAGTCTGAAAATCCGGAAGATGGCCCAACTGTAGTACTTCAGGAACTTCCAGGTAAATCTAAAATTGTCACTTCTAATAATAATTTGCCAATAGCCCTTAGAAAAGAAACCAGAAGCTGCACCAAAAAGGTACTCAAAACCAGCACCATCCATCTAATTTCCAATTATGTCTCTTACCAAAATCTCTCTCAAAAACATCGAGTTTTTACTTCTAAAATTACAAATCTGTTTGAGCCTAGGAACATAGAGAAAGCACTAGATGATCCCAACTGAAAATTAGCAGTGATGGAAGAGTGGCATGCACTCAAGAAAAATGAAACTTAGGAGATTGTAGATCTGCCACAGAATACAAAATTGGTTGGCTGCAGGTGGGTTTTTACCATCAAGTGCAATGCTGATGGAAGCATAGAGAGGTATAAGGCTAGGTTAGTAGCTAGAGGATATACACAAACTTATGGAGTAGACTATCGAGAAACTTTTGCTCCAGTTGCCAAACTCAGTTCTGTGCAGATTCTCTTATCTCTTGCTGCGAATTACAATTGGCCTTTACATCAATTCGATATAAAGAATGCTTTCCTGAATGGGGAACTAGAGGAAGAGGTGTTCATGAAACTTCCACCTGGATTTGAAGCTGAACTAGGGAGGAATAAAGTGTGCAAACTAAAGAAATCTCTCTATGGATTGCAACAATCCCCAAGAGCTTGGTTTGAACGACTTGGAATGGTGGTGAAGGGACTTGGTTATACTCAAAGCCAAGCTGACCATACACTTTTCTATAAGCATTCAGCAGCTAATAAAACTGTCATCTTAATTGTATATGTGGATGACATTATTCTGACAGGTGATGACTTTTTGGAGCTAAAAGACTTGAAGGAGAAGCTTGCCAAAGCATTTGAAATCAAAGAACTTGGCTCATTAAAATACTTCCTTGGAATTGAATTTGCAAGGTCTAAGGAAGGCATTTTTATGAACCAACGAAAGTACATCCTAGATCTTTTAAAAGAAACGGGATTACTTGGTTGTAAAGCTGCTGAAACACCTATAGAGCCTAACTTAAAATTAAAGCCAGCTGAACCAGAAAATGTAACGGACAAAGGGAGATATCAGCGGTTGGTAGGGAGGCTAATCTATTTATCCCATACACGCCTGGATATAGCCTTTGCTGTGAGCATGGTAAGCCAGTTTATGCATTCACCTGGTCAAGAACACATGGATACTGTCTTTAGAATCCTAAGGTACTTGGAAGGGTGCTTCTGATTTGATGAACTTTTAAGTGCAGCAGGTGCCACTAAAAGTGCATTAGACTCCAAAGAGGTTTGTTCAATAATGCCTTTTCCCATGATCACAGCTCTACGAGTTTCCTCTCTTCTAACTTCAGCAAATACTTCTCCAATTGAGGGTATGATTGCTCTTCCAATAATTCTGCCACGAACTTCATCTAGCTCCACGTTGAGGCCTGCAAGAAACTGGAATATCCTCCCTTCTTCCACTATTTGTTGGTGGTGTTTGGCATCAGCGGCTGAATTCCACTTGTAGTTATTGAAGTGGTCAAGATCCTGCCACACCCGCTTCAATGTGTGGAAATATTTGGTGACATTGTCACTCCCTTGACACTATTCCACAATTCTTTGGCTGTGGTATAGTACATGTAGTTACTGCTGATATCCTCCTCCATTGAGTTCACCAGCCATGTCATCACCATGGAATTTTCGGTATCCCACACATGATATTGTGGGTCAATGATGTTAGGCTGGCTTCGCTCACCGGTGAGATATCCAATCTTCCCTCTTCCATGGATATACATCTGAACTGATTGAGACCACCTAAGGTAGTTTGACCCATTGAGTTGAAATGTGATGATCTGAACTGAATGGGAGTCACCACTAACTAGTACCCATTGCTCAGATTTTAAATCTGATGGGGTAGGAGTGGTGTTCTCCTTCTGTTCAGGATTAATGACTGAGGAACTGTCAGCCATAGCTATAAATCAGAGGCACAGTGCAGAGATCCTGCTCTGATACCAAATTGAAGTGTTTGAATGTATTATATTGTCAAATGTACAGGGAATCAGCCTCTTTATAGAGGAATTACAGAAATAGAAATAACTAGAAAATAGGAAAGAAGGGAAAAATACTAGCCTAAAATAAAAGAAAGATTTCTAATCATAAAATCCCTAAAATTAAGCTAAACCCAAAAAGAAAAAGATTTATAATTAATTCTATTTACATAAAAGATTCATGAAAGGAATTAGGAATCTGATTTTGATTTTGATTTGATCTAGTCAACAGAAGGTTTTCAAGAAGGACTAAGGATTGCATATATTCATGAAATTAAGGACATATATGATGGGATTACAAGTAATGTAAAGACTAAAGATGGTCTGACAGAAAAATTTTCAATTGGCACTGGTTTTGGAAGTACTTGTCAAGCATATCCAAGTACACTTATCACGGTATATGCTTTTGCCGATGACATCGTACTTATGGGAGAATCAAGAAAAGATTTAATGAGAAATTAGATTTGTAGAGAGAATCTTTAGAGGTGTGTAGTTTGTGTATAAGCCGTAATAAGATGAAATATATAATGTGAGTTTAGTACCAGAAGAGAACACTAACACAAGTGAAAATTGGAAAAAACACCCCTACCACAAATAAACAGATTTAAGTATCTTGAATGTATTATATAGGATAATGGAGATAAGACTTTGTTGTTGTTTGTTGTTGTCTTGTAGCAATCAGTGGTGCCCTTGCACACAGTCAAACTCATGTTTGTTTGGTTTCCTTGCCTTGTAATCTGAACCATGGATGACACAACTTCAAGCATGCAAATTCAAAAGACATCATTCTCTATCAAGACAAACTTTTTTAGTGCCCTTAGGGCTTGTTTGGTTCATGTTTTCATTTTTATATTATCCGTTTTTAGAATTTTGTGAAGAAAAGAGTGAAAACAGGATATGAAATTAGAAAATAAGATTCTACCATTTTTTTCCATAAAATCCTAAAACCAGAAAATGTTGAAAAAGGCCCTTAAGTTATTCTTCCTATGATTTCTGT
This sequence comes from Arachis duranensis, assembly GCF_000817695.3. NCBI lineage: Eukaryota > Viridiplantae > Streptophyta > Magnoliopsida > Fabales > Fabaceae > Arachis > Arachis duranensis. The sequence continues at coordinate 28,774,152 of NC_029774.3, read as the reverse complement.
ATGTCATTGAGAAGTCATCCTAGTGAAAAATCCTGCAGGAGTAAATAGTCATTTTGACACCCAAAAGGTTTTGATTTTGACAAAACGGACCTTTACATTTGTTTTTGACAAAATGAACCTCTAAATATCTGTTCCGTTTGAAAAAATAGCCTAATCGTGCAGAGTGATGGGTTAACAATAAGGTAATTTTGTCAAATGGAGCAGTGGAGATTCATTTTGTCAAAAACAAATTTGCGGAGGTCCGTTTTGTCAAAATCTGAATCTTTCAAGTACCAAAATGGTTATTTACTCATCCTATAAAGATATGAAATACACTAACCCTAGTTTCACATTCAAAGTTCCATTTTTGGATCCCGAACATGTTCCCATGTCGTTCAAAGCTACAAGAACTCAAGAGGGTGTCGCCTTAAGAGCATGGTCACCTTAGATCACACACAATTTCAAAAACTAAATCTATATCAAATGTTATGACAATCAACTTGTCATTTTTCTTTAGATGAAGGTGTTGCATTATACCTCACCTGTACTCCTCCGACTAGCATCTCTAATGATGGATTCATTATTAGGTTCTCAATTGTGACTCCATGAGCAGTGGCAACAAGCTGGATTCCACGCTGTGCGATAGTACTAGCAGCCATTGCTTCAAGTTTTGTACCAATTTCATCTATTACAATCACTTGTGGCATGTGGTTTTCAACTGCTTCTATTAATACCTGACCAATACAATAGGCACCAAAAATATGGTCAGAAGGAAGATAAAAAACATTCAAGGGATAGAGAATCAGAAACAATCTCTTACACATTACATGGTCTGGAAATATATGTAGTGTGTTTTGATAATTGATGTAAAATCTGAGTCAAGAGAAAGGTAATTTGGAATAAATTAACCTTTAAATAAATCTTGAGAAACAATGAGTTTTATGTTTAGGAGTGGTAGCCTAAAATGAAAATTTTGGTAATTGGTTCATAGTTTAATGATGGAAAATTTACTTCTAGAGTTGTATCTATTCCAACTATTACTCAACCAAAGGTAAATATTAAATCACAATGGGTAAAATTGGTGAAGGAAAGCTTGGAACAACAATCCAGTTATCTATGTATGACCTCAAGTTAGGTTCAAGCTATGGAATCAGCCACCCATCAAGTTGCACTACCTACATTATGTCATTTGGATGCAGCCCTTTGCCGAACTCTGTGCAAGCCGGATGCTTTGCACCGGGCTGCCTTTTTTAATTCATAAAACTGGTATACACCCAAATGCAACAGAATTGAAAATTTACCCAAGTAAAATCTGAACCTACCAGATCAAATTTTCAGCTGATTTCCATAATAAATCAAATATCATTGTATAAGTATGAAACAAGAGAATCTGGTGGAAATGTATAGGTAGTTATATTTAAAATGACAATCTAATCTGGAGTGGAAAAGCCTGATTATCTGGTCAGAATGAACTGCAATCCCTCCCCAAGGTATTCATTCTCAGTCACCACTGAATCATTGAAAATAGAGAGATAATACAGTTACACACACTATCCACAAATAACCAACAGGTTAACCTTTAGCACAGCCATTACCTTATGTTGCATATCAGCGTTGGGGACTTGCATACGTCGAGCACTGCCTATTCCAGCATGTGGTATATCCCCATCACCACCAATCTCATTGGAGGTGTCAACTATCATCACACGCTTCTTATAATCATTTGCTAACATCCGAGCTATTTCCCTGTGTATATATATAGAACAAAATAAAATACAAATATTTCCAACTTGAAGCAGGAAGTAAGGCACACCGATAGAAAAACAATATAAGAAATGTATCATCAGAGAAACATTAGCCAAGTATACATTGCTGACAATGCCCTTATTCTATGAATTCCATAAGTACATAATTAAAGCATTAGCATAAACAGAAATTTCATGTACTTATTTTTGTTAGATGAAAAGATATCACAACCACGAAGGAATGGAAAACAGCAAATTGCAAAAGTCAGGCGCATGATTTTCTACTTCCAAATTAGTTATGAAAAACTAAAACCAGTGTATTTTTATATACTATAGTAACGTGTGTACTTCGAAATGTATCATTTCCAGCAAGGGAAGGCAATTTACGCCAACTTGACCCGACCCAACCGACTCTATTCGAGTCAGTTATTCAACAGTGGACACTTCGTTTTGCATAATTTTAAAAGCATTTTTTTTGGAGACGTTGATTATTTTAGATTCTAATTTATGTACTTTATGAATAATTAATTACAGATACCTTTGAAGGTGTTCAAAGACAAAGATTGCTCCAACTAAAATGCCCATGAATGAATGTCTGATAAGGATTAACAAAGTTGGTGAATTTTCTTGTGTTGTGATAAATTTAAGCTTCCTTTAGTTTAGCATTAGAGGTAAATACCAAATCGGTATCCGAAAGATTTTGGCGTTGACAAAATAATACCTGCTTTTTGTTATTGACAAAATAGTTCTTGAAAGATTTTAAAATTTGACAAGCGTGCTCCCGAGTTCGACGGAGCACATCTCCAGTGAGCATGATGCTGATGTGGCCACTGTGTTTTAATGACCTGGCAAAAACCCCAACCCTATCCTTCCCCTCCCCAACGCACTCCCCCCTCCCCCTCCCCCTCCCCACCGTGTTGCTGCTTTTGACACTGCTCATGGTTCCAGTTTCAGTTTCAGGAGTGGGCATTAACTATGCACGCTGGGTAACAACCTTCAATCACCAAAGAAAGTAGCAAAGCTTCTTCAGTCAACACTCATCAACAAGGTTAAGATCTATGACTCTTAACATTGAAATCCTCCAAGCTTTCTCCAACACCGCCATTGACCTCATTGTCTCCCTCTCCCTCGAGAACTCCTGTGTCGCCAGCATCAGCTCCGACATCTCCGCTGCACACTCCTGGCTCTCCACCCGCATCCTCCCCTTCCTGCCCGACACCTCCGTCATCACCATCGCCGTCAGTGGATAAGCTTCATCGTCGAGAGGGAAACAGCCCAGATCACCAGCTAAGGCCCCTAAATGACCGCTCAGTGATAAAAGAGGTAAGGGTGCAGAGACAGCCAGCTGCGTCTAGATTTAAAACTACCTATGCCTAGCTTTGCTTTAACCACGGTAATGGTCCGAAATTGTTAGTTCATAGAGAATCAAAGTGGATTTAACAATGAATCGCGAAATGCAATGGTTACAAGTACCTCACCACGACCGTCGACAACAACGAAGACCACCTCGACGCTAAAAGCCTTGACCGCAAGATTAAGGTCTCAACGCCGCACAGCATGGCAGTTCTCGCTTCTTCCTTCCCTCCTTCCTCCGCCACCTTCACCACGAACCTCGTTCCCGTAGTGACCGACATTGTTACCTTCCTGTGAGATCCGCCATTGATGCTCTAGGATTTGGAAACAGAAGCTTGGAAATAACGGTTTCAGAGTCTGGTTAGCCTTCCAAGGGTGACAACGCTACTACTCCTCAGAACGCAAAGATCTACAACACGAGGTTGATAGAATGCGCACAGAGTAACAAAGGAACACCGATGAAGCCTAAGGACTGAAACGAGATCTTCGTGTTATGGAGGTTTTTGCCAGGTCATCTAAACACAGTGGCCACGTCAGCATGGTGCTTGCCAGAAATGTTCTCCGGCAAACTCGGGGACACGCTTATCAAATTTTAAAATATTTCAGGGACCATTTTGTCAATAACAAAAGTCAAGTACGATTTTGTCAGCATCAAAAATCTTTTGAGTACCGATTTAGTATTTACCTCTTAAAGATTATATTGATATTTTAAAGCTATTTTGATCTGTTGACTTGTGAGAGTATCTTTATTCTATGTGTTGTGAACAATTTGGATTATATTTGTGCTTAATTATGCTTTTTAAGAACTTAATCATATTGGGAACTTTACTGATTAATTCTTCAATTTGTTAATCATCATGTTATAGATGTTTCAAAGACTGTAAATCTATCTAGTGGTCTTGTTCCGGGCACAGTGAAACAGGCTTATACTTGCCGGTTTGGGTATGGAACAGAATGGGGCTGGGAGTAGGGCGACGTGTGGGTGTTCAAGGTAGGTATAGGTAATCAAATATCTGCCCGTGCTGCCCCAGTTCCATCCCCAAATTAGCACCTAGAATATTCACACATCCACCAAGAAGTGGAAGGAAGCATCAAAATAGCACACTTCAGGGACATCACTTCCATTCATATCTAGCTTCACTTTTACCATAAAATAAAGGAATCACTCACCTAATAATTGTAGTTTTTCCTACTCCAGGAGGCCCAATGAGCAACAAAGAAGCCCCATCTTGAACCAAATCTTGCAACAATTTAGCACTCCCAGAAATTGCCCTGCCAACTCGACAAGTTAGGCCAATGATTGCCCCCTTACGGTTTCTGATAGCACTAATCCGGTGTAAAGTCCTACTGATTCCAGCTCGATTATCAATAGCAAAATCACCAACCTGCATTATAGTTATGTGAATTGGCAGTTACAGTACAGCTTTCCAAGATCAATTATAAGTTATGGTCCTAGCCCAAATTAAAAAGAAAATCATTCTCAAACTTTCATACTTCCACACTTCACGAAGCAAGTTAGACAACATTCTTCTCGACCAAATAGGCAAATGAAAAAGAAAATTGTCTCACACTTTCAATTTCCTTGCTTCTAAGCAACCTATATAACATTCTTCTCCTCCTGGATAGATTTAGAGTTGTTGTGACTCAAGTTGATAAGGAAATTATGTATTAAACTATTAAATTGTAAATAATGTTTACAATTGCATGTTGAACAGAAAATAACCAATAAGAGAATAAGATCAATTTTTGATAAATAACGATGTGGAATTGGATAAGTAAAGGAAGACCTACAAAAGCCCGATTAAGTAGAATACTTCAGATGGAGGGTAGCCAAAATAAGTAGAGGAAGAGTGAGAACTAGAAAGAACTCAGATGACACCATTGAAAAGAACATAGATTTTAATTTTATAAATGCACATAATTTATGATATAGCACAATTATTAATGGTATGATGTCAACCCACCTGACAAGAAAAGACCGGGTTGTTCTTTTATGTTGCATTGAGAGTTATTAAAACTTCTAGAAGGTGGGACTTTTTAATCATATTCCCACACACCCAACTACAACTAGGCACTGGTGGCACCTAATAGGATTCCCTGTTGTTAGCTAATTGCTCATACATGCTTCAGCAAAACGTCAATGACGGCACACTCACTTCGTGTGAAGTGTCCAGAACAAGGATTCAAATCCTATTTTGCTTAACAACATGAAAGCATCAATGGACATGTTCGGATATAAACATGATTTTTTCAGTAAAGGGACCAAGAATTACCTACAGACAAGTGATTTGTGTGTTTTTCTTTCAAAATATGATATATGACATGATCAGGATTTTTCTTTCTAATAGATTAAGTTATGATCAAGATTTAAAGAAAAATCAGAGAATCTAAATCCCCTACAAAATTATCTATGGGTGTTCAAGGTTTAGACAGAGAGAAAATTTTAAATAATTAGAACCAAACCAAATGAATTTCCTACGTTGGAATTTGGAAGCCAATTGGTGTGCCTTTAATAGGCTGTATCCAATTTTTTTTTTTTTTCCTTCTATGCTATAACTTCAGTTAATTGATTTCATTAGCAATTAAACATCAAATATGCCTGAAAACTATTCATAGAAATAACAATAAATATAAACTTAGTGAATTATACATATGAAGTTTTTTTTTCTTTTCCTTTTTCTTCTAAACTGAAAGTTTATAATTACATGCCTTCAGATTAATTTGATTCACATCTAACGAATAACACTGAAACCCAAAAGGAACCGAACCTAGATTTGTTCATTTTTCATTTTTCTTTAATTAAAAAATAAATTAGTTTTCATCACTTACTTCTATAGTTTGCACTTTGCACCTAATCTTATCCATTCAACTTAAGTCTTTCACCACTAAACCATCTTCCGTATATAGTTCCACCCTACATAATCTCCGAACAAAAAACTTAAAAGACTATATATATATATCAGGCACATGCCACAGAGTGCAGTGCTTTAAGTCTTTAACAGATTCCTAACACTAAATCTAATTCAACAACAAACTCTAACTAACTAACTAATTACAGTGAAACCCATAAGTTTTATTAACTAATAATTTTTATAACTAACCAAATGTATCTAACACTCCCCAAAACTAAAAGAAGCACAAAGAATCGCAGCCAACGGAAATATCTCAAACAGATGAGGGTTGAGTGGGAAGAGGGCACCGTACCTGAGCCGTAGCGTGCTCGATATCCTGAACCGTTATTGGAAACTCCGAAATCACGAAATCACCGGACGGAAACCTAGCCAGTGGTTTCCGACCCAAATCCATGACCACCTCCATCAGCTGGTGCAGCTCCGGGTGATCACTGACCCGCCGCCGCATCTCCTCCGGCAACAGCGCCAGAAGCCGACCCAGCTCCACGTCCAACTCATCCTCCGGCAACGAGAAAACCGGTGAACCCAAACTGTGGCAAGCCGACAGACTCGCTCGCCGACCGGAACCGGTTCGAGGGAAGGATTGAGGAAGAGAAGAAATTGGTGGAGTGAGAGGTTTAGGGATTATCAAGTTCGGAAGGGAAGGTTGGTGGTTGTAAGGAAGATGAAGAAGATTAAGCTGAAGGAGCATCTGTTTTGGCGGGAAAACGGAAATGAAACGGGATCTATCAGAATATCCGTTTCGAATGGAAATGAATTGGAGATGACTGTTGAAGAGAAGGAAACGGAGTACATTGTAAATTATTGGTTCCTAAAATTCATGGATTATATTATTATAAGGCCAGTTTGGCAGTTTCTTTTATTATAAGGCCAGTTTGGCAGTTTCTTTTTAAATAGATAGTTTAAATAATAAATGATTATATTAAAATTAATTTATAAATAAGTTATTTTGTATTTGGATTTTAATTTTAAAAATATTTATTTTATAAAAAGGTGATAAAAAGTAATAGTATTATGAGAGAAGTCTTTTTTTTTAACTTCTCTATAAGCTTCTAAATAGCTTTTTAGAAAGTTGCAATTTGGTTTTAAAAATTGTACCACACATTAATACTACTATTTTTCATAAGTCAAAAAATAAAAAAAATTACTTTTAAAATTTTTCAAACGAGTTCTTAGGCTCAGTTTACGTAAATAACTTAATTAAGCTCTTTTTGATAGAATAATTTAAACAATAAATGACTATATTAAAAGTAACTTATAAATAAATTATTTTGTATTTACGTTTTTATCTCTAAAAGTGCTTATTTTATAAAAAAATGTGATAAAAAGTAGTAGTATTATGAGAGAAGTCATTTTTTTAACTTCTCTGTAAGCTCCTAAATAGCTTCTTAGAAAGTTACAATTTGGTTATAGAAATTGCACCAGACATTAATACTACTACTTTTCATAAGTCAAAAGCTCAAAAAAATTACTTTTTAAATTTCCCAAATGAAATCTTAGTCTTTCAAATTTTAACTTTTATTATAATAATATTTAGAGTAAAAGACAAATAGGTCCCTGACCTTTTAAAACGGGAACATTTTCGTCCCTAAAGATTGGAAAATACATTTCGATCTCCCACGTTTTAAAACGGCCGACAATTATACCCTTCCGTCCATTTTTGGGCCAAAAACGGCAACAGAGCCAGCTGACATGGAGGGGCAGTGAATGACGTGGCCGTTACACTTGCTAAGGTGGATTGGGACGATTTTTTAGTGGACAAATTCGTCCCTTAAGTGCCAAATGACGCCGTTTCCACCAGTGAGCCCTATTTCATCCAAATGCAAGGGGGAAGTCATGGCCGCTGCTTGTGCGATCGTCCATGATGAGTGAGGGGGGTTCTTCATGCACAAGAGCTGGACGGGGATCTTCAGGCGCTATTGCAGGAGGTTGTGATCGAGATGGAGTTGCACCGAAATGCTTCTGCGGCATTTATGCCATTCTTTACAAGTCAAGAACAGCATCTAATCCCAATAGGATGTTTCTCGGGTGTCCATTCTTCAAAATGAACGATTATTTTGATAGTAGTTGGATGAGAGTGTTATGTGTCTAATTATGGCGTTATCTGAAAAATTGCTCCAGGTTAAAGAGCGGTGTTGCCGGTACTTTGTCTGGCTTAATGAACACCTGAAAAAAATTAGGGCCATGGAGTCTGAAGCATTGGGTGCTATGGATGATGTTGGAGGTGTAGACGTTGAAGATCATGTGGTGCGAAGTCAGGAATTGGAAAAAAAAAATTCAACTAGTACGAAGTCAGGAACTGGAGAAAAAAATGAAAGAGTTGGAGAGAAAACTGTTATGTATGGAGAAGGAGGAAAAAAATGAGTATGTGGCATATTGCTTTGATTAGTGTAGTTTTTGTTGTTGCTGTATGTTTCTTAAAGTGGTGAGGATGATGAATTGATGTACAATGTTGATGATGTAATGAAAATTGCCATTGTTGGCTATTCAATGAAAATTGCCATTGTTGAACAAGAAAAAAATTTACTGTGAATCAGCTATTATATAAGCTAGTAATTATGCATAGATTATGACTAAAATATAAACAACAATGTATCTGTCTTAATCCAAAACATAACAGCATAGGTTTACCACAAATAATAAAACATGTGGTTGGCATATAAACAAGTTTGCCAAACTATGATAAGTAGACAGTGTTGTTTAATTCATACTAAAGACTAGGACAAAAAACATAAATTCATTCAGTAGTGTTCAGTTCTTCTGATTGTTGGATCCAGGAGTTGGGATGAAATTCATTCCTATGGCCTCACTGCCAGCAACTTTCAAGGTCTCCTCTGATGTAGCGACACTGGCACTGGTGCTTTGAGTCTGGGTTGTACCTGGGGATGGAGTTGGTGGTGGATTTGAAGGTGGATTTGCACTTGCTCGGGGCCTTCTGATTGTCTGCTTAGGTCTGAATGTAGAGGCAGCAGCTGGGGTTTTGGGTTGTCCTATTCTTGGCAGCTGGGATGGAGGCCTGAATGGAGGTTGGACTGGAGCAGATGGTGTTGTTGCTGCAGCATTCTGGCTAATAACATGATTCTGCAAAAGTAACCAAATTATTCAGTTGTTCAAATGCATGGACAAGAGTAAAGTGATTGGCATTATGAGTGTATTATTTAGGGGTGGGGGAGGCTTACTGGAGACTTCTCTTGCACAGCAATATTCTCAGCCAAACTTTCAGTTTGTGTCTGGCTTTGATCCTATGCAACATAGATCCAACAACCAAACAACATGGACAAATTAGTCCTTAAAAAAAGTTATAATGATATCGTAACCACTGACAAAATTTAAAATGTACAGATCGATCCTAAAGTATAGCAGGGATACCTCTGGTTGAGGGGCTGATTGTGAAAGGGGCAGCAGCACTAAGGGTTGTGTGTTTGCATAAGTCTTCTTAGCTTTTTTCTTTTTTGGTTTCCAGTTTGGGTTGCTTGGTGCTCTCTTACAGGTCTTATAGTCATGGCCTTTCTCATTGCACTTGCTGCATGTCACTTGAAAGCTTCTCTTAAGCTTGTCACCCTGAACTTGAGCTTCAACAGGATCCTTATTGCAATTGTGTACCTTAGGCCTCCCAATAGATCGCTTGATGGGTGGTGGAGTAGGCCTCAGCTGGTCAGTGGTTACCCGAAATTCCTCACTTGGAACTGGCTTTATGCAATGTGCATATGTCTTGTGAATAGATTCCATACATAACTAGGGATACACATAATCATCTACCTGGTCATGCCTCTTTCTAATTGCAGCAATACCGTGAATGCATGGCATGCCTGAATCAAAATCACATACCATATTACCTAGCATTATATTAGATCAGACCTAAAATCATTCAGAACTTATTACCTACCACTATATTAGATTAGCCTTAAAATCATTCAAAATATATTACCTAGCATTATATTAGATCAGCCCTAAAGAAAATCATTCAGAACATATTACTTACCACTGTATTAGATCAGCCTTAAAATCATTCAAAACATATTACCTAAAATTATATTAGATCAGCCTTAAAGAAAATCATTCAAAATTAAAAATATACCGGTCAGTTGCCAAACATTGCATGAACAAGTGTGTTTGATCAAATCCACATCTACTTTGGTCTGCTTTCTGCTAACTTGAAATCTTTTTTGTTTTGTTATCTCCCATAATATTGCATACACATAATATTGCATACACATATATGCAACAGTTTAAATTGCATTCAGTAATATGCAATAACTTCAATTGCAGACACATATATGTAGTATTCAAAATTGCATTCACTACTGTGCAGTAATATCCATTGCAAACACATATATGCACTAAATTCCATTTCAAACACATACATGCAGTGGTTTAATATGCTACACTAATATGCAGAAATGTAATTTCTAACACATACATGCATTACATTAATATCCTACACTAATATGCAGTAACTTAACATGCTAAACTAATATGCAGTAATTTAGAAGTCTAACCTTTTGTTGGTCGGACATAAAGTTCCAACCAAATTGATGTGCATCACCCAGATCTTTCTGAAGCAAGGTGAGGAACCATTTCCATGATTCCTTCGTCTCTGATCTTGCAACTCCATATGCCACTATGTAGAATTGGTTATTCGCATCCTATGCCACTGCTAATAGTAGTTGGCCTCCATGGTATGTCTTCAAAAACGCTCTATCTAGATGTATGAAAGGCCTACACCCAGCCTTAAAGCCTTGCTTACAACCCTCAAAGCAGATATATATTTTGTCAAACACAGGTATAGATTGAAGGATCGGTATCACATCTACTCTTGCAGTCGAGCCCGGATTACTCTTAATGATCTCCATGCCATAGTCCCTAAGCTTCCCATACTGTTCCTTTTCATTTCCCATAATCCTCTCTTCGGCCTCTTTCACTGCCCTGTAAACCATCTTCGGATGCAACACTAGATTGAACTCTTCTCTAAGAAAGTCAATTGCCTCATTAGTTGTCATATGAGGTTGACTTGCCATCCTCTTCTCCACTTTCTTGCTGATCCAGTGTTGATCAGCAGCATTACTGTCCAGGTCTCTAGCACATGTATGCTCTGCCTTGTATGTCTTTACCTGATAACATAACAATGTTTTGTTGTAGGATAGATGTGCTAGCCATGGACAATCTTCACCCCTGCAGCCAACCCTCACCCTTTCTTTATCATTTTTTATCCACATCAGTTCCCTCCCTTCAGAAATGAACATATCTTTTACCACTTCTTTGAACCCATCAATTGTTGCAAATTTGGTTCCAATCTCGAACCTACCCTCCCCGAACCCATACTCTTCATTAAAAACTAGAAACTCATGCTTCTCTCCCTTATCCTCTGAAGACACTGGTGTGTGAAGTTCCTCTGATGCATACTCATAAATCGGATCATCATCATCATCTGAAACCTCCTCACTCACATAGAGTCCAATTGGAGGCATATCCTTGGGTTGCACAGTAGACACAGCTTCTTCAGCATGTGCAGCAAGCCTACTTCTTTGTTGATTTGCATTAGGCCCATTCCTTTTGGGCTTCGCAGCAGGCTTGGTCTTTTTGGACTTTTCTCTTGGCCTAGTTTCTTTGGGCTTGGTAGTTCCTCTGGTCCTCACAATAGGCCCATCACCTTTGGCAGCACTACCACTTGCACTCCTTACTCCACCTCTATTTTTAACTCCACTTGACTCTGCCCCTGTCCTTTCTTTCACACTGCTATGTTTCTTTGGCAAAACCTTGTCCTTTCCTTTCAGGCTTCTTTTTTTCCTCATCCTTTCATCTTTCTCATCAACACTGGAACAGTCCTCATCTGAAACAGTCTCCGAGTCAGTCGCAGGAGGTTTATACATTTCATCCTCCTCACTTTCTTGCCCATCGGCTTCTTTGGATGGTGATGATTGGAGCTTTCTCATGATGCTGTCCACATCAATAGGGTCATCAAACTCTTCCACCCCTGCTTCTGCCGCAGCCCCTTCTTCCACTATCTGTGGCTCATCAACGGGATGGTTGAAGTATATGTAGAATTCATCCGTGGTTGAATTCTTCATCTTGTTCTCTCAAAGTTCATTGATGCCTGCATCTCCTCTCAGAATGTGCAGTCCAGCCTTAAGATCACTGCTAGTTGGGTCAAACCAATACACAGCCCTATATGATGCATACTCCAAACCCTTGAACAATGTCACCAAATCCCCAAAATTCACGAAGCCTAAGTCCATCTTCGAAAATTTATCAACTTTTCCACCTATATACTCAAGAGTTCCACTGGGTTTTCTACCAAAACGGCCTCCATAGTGAAAAACAGGTACCACAAACATATCATCCATCTACATTGTGCACAAGTACATAAATCAGAGATTAAATCCTACCTAATAAGAATTTCGAAATCATTTAACTTCACATAGCTTTCCTCATTCTTTTACCCAAAAAAAAAGCATACAGTCACCCCATATCCCAACCCCATGCATTCTTAGTTAAACAACATACATACTATTTATTATCACCCTTACCTCTGTAGATGATGGCAGCTTCCTCTCCACGCAAAGCTTGCCGTGACCTTCAACAACAACCACGTCCACTGACCACACCACCCCTTTCAATTGGAAGTCGTTCTTTTTTTGGAGGGAGAAGGGCGTTTGTGTTCTGATAGGGTTTTCAGTAATATGTGGAGTCACTCTTGGGTGTTATGGGCATTGCGAAGCTTCAAATTTGGGGGATGGTGGAAACGGTGTTATTTTGCAGTTAAGGGACTAATTTATCCACTAAAAAATCATCCCAATCCACCTCATCAAGTGTAACGGCCATGTCATTCACTGCCCCTCCATGTTAGCTGGCTCTGTTGCCGTTTTTGGCCCAAAACAAATGGAAGGGTATAATTGTCGGTCATTTTAAAACGTGGGGGATCGAAATGTATTTTTCAATCTTGAGGGACGAAAATGTCCCCGTTTTAAAAGGTCAGGGACCTATTTGTCTTTTACTCTAATATTTAAGATTGAGTTTTGGATATCATAATAATTTTTAGTGATTACTCAATAATTTTAATATTAACGTAGCTATCATGTGCCACACTCAAGGTCTAATAGCTAGTTTGATTAGCCATATTGCAATTTATTACTGATTTAGTCTTTATTTCTCTATTTAACTCTAATTCCTTTCTATTTGAACGTTAATTTCTAGTTATTCTTCCTCCTATTTTTCTCATTTTTTTATTTTTCATATCAATGATAAGTGATAAGAGTACTCCAACTAGAGGTCATTGTTACTTGCATCAATTATATATCTTATTCTTTGTAACACTCTATCACACAAAACTTTATACTTAGGACGTAAATAAAAAATGTTGAGGTGCTACAATCTCTAAACAAAAAATACATAAATATATATATATATGAAGAATAGTTTAACTAGGAGCACTAGAAGAAAGGATGAACAAAATAAGACCGAAAATGAGTTACACTCGAAAAGCGATTAAATAAAAGGCTTATACAGAAAATCAAAGAGGCAAGTATATAAATAGAATTTCAAAAGATAGATACAAAATCAAACTCTAAACTTGACCTGTGAAATAAAGGCCGATTAGCAAAAGTAAATCAAAAGACAAATATAAGTATATATATATATATATAAGCTAAGTACATAATATAAAAAAACCTCAAAAGTAGATCTTTACTTATGAAAGAATCTCTAGTACACTCAACAAAGCGCCTCATATCTTGCATATAGAAAACAACATGTATGGTAAAGGTGCCCATATAGATAATATATAAGGTCTTGGAAAAGGCAGAGACGTTCCAAGAACTCTGATACTCAGAATCAAACTTAAAATTTGTTTCTTAACCAGAAATCTCGGTAATCTATCTAAGGGATTCTAGTTCTAATCTAACTATTCATCTTCCGTTTCCTTCACATCTCCTAAACACCAGGTGGAACAACCCCATCATGCCTCCACCATATGAGGGGTCTTTCAGATGCAAACATATACAATACAATCAAGAAAAACACAAAATATAGATAGCAAGTAAAGTAGATAGGATAAGTAGCATTTAACTACAGTTAAACAATTAGGCAAGTCAAAACAAAGCATACTCAAACAAAACATACAAGTGCATATGATATATGTTTGCCCTATGGCCGATGATATCATTTGTCGGCTATACAGCCAAATCCAACATGTCCGATAGCGAACCATGGACAGAAACACCACCTCGCAAAGCAAGTGGGACTGGGCTATAACCCCTTGCATACTACCCACTTATCTTGGAGCAATTGAAACGAACCACTACTGTTGCATACTACATAGGCGGGTGTTTACCGACTCAACTTAAAGAAAGTGGAATAAACCACTACTACTGCTACTATCAGGTCTCTCAATCATTGACCTAGAGCAAGTGGGACGTGAAATCCGGTCAAACCATAATTAAATAAGTAATTAATTAAATAAGGGTAAAAAGGGTTAGAAAATGTAGCAATCGTAATTTGAAAATTTAAAGATGATATTTTGACTCAGAGAATTTTTGAGTCGGAAAACATAGTTTTTCGCGTAAAAACGTGCACTGAAAATTTGACCGGCAGTACCAGCTTAGATTTGTACGATACTGCGGCTGAAAAAATTAATTATGTTAAAAGAAGGTTAAAAAGTTAAAAATTAACGTAACTTCAAACGCTAGTCTTAAATATTTTGGCCCAAAATTGGGCCAAATAGGCCATATATGTGAACTGAACTCAAGTTGGGCCCAAACCCAACATATATATACCCTTACTAATGGCCATTTAGCACCAACACCCATTCATTTTGTGCTTTGTGCTGAAATTGAAAAGAGAGGGAAGAAAAGAGAAAATCCTAGCTCACTAACATTCAATCCACCATAACTTTCTCTCCGAAGCTCTTATTACCGCACTGTTTGTGGCCAGCAAAGCCCATCTCATCCTCTAAAATTTTATCTAAAAATATTGGTAAGAAATTTGAATTCTCTTACCCCATTTTTGCAGTATGCGTTAAATTTGAGTTTGAGCTTTGGGTATTGAGAAATATTATGATTTTGATAGTTTATGGGTGCTCTAAAACAAGCTCTTGCTGGGTTTTATCATATATTCTAGTGGGCAAAAGATGAGAACCACTTTTCTTGTATTTATGGTGTTTTATAAAACTCTAGTGTATTGAGTATTGTGTAAATTGTATGAAAATAATGTAAAGTGGTGTTAGAGGCATTAAATTGATCCTTGGTGAAGCTTGGAGCTAAGGCCTAGTGAGAATTCACAAGTGAAAGGCTTGATTTTG
This sequence comes from Arachis duranensis, assembly GCF_000817695.3. Classification (NCBI taxonomy): domain Eukaryota; kingdom Viridiplantae; phylum Streptophyta; class Magnoliopsida; order Fabales; family Fabaceae; genus Arachis; species Arachis duranensis. The sequence continues at coordinate 28,758,868 of NC_029774.3, read as the reverse complement.
GCTTTCAAGAGGTACGGTTTAAGTTTCATTTAAATACCGTATATTGAAATATGAAATCCTAGGTTAGATACCCATAGGAATAAGCTTAAATTGTGTATTTGGTTGGGATTGATGTGTGTAGTTGATGCGTTGTTGAAATTATTGAATTAGATGGTGAATTGTGCATTTATGAGTTATGTATTGAATTGATGGATATTGGGCCGGAGGCCAAAAAAGGTAAGAATGATAAGTTGGTGAATGTATTGTATGATGATACAAGAATTTGAATGGAAAATTTGGTTTTGAGTGTGTGAGATTTGATAATTATTGTTAGAGTAGTGAAATTGAGATGTGAAGTAGATAAATTTTGAGTTAAAATGTGTGAATGGAGTAGGTTTGAGTTTGGTTGATTGTGAATGTAAGAACCGAGGTTTTTTCACGTAAAACCGTTTTAATAAAATAATTTCAGTGCTCGGAGTAGATTCAAGATTTAGAAGTTTTAATTTAAAAATATAAAGGAGAAATTTGGTTTCAATGAATTTTATTGAGTTGGAAAATGTATCTTTTTTTAAAAGTCTCTGTAAACATGCGTATTGGCACTTAAGCTGCCAGTACCGGCTCTAGTCTGTCTAGTACCGCGTATTTTGGAAAATAAGATTTTATAAAAATTGATTTATTGTTTTGGTTAGGCAAAAAAATTTAGAATAAAAAACCGGATATTAATCTTAAAGGTTTTGGTCCAAAGTGGGCCAAGCAGACCAAAAACGCTAACGGGTTGGACCGGACCTAAACCGGGCCCAAGGCCCAACATATATAAGTTCATTAAATGAGCTTTGAGCTCATTTTCCGAGAGAGCCACGGTTTGAAGAGAAGAGAGGAAAAGAGGTGATGTCACTATTCACCTCCACCTTCTGGGATCCATAACTTGAGTTACGAACCTCTGATTGATGAGCCGTTTACGGCCACGCGAAGCTCTTGACGAGCTCTTCCTTTCTATTTAAGAAAATCTGGTAAGAACTCGAAACTCACTCTCCAGTTTCCTGCCCTAACTTCTGCATTTTAAGGGTTTGGTTTTTGAGTAGATTTTGTGATTTTGGTTGTTTAAGTGATCTCTAATAGCAGGTAATTGTTGGATTTTACCCCTAATCTTATTGGGTAAGGTAAATGCTTGTGGTTTGATGTTTTGGGGTTTGCCATAGTGTCGATTCTTGGTATGATATATGTGTATGGCCTGATAGTTGGTGATTCTTGGAGGTGGTGTTGGTGTTTGAGGCTTGTTGATCTTGTTGGAATCAAGCTTTTGGTGTTTTGCGCATATTGGGAATCGGTCAAGGTATGGTTTCGGTTTTCTATATGTAATATGTAACGTTTCGTGAACCTTAGGCTAGTTGACCTTAAGATAGGTTTGAATGTTTTGAGTGTATGTTTAATTGTATGTGATTTTGATGTGCGAGGATAACTTGTATGATGGTGATGATGCTATGGAGTTTTGAGATGAGAAATACGTGAATTTGATGATGATTGTTGGTATTTAATGATTATGAAGTCTAATGTTGAACATGTGATTTTTTGTTGTTGATACGGGTTGTTGATATGGTTGATGATTGATGATAGATATTGACATTGTTGGTAATTTGAAGGTGAATGTTGAGGTTGTTGGTAAATGATGTGGATTATGAAGTTATAATGATGATAAATAGATGTTTGGATTGATGAGTGTTAAAAGAATTGATAAATTGATATATTAAATGTTGGATGTGGTATAGTTGAATAATGATGGAAGGTATGAGTTTTGATGGGAATATTAAGTTGAATTTAGCATTAGTTGAGGTAGATATCAAATGGCTTGGTTGATTGAGTAGTTGATATGGTTGACAAATGTTTGGTATGGATTTATGAGTGAATTTTGATATTGTGTTGAGTAGGCCTTGATTTGGTTTTAAGTTGAGAGTTATGGTAAATTGAAGTTTTGTGAATTTTGGTTAAAAATAGGTTTTTAGTGAAATTTGATTGGTCATAACTTGTGCCTCAATTTTCAAAATTTGTTGAAATTTGTTTAGAATTAAAGTCCATTGAAAACTCTTCAAATTGATATAAAGTTTGTAAAATTTGAATTTTTGTAGAGGAAGTTATGATCATTCAAAATTTGGTGTCAAAATCTGAATTCTGAGCTTACTGTAGAATTTGGTGATTTCTGGTATGTGCGCACGCACAACCCTGTAAATTTTTAAACTTGTGCGCACGCACAGCTTTGTGCGTATGCACACGAAGGGGAAGGCTTTTGGTTGGCATCACTAGCACAACTTGTGCGCGCACACATCCAAGGAAAATTTACAACCTGTGCGCACGCACATCCCTGTGCGCATGCACACATTGGGAAGGGTAATCTGTTGAGGGCGCGGGCACACCTTGTGCGAGCAAACAGAATTGCAAAAATTGGTACCTGTGCATACGCACACCTCTATGCATATGCACACTTTTCAAAACTTCTCTTGGGCGTGCACACGCACACCCCTATGCGTACGCACACGCCTTGTTTCTCAAACTTAAATGTTGTTTTCAACTATTTCACCTTCCCGACAAGATTGTAAGCTTCTGTGACACCATTTTAAGACTCTTGAGTTTAAAATTGGTTTTTCTTTGAAAAGTTAGCAAACAAAGGTTTAGGTTTCTGGTGTATTGAGGATGAGTTTGGTTGAGAGAGAAGGAAGAGCAGTGAACTCGGTGATTACTGACAACGAATTGAGAAATTGATGATTAACGAGTCAGAATGGAAAGAACTGATGATGGTTATTATGAGCTTGATGGATATTGAAGGAAAGTGTGCCAAACACTATATCCTTGGAATGTTGAGAATTAATAATTAAAAGAGATTTCAGATGATAAATGGTGATGACTGGTGATGATTTGAAGTCGATGGACTTGTTGAATGTGGACAGTGTACCAGACACTATATCCTTGGGTTAAGTACGATGAGAACTCAAAAAGGAATGATGATATTATTGAATGTGGAAAGTGTGCCAGGCACTATATCATTGGGTTAAGCATGATGGTGTGCAAGGCACCATATCCCTGGGAATGAATTATGATTGATAATCTTTTCTGCTGCATGAGTGTGCCAGGCACTATATCCTTGGATTATGCATGCGAGTGTGCCCAACACTATATCTGTAGGTCAATGGAGTGTGCCTGGCACTATATCCGTGGGCGTGGCAAAACTACATCCGAAAGGATGTGTTGGGTTGGCAGTTATGGACCGACAAGTGATATCACGAGCCAATAGGACAGGCATTCATCACATGCATCCATTATGTGCTTGTTTGCTTTGATTACTTGAGTTTGCCTATTTGTATAATATGCCTAGCTGCTTCTTAAATTACTTGCTACATTATGTGAAGTTCTAGGATTGCCTCTGGCGTCCCGGAACCTTATATCTTACATTATTGGACACTGTTACCATACTGAGAACCTCCGGTTCTCATACCATATTCTGTTGTTATTTTTCATATGCAGGTCACAACCCACCTCGATGAGTTGCTTGTGGTGACAGAGCGGAGGATCTTCTTTTCGTTCTGGAAGTCTTTTGATCACTTTTGTTTACTCTCTCATCTTTTGTATTTTACTTTTGCCTAGAGGTGTTACTTTGAGAGAATAACTTGTATAAGCTGTTTTAACTTTCCAATTTCTGTATGGTCTGTATATAGCTAGCCAGCTTAAACTCCGCGAGCCATGGCTAGATCATAACACTATTATATCATGCTATTTTGTTATATTATATCTATACCTTGCGCTTTAAGTTAGAATCTTCGTTAGTATGTGTTGCATTTTTTAAATCCTGTTTTTGAGCTATATCCTTCATCGAGCTCCTAGAATATATTAATTCTTCTCGTACCACCTTAATATCATTGACTTATGGCTCGAGCATTAGAATTTGAATATTAGGGTGTTACATTATGGTATCAGAGCGGTTCGTCCTCGTGAGCCCGAGGGATGGACCGATTGTGCTTCATTGCATACTCTGGGTCATTTTTCTGTCAAGCTATTTAGGTTATCTACTTGATATATCATAACATACTTGTTTGTGAGTGCTTTTTTGGGATAATTGAAACACTAGGCTTTTGATATTGAGACTGATCACCTTGATATCGATTGATTGGTGTAGATAGGAACCCTAATGGCTACTCGCAAACGAGGTCGTACTTGTACACCAGGAGGAACTGAGAATGACCAACCGACCGATAACCATGCCAAGTTCATGGCGGCGATGGCCAACTTGGCTAATACCATGGAAGCGAATGCTGCTACGACTCTGCAAGCTGTGTAGAGGCTGGGTCAACCGGCGGCAAAAGGGAACGGTAATGAAAATGGGAACGAATATGCGGAAAGAAATGGTGATGACTTGGGAGGTGCTCCAATGACCTTGGCTACATTTCTAAAAGTTCACCCACCGACTTTCAGGGGTTCAAACAACCCTACTAAGGCGGATAACTGGTTCCAAGCTATGGAGCATGCGTTGCAAGCTCAGCATGTCCCGACTAACCAATATATGGAGTTTGCGGCTTATCAACTGCTAGGAGAGGCACAACATTGGTGGCAAGCAGAATGCCGTTTGCTCCAGCTTCAGAATGCCGATATTCCTTGGGGTGTATTCTGAATGGTCTTCTACAAGAAGTATTTTTCTGAGTCTGCAAGGGAAGTAAAGGAGATGGAACTTATGCAGCTGAAGCAAGGTTCATTATTTGTGGCGGACTACACTAGTCAATTTGAGGAGCTTTGTGGTGCACGAAATTGTGATCTCAATGGCGCCAACAACTTGGTACGCACAATTGTAATATCACTCTTCTTCACAACTTCACACAACTAACCAGCAAGTGCACTGGGTCGTCCAAGTAATAAACCTTACGTGAGTAAGGGTCGATCCTATGGAGATTGTTGGTATGAAGCAAGCTATGGTCATCTTGTAAATCTCAGTCAGGGGGATTCTAATGGTTATAATGGTTTTCGAATATAAAGATAAATAAAGCATAAAATAAAGATAGTGATACTTATGTAATTCATTGGTGGGAATTTCAGATAAGCGCATGGAGATACTGTGTTCCTTCTGAATCTCTGCTTTCCTACTGCTTCCATCCAATCATTCTTACTCCCTTCCATGGCAAGCTGTATGTTGGGTTTCACCGTTGTCAATGGCTACCTCCCGTTCTCTCAGTGAAAAGGGTCCAAATGCTCTGTCACAGCACGGCTAATCATCTGTCGGTTCTCGATCATGTTGGAATAGAATTCAATGATTCTTTTGCGTCTGTCACTACGCCCAACACTCGCGAGTTTGAAGCTCGTCATAGTCATCCCATCTCAGATCCTACTCGAAATACCACAGACAAGGTTTAGACTTTCCGGATCTTAGGAATGGCCGCCAATAATTCTAGCTTATACCACGAAGACTCCGATCTTTCAGAATGGAGGCTAAGAGATACACGCTCGATCTAAGGTAGAACGGAAGTGGTTGTCAGGCACGCGTTCCTAGGTGAGAATGATGATGAGTATCACGGATCATCACATTCATCATATTGAAGTGCAACGAATATCTTAGAATAAGAACAAGCTGAATTGAATAGAAGAATAATAGTAATTGCATTAATACTCGAGGAACAATAGAGCTCCACACCTTAATCTATGGTGTGCAGAAACTCCACCATTGAAAATACATAAGTGAAAATAAGATAGGCATGGCCGTGAGGCCAGCCCCCAATGTCTAAGGACTAACAATAATCAAAGATGTTCCAAAAGCTCGTCCAAAGATTCTAGTACAATAGTAAAAAGTTCTATTTATACTAAACTAGTTACTAGGGTTTACAGAAATAAGTCTAAGTGCAGAAATCCACTTCCGGGGCCCACTTTGGTGTGTGCTTGGGCTGAGCTTAAGCTTTACACGTGCAGAGACTTCTCTTGGGGTTAAATGCCAAGTTGTAACATGTTTTTGGCGTTTAACTCTGGTTTGTGACGTGTTTCTGGCGTTTTACTCCAGAATGCAGCATGGAACTGGCGTTGAACGCCAGTTTGCATCATCTAAACTCAAATGAAGTATGGACTATTATATATTGCTGGAAATCCCTGGATGTCTACTTTCCAACGTAATTGAGAGCGCGCCATTTGAAGTTCTGTAGCTCCAGAAAATCCATTTTGAGTGCAGGGAGGTCAGAATCCAACAGCATCAGCAGTCCTTTATCAGCATACCATCAGATTTTTGCTCAGGTCCCTCAATTTCAGCCAAAAAATACCTGAAATCATAGAAAAATACACAAACTCATAGTAAATTCCAAAAATATAAATTTTGCATAAAAACTAATAAAAACATCCCTAAAAGTAGCTAGATCCTACTAAAAACTACCTAAAAACAATGCCAAAAAGTGTATAAATTATCTGCTCATTAGAGAGCCCACTGTCAAGCTATTGACATTAAAGAAGTGAAAATCAAATAGGATAAAAAGAAGAGAATATACTATAAATTCCAAAATATCAATGAAGCTTAGTTCTAATTAGATGAGCAAGACTAGTAGCTTTTTGCTTCTGAACACTTTTGGCATCTCACTTTATCCTTTGAAGTTTAGAATGATTGGCATCTCTAGGAACCCAGAGTTCAGATAGTGTTATTGATTCTCCTAGTTAAGTATGTTGATTCTTGAACACATCTACTTTTATGAGTCTTGGCCGTGGCCCTAAGCACTTTATTTTCCAGTATTACCACCGGATACATAAATGCCACAGGCACATGACTGGGTGAACCATTTCAGATTGTGACTCAGCTTTGCTAAAGTCCCCAGTTAGAGGTGTCCAGAGCTCTTAAGCACACTCTTTTTGCTTTGGATCACGACTTTAACCACTCAGTCTCAAGCTTTTCACTTGGACCTGCATGCCACAAGCACATGGTTAGGGACAACTTGATTTAGCCGCTTAGGCCTGGATTTTATTTCCTTGGGCCGTCCTATCCATTGGTTCTCAAAGCCTTGGATCCTTTTTACCCTTGCCTTTTGGTTTTAAGGGCTATTGGCTTTTTCTGCTTACTTTTTATTTTTCTTTTATATATTTTTTGCCATTTTTTTGCAAGCTTTGTTCTTCACTGCTTTTTCTTGTTTCAAGAATCAATTTTATGATTTTTCAAATCATCAATAACATTTTTCTTTTTCATCATTCTTTCAAGAGCCAACAATTTTAACATTCATAAACAACAAGATCAAAAATATGCACTGTTTAAGCATTCATTTAAAAAACAAAAAGTATTGTCACCACATCAATATAATTAAACTAATTTCAAGGATGAATTCGAAACTCATGTACTTCTTGTTCTTTTGTATTAAAAACATTTTTCATTTAAGAAAGGTGAAGGATTCATGGAATTATTCATAGCCTTAAGACATAGTTACTAAATACTAATGATCATGTAGTAAAGACATAAACATAGACAAACATGAAGCTCAAAAACCAAAAAACAGAGAGATCAGAACAAGGAAGTTAAGGAATGAGTCCACCTTAGTGATGGTGGCACCTTCTTCTTGAAGGACCAATGGTGTTCTTGAGCTCCTCTATGTCTCTTCCTTGCCTTTGTTGCTCCTCCCTCATAGCTCTTTGATCTTCTCTAATCTCATTGAGAATGATAGAGTGCTCTTGGTGTTCCACCCTTAATTGGTTCATGTTATGACTCAATCATTCTAGAGAAGTGTTGAGTTGTTCCCAATAGTTATTTGGAGGAAAATGCATCCCTTGAGGCATTTCAGGGATCTCTTGATGATGAGCTTCCTCATGCATTTCTTGAGATCCATGAATGGGCTCTCTTGTTTGCTCCATCCTCTTCTTAGTGATGGACTTGTCCTCTTCAATAAGGATGTCTCCTTCTATGACAACTCCAGCTAAGTTGCGTAGATGGCAAATCAGATAAGGAAAAGCTAGCCTTGCTAAGGTGGAGGGCTTTTCGGCTACTTTGTAGAGTTCTAGAGGGATGACTTCATGAACTTCTACCTCCTCTCCAATCATGATACTATGGATCATGATGGCCCGATCCACAGTTACTTCGGATCGGTTGCTAGTGGGGATGATGGAGCATTGGATGAACTCCAACCATCCTCTAGCCACAGGCTTAAAGTCTAGTCTTCTCAATTGAACCGGCTTGCCTTTTGAGTCTCTTTTCCATTGAGCTCCTTCCACACATATGTCCATGAGGACTTGGTCCAACCTTTGATCAAACTTGACCCTTCTAGTGTAGGGGCGTGCATCTTCTTGCATCATAGGCAAGTTGAACGCCAACCTTACATTCTCCGGACTGAAATCTAAGCATTTCTCCCGAACCATTGTAAGCCAATTCTTTGGGTTTGGGTTCATGCTTTGATCATGGTTCCTAGTGATCCATGCATTGGCATAGAACTCTTGAACCATTAAGATTCTGACTTGTTGAATGGGATTGGTA
>NC_029774.3:28749941-28750246 GCF_000817695.3 Arachis duranensis | reverse complement strand
TCCATCTCCCATGACTCGGAGGTGGAAGCTTTTGTCTTTCCTTTCCTCTTTCTAGAGGTTTCTTCGGCCTTAGGTGCCATAAATGGTTATGGAAAAACAAAAAAAGCTATGCTTTTACCACACCAAACTTAGAATGTTGCTCGCCCTCAAGCAAAAGAAAGAATAGATGAAGAAGAAGAAGATATGGAGGAGAGGGAGAGAGGTGTGGGTTTCGGCCAAGGGGGAGAAGAGAGGGTAGTGTTGTGTGAGAATAAAGAAGGATGGATGGGTTTATATAGTGGAGGGAGAGGGGTTTAGGTTCGGTT
>NC_029774.3:28729739-28749516 GCF_000817695.3 Arachis duranensis | reverse complement strand
AGTATTAATGCAATTACTATTGTTCTTCTATTCAATTCCGCTTGTTCTTGTTCTAAGATATCACTTGTTCTTCAACTTGATGAATGTGATGATCCGTGACATTCATCATCATTCTCACCTATGAATGTGTGCCTGACAACCACCTCCGTTCTACCTTAGATTGGGTGAATATCTCTTGGATTCCTGATACACGATGCATGGTTGATCGCCTGACAACCGAGTGCTCGCCTGAAAACCGAGCCAGCCATTCCGTGAGATCAGAGTCTTCGTGGTATAGGCTAGAACTGATGGTGGCATTCAAGAGAATCCGGAAGGTCTAACCTTGTCTGTGGTATTCTGAGTAGGATTCAATGATTGAATGACTGTGACGAGCTTCAAACTCCTGAAGGTGGGGCGTTAGTGACAGACGCAAAAGAATCACTGGATTCTATTCCGGCCTATGACCGAGAACCGACAGATGATTAGCCATGCTGTGACAGAGCATAGGAACATTTTCACTGAGAGGATGGGTGGTAGCCACTGACAACGGTGAAACCCTTGCATAAGCTTGCCATGGAAAGGAGTAAGAAGGATTGGATGAAGACAGTAGGAAAGCAGAGAGACGGAAGGAACACAGCATCTCCATACGCTTATCTGAAATTCCCACCAATGAATTGCATAAGTATCTCTATGTGGGGGTTCAACACCAAACTTAGAGTTTGAATGTGGGGGTTCAACACCAAACTTAGATTTTGATTGTGGGGGCTTTGTTTGACTCTATATTGAGAGAAGCTTTTCATGCTTCCTCTCCATGGTTGCAGAGGAAGATCATTGAGCTTTAAACACAAGGTAGTCCCCATTCAATTGAAGGACTAGCTCTCCTCTGTCAATATCAATCACAGCTCCTGCTGTGGCTAGGAAGGGTCTTCCAAGGATGATGCATTCATCCTCATCCTTCCCAGTGTCTAAGATTATGAAATCAGCAGGGATGTAAAGGCCTTTAACCTTTACTAACACATCCTCTACCAATCCATAAGCTTGTTTTATTGACTTGTCTGCCATCGCTAATGAGATTCTTGTAGCTTGTACCTCAAAAATCCTCAGTTTCTCCATTACAGAGAGTGGTATAAGATTTATACTTGACCCCAGGTCACACAGAGCCTTCTCAAAGGTCATGGTGCCTATGGTACAGGGTATTAAAAATTTACCAGGATCTTGTTTCTTTTGAGGTAAAGTTTGTTGAGCCCATGTATTCAGTTCACTAATGAGCAAGGGAGGTTCATCTTCCGAAGTCTCATTACCAAACAACCTGGCATTCAGCTTCATGATGACTCCTAGATATTGAACAACTTGCTCTTCAGTTACATCTTCATCCTCTTCAGAGGAAGAATATTTCTCAGAGCTCATGAATGATAAAAGGAGGTTCAATGGAATCTCTATGGTCTCTAGGTGAGCCTTGGATTCCTTAGGTTCCTCAGTTTGGAACTCCTTTTTGTTCAGAGGACGTCCCAGGAGGTCTTCCTCACTAGGATTCACCTCCTTCTCCTCCTTTGTGCATTCGGCCATATTGATTATATCAATGACCTTGCACTCTCTTTTTGGATTCTCTTCTGTATTGCTTGGGAGAGTACTAGGAGGAGTTTCAGTGATTTTCTTACTCAGCTGACCCACTTGTGCTTCCAAGTTTCTAATGGAGGACCTTGTTTCATTCATGAAACTTAAAGTGGCCTTAGATAGATCAGAGACGATGTTTGCTAAGCTAGAGGGGCTCTGCTCAGAATTCTCTGTCTGTTGTTGAGAAGATGATGGAAAATGCTTGCTATTGCTAAACCTGTTTCTTCCACCATTATTAAAGCCTTGTTCGAGCTTTTGTTGATCCTTCCATGAAAAATTTGGATGATTTCTCTATGAGGGATTATAGGTGTTTCCATAGGCTTCACCCATGTAATTCACCTCTGCTATTGCAGGGTTCTCAGGATCATAAGCTTCTTCTTCAGAAGATGCTTCTTTAGTACTGTTGGATGCATTTTGCAATCCATTCAGACTCTGAGAGATCATGTTGATTTGCTGAGTCAATATTTTGTTCTGAGCCAATATGGCATTCAGAGTATCAATTTCAAGAACTCAGCTCTTCTGAGGCGTCCTATTACTCATAGGATTCCTTTCAGATGTGTACATGAATTGGTTATTTGCAACCATGTCGATGAGTTCTTGAGCTTAAGCAGGAGTTTTCTTTAGGTGAATGGATCCACCTGTAGAATGGTCTAGTGACATATTAGAGAACTCAGATAGACCATCATAGAATATATCCAAAATGGTCCATTCTGAAAGCATGTCAGAAGGACACTTTTTGGTCAACTGCTTGTATCTTTCCCAAACTTTATAGAGGGATTCACCATCTTTTTGCTTAAAGGTCTGAACATCCACTCAAAGCTTGCTCAGCTTTTAAGGAGGAAAGAACTTGGCCAAGAAGGCCGTGACCAGCTTATCCCAAGAGTCCAGGCTATCTTTAGGTTGTGAGTCCAACCATGTTCTAGCTCTGTCTCTTACAGCAAAAGGGAAAAGCATGAGCCTGTAGACTTTAGGATCTACTCCATTAGTCTTAACAGTATCACAGATCTGCAAGAACTCAGTTAAAAACTGATAGGGATCTTCTGATGGAAGTCCATAAAACTTGCAGTTCTGTTGCATTAGAGGGAACTAGTTGAGGCTTCAGCTCAAAATTATTTGCTCCAATGGCAGGGATTGAGATGCTTCTTCCATAAAAATTGGAAGTAGGTGTAGTATGATCACCAAGCATCCTCCATGCATTATTGTTGGGTTCGGCTATGTCTCTTTCTTTTTTGAGATTCTCTGTAAGGTTTTCTCTGGATTGTTGTACTTTAGCTTCTCTTAACTTCTTCTTCAGAGTCCTTTCAGGTTCAGGATCTGCTTCAATAAGAATGTCCTCTCCTTGCTCCTGCTCATATGAAAAAGAAAAGAACAGAAAAGAAGAAGAATCCTCTATGTCACAGTATAGAGATTCCTTTATGTGAGTAAAAGAAGAAAAGAATAGAAGAATGAGGAGAAAAATTCGAACACAAAGGAGAAGAGAGGGTTCGAATATTTAGATGAAGAGAAGAATTAGTAAATGAATAAATAAATAGAAGGAGGTGAGAGAAAGAAGTTTTCGAAAATTAGAGAGAAAAAAGTAGTTAGGTGGTTTTGAAAAAGATAAGAAACAAACAAAAAGTCAATTAGTTAGTTGAAAAAGATTTGAAAATCAATTTTGAAAAGATAAGAAGTTAGAAAAGATTTTTGAAATCAATTTTGAAAAAGATATGATTTGAAAAGAAAAGATATGATTAAAAAGATATGATTGAAATTTATTTTAAAAAAGATTTGAGAAGGAGATTAAAAAGATTTGATTTTTAAAATTAAAATTGATTACTTGACTAACAAGAAACTAAAATATATGATTCTAGAATTTAAAGATTGAACCTTTCTTAACAAGAAAGTAACAAACTTCAAATTTTTGAATCAATCACATTAATTGTTAGTAAAGTTTTCGAAAATTATGAAATAAAGATAAGAAAAATATTTTGAGAATCAATTTTAAACATTTTCGAAAATAATAAAAAAATGAAAAAGATTTGATTTTTGAAAAAGGCATTGAACGCCAATTTGCGTCGTCTAAACTCGAATGAAGTATAAACTATTATATATTGCTGGAAAGCCCTGGATGTCTAATTTCCAATGAAATTAAGAGCGCAGCATTTAGAGTTCTGTAGCTCCAGAAAATCCATTTCGAGTGCAGGGAGGTCAAATTCCAACAGCATCAGCAGTCCTTTGTCAGCCTCCTATCAGACTTTTGCTTAGGTCCCTCAACTTCAGCCAGAAAATACCTGAAATAAAAAAAACACACAAACTCATAGTAAAGTCCAGAAATGTGAATTTTGCATAAAAACTAATAAAAACATCCCTAAAAGTAGCTAGATCCTACTAAAAACTACCTAAAAACAATGCTAAAAAGTGTATAAATTATCCGCTCATCACTTTGTAGGTTTTCTAGGGTGTGTCAGGGTGCCTTGGAGACCTACGAAAGCTGGAAATGTATCAAGTATCAGAGGGGCTTGTAGGATAGCATCATGACTATTGTGGCTCCTATGGAAATTCGTACCTTCTCCGATCTTGTGAACAAGGCAAGAGTGGTTGAGGAATATGCAAAGACAGTAGCCTCGTCAAGGGACACTCATGGGGGAAACACTAATCGAGAATGTGGCGATTATCTTGGACCAAGGGGACAAAACTTTAAGAGAAATGGACACACTCCTCAGCATCTTCGAGGTCAAGGGGATTTCAGAAGAAACAACAATGCTCAGTTCCACATGGCAAAGGGAGATGGTCGATGCTATACCTGCGGATTGCCATGGCACCTTGATAAGGACTGTCGTCGAGGGAGGAACCGAGATGTGGGTAGGAGTCAGCAACCAGGCAGAGCTTTCACTATGGATGCAGGAGAGGCGACGGAATCGGATCCGCTGATAAGAGGTAAGCACATAAAGTTGTTGTGGTATGTTATTAGGATCTAGTTGGCTTAGTTTTATCCTATGGAATGTTGTCGTAAGTTTGGTCGGACTTAGAGATTTGTTAGAGGGACCAATGGAGAAGGAGGCTTTGGATGCATGTAGCTGAGTAATCTGGATTTTTAATGATGATAATCAGAGTGGACGTGCCGGAATGGTTATCGGGCATGACTAGAACTGTAACACCCCAATTAGCCTAAGCCTTACCTCGCGTCGTAAAGCAAATATTAATCAAGGATTACGACCGTTCTAAGCTCATACATATAATTTATATAGAAGAAATAATATTATCTAGAAGTCTGATGAAAGGTATAGCTCAAAATACAGGATTTGAAAGGCGTAAAACGAACTAACAAAGCGTCTAACTTAAAGCACAAGGAATAGATGTAATATAAACAAAATAATAGTATTATAGTGTAATATCATAAGAAACTAGTCACGGCTCGTGGAGTTTAAGCCGGCTAGCTACATACAGACAATATAGGAGACCAGACACTAAAAATAGCTTATACAAGTTTGTTCTCTCAAATACAAGCCTCTTGGTAAAACAAAGTACAAAAGTGAGAGACATATTCAAAATAAATCAAAAGACTCAAAAGGAGTATCTAGATCCTCCGCTTCTGTCACCAACCAGACAACTCACCGAGATGGGTTGTGACCTGCATCTGAAAAACATAACCAAAATATGGTATGAGAACCGGAGGTTCTCAGTATGGTAACAGTGCCCGATGATGTAGGATTTAAGACCCCGGGACGCCAAAGGCAATCCTAGACTCCATATCCATCACAAGGATTCAAGCTTAAAGCATTTTAAACCAAATAAGCATAATTATATAAATCTTAACATAACTAAACCATAGGACCACAAAAGGGTAATCTATCTTAGGGGATTTCTAATCTAGTCAAACACCGTTGTACCCCACAGCTCTCGCCAACCTACCCTCCGAGCGATCCCATCACCACCGCCTACCTAACCTCTTCAACACCGAACAATCACAATTAATGCAAGCAAGTAAAACACAGATAATATTCATATACAACAAGTAATTCAAGAAGCAAGTAAACATATTATACAATTAGACAAACTGAAGTAAACAAAGCAAGCAAGCATATAGAAGATGCATATGTTAAATGTCTATCCTATTGGCTCGTGATATCACTTGTCGATCCATAAATCTCAACCCGACACATCCTCCCGGATGTAGCCTTTTCTTCCACGCCAGAGATATAGTTCCCTGCACACTCATACAGTAGCAATCTGTTGCATCAAAGATATAGTGGCCTGCACACTCCTACAGTAGGGAGTCTACTACATCAGGGATATAGGCCCTGTACACTTCCTGCAGCAGAGAAAAAACCATCCACAAACAATTCATGTAGCAGAACAATCTGCCATGCCGGGGATATGGGCCCCACACACTCTCAACATTCAACAAATCATGCGACAGAAACATCTGCTGCGCCAAAGATATAGGCTCTGCACACTCTTAACCACAACTAATCATGCAGCAGAACAATCTGCTACGCCGGAGATATAGGCTCCAAACACTCTCACATAATCCAATCATACCCTCTTCATCCCTTTTCGCATTCTCAACTTAACACAACAATCATCAATTCATGATTCTCCATCCCGAACTCATCAGTTTATAAATTTCTCAATTTTGTTGCCAGTATCCACCAAGATTCACTACTCTTCCTTCTCCCTTAGCCAAACTCTTCATCAAAACACCAGAAACCTAGGCCTCCGTTCGGTAACTTTTCAAGGTAGACCCAAATAATTCTCCTAAAACCTTTCCCTATGTTTTAATGCTCAAAAATAAGCCCAAGAGTCTTGAAATTGTTTTAAGGAAGCTTACAATTTTGTTGGGAAGGTGAAATAGTTGAAAACAAAGTTTAAAATTATGAAACATGGCATGTGCGTCCGCACAGGGGTGTGCGTGCGCATGCCTAGGAAGATTTTGAAAGTGTGCATACGCAGAGGGGTGTGCGTACGCACAGGTGCTAAAATTTACAAGCCTATTCACTCGCACAAGCTGTGCAAGCGCCCCCAACAGACTGGCCTCCCCAACGTGTGTGTGTGCACAGGTTGCAATTTCACCTTGGTGTGTGCGCGCACAAGCTGTGCGAACGCTACGAGCAGATTGCCTATCTTTGCGTGTGCGGACACACAGGTCTATGCGTGCGCATAGGTCACAATTTTCGCAGAGTGGGCGTGCGCACATACCAGAAAACTCAGAATTCTGTGACTTTGCAGAATTTCAAGTTTTCAACACTAACTTTGAATGCTCATAACTTCCTCTAGAAAATTCCAAAATTCACAAACTCTATATCGATTTAAAGGTTTTTCAAAGATATTTAATTCTAAAGAAATTTTAACCAATTTTGAAAATCGAGGCAAAAGTTATGATAAGACAAAGTTCACCAAAATTAAACTTTCACGCAAAATTATAATTTCCTCAATTTCTTTATAAACCACAACCAAAACCAAACTAAGCCATTCCAAACACCAATTCTCATCACAATTAACACTCTATAGCATATTGCACCAAGCTTACCACATATTTCTCCACCTTTCCTCATCCTCAATCTCCACATTAATATATCATATATAATCAAACCTCATTAATATATTTCTAATCAATTAACCTCAATATCATATTTATCAACATAATTCATTCCCCAACTTCACAAATCATTCATCCTCATCATACCACTATCAATTATCAATATTAAACTCAAAAATCATTATTTCATCATACATCATCATACAATAGCATCCAACAACTCACCAACCATTCAAATTCAAACCTATCCTATGGGTCACTAGCCTAAGTGTCCATGAATATTATATACTACATAGAGAAAATCAAAAACATACCTTGGCTGATTCCCAATATGCCTTTAACCCACAAATGAGCACAAGCAAGCTCTCAATTCCAAACCAAGCTTTCAATTCCACTCCAACAAGCACCAATAAGCTCCAAAAGCTCCCAATTACATAATAATCAAACTATATACATATAAATCACCACCAATCAATCTAGGACTTAACATAAATCAAATTTTACAAGGTTTTAGTATCTCTTACCTCTCCCAACAGATTTGATGACAAAATCCAAGGCTAAGCAAGGATTAGAGCAAACCTAAACATCCAAAATCACAAAATCTCACTTAACCCAAAATCCTAGATTTTTGAAACTTTGAAGAGAAGAACTGAGAAAGATTCGAGCTTTCCTTACCATTTTCTTGGGTGGGTTTTGTAGAGCTCTTCACAAAGAATGCGTAGCTGCTGATGGCACGCAAATCGGAGCACCGTAGCTCAAGATATCGCGGATTGAATGGAGAAGTGAATAGTATTCTTCTCTCTTCTCCTCTCCTCTTTGCAGCTGGTGTGTGTGTTTTTGGGTGAAGGGTTCATTAATGAACCCTTATATATGTTGGACTTGGGTCCAACTTGGGCCCGGTTCAACCCGTTAGCGTTTTTAACCCGTTCGACCCAACTTTGGGCCAAGTCTTTAACACTAACATACGGATTTCCATTTCCAATATATTTCTAAGAGGTTTGACCGTTCTCACCGTTTCTCGCACAGTACCGGACAGACTTGAACCGGTTCAACCGGTTCGACTGTCGGTTCGTGATTTTTTACGATTTTTCGTAGAAAACACATTTTCTGACTCAGAAGAACTACTGAGTTCAAAAATCATATTTAAATCCCCAAATTCTCATCCTAACTTTTCAGAATTTAATTTGGGAATTTAAATAATTTTATTCATAAAAATGCCGGTTCTTACAAGAACTCTTTGTCGGCTCCTTGTTTGGGTGATGGGTGCGGTTTAGCACTAGTGGCAATGAAAGTACCAACTGACACTTTTGCGGTTTTTAACTATGATTTTTGTAATTTTAAGGTTTAGAATGATTTCCAAATCTGGTTTGGAAACTTTGGATTAAATGATTTGGTTTTGAAACTAAGTCGAAACTCTTAGTTGAACATTATGGTTTATAGAAAAAGTGACTTCCAAGATTTTCTTAATTTGTGAATTTGGTTTGACATTTGACTTATCAAAAAAGGATTCAAATTGGAAAGTTATGATTTAAGGGTTTTAATGTATTTAAGAAAATCATGATTTAAACTAATTGATTTACGAAGAAATAATTTTTGAATCTTTTGAAAAAGCTTTGACATCATAAAAGTTTAAATTGAACTTATTTTGAAACTTTTGAAGAATATTACAAAAAAATGGTATTTGATTTAAAGGAAAAAAATTTCTGTTTGAGGTATTGGAGTGAGTCAGACCCTCAGTGATAAATAATCAGAGTGACAAAGCGGAAGACGAGAGAGAACATTGACATAGTAGGACGCTTCGTGGAAGATATATCGCGTGATTCAAATTTTTGAGGGCGAAAATTTTATTAGAAGGGGAGAATGTAAGAACTGGGGTTTTTCCACGTAAAACATTTTAATAAAATAATTTCAGTGCCCGGAGTAGATTCAAGATTTAGAAGTCTTAATTTGAAAATATAAATATAAAATCTGGTTTCAATGAATTTTACTGAGTTGGAAAATGTATCTTTTTTGAAAAGTCTCTGTAAACATGTGAACTGGCACTTAAGCTGACAGTACCGGCTCTAGTCTGTCCAGTGCCGTGTATTTTAGAAAATAAGATTTTAGAAAAATTGATTTATTGTTTTGGAAAGGCAAAAATAGTTTAGAATCGAAAACCAGGCACTATTCTTAACGGTTTTAGCCCAAAGTGGGCCAAGCGGATCAAAAATGCTAACGGGTTGGACCGTGTCTAAACCGGGCCCAACACCCAACATATATAAGTTCATTAAGTGAGCTTTGAGCTCATTTTCCAGCCTAAAGAGAGAGAGAGAGAGAGAGAGAGAGAGAGAGAGAGAGAGAGAGAGAGAGAAAGAGTCGTGGTTTGAAGAGAAGAGAGGAGAAGAAACCTTCCGGGAGCCATAACTTGATGTCCCTATTCACCTCCACCTTTCGGTTGTTTAGGTGATCTCTACTAGTGGGTATTTGTTGGATTTTACCCCTAATCTTGTTGGGTAAGGTAAGTCTCTTCAAACTCTTGTGGTTTGATGTTTTGGTTTTCCATAGTGTTGATTCTTGGTATGATATATGTGTATGCCTTGATAGTTGGTGATTCTTAGAGGTGGTGTTGGTGCCTGAAGCTTGTTGATCTTGTTGGAATCAAGCTTTTGATATTTTGCGGATATTGGGAATCAGCCAAGGTATGGTTTCGGTTTTCTTTATATAATATGTAATGTTTCGTGAACCTTAAGCTAGTTGACCTTAAGATAGGACTGAATGTTTTAGGTGTATGTTTAATTGTATGTGATTTTGATGTGCGAGGATAACTTGTATGATGGTGATGATGCTATAGAGTTTTGAGATGAGAAATATGTGAATTTGATGATGATTGTTGGTATTTAATGATTATGAAGTCTGATGTTGAACATGTGATTTATTGTTGTTGATACGGGTTGTTGATATGGTTGATGATTGATGATAGATATTGACATTGTTGGTAATTTGAAGGTGAGTGTTGAGGTTGTTGGTAAATGATGTGGATTATGAAGTTATGATGATGATAAATGGATGTTTGGATTGATGAGTATTGAAGGAATTGATAAATTAAGATATTAAATGTTGGATGTGGTATAGTTGAATAATGATGGAAGGTATGAGTTTTGATGGGAATATTAGGTTGAATTTAGCATTAGTTGAGGTGGATATCAAATGGCTTGGTTGATTGAGTAGTTGATATGGTTGAGAAATGTTTGGTATGGATTCATGAGTGAATTTTGATATTGTGTTGAGTAGGCCTTGATTTGGTTTTAAGTTGAGAGTTGTGGTAAATTGAAGTTTTGTGAATTTTGGTTAAAAACTAGTTTTTAGTGAACTTTGACAGGTCATAGTTAGTTTTTAAAATTTGTTGAAATTTATTTAGAATTAAAGTCATAGTTAGTTTTCAAAATTTGTTGAAATTTATTTAGAATTAAAGTCTATTGAAAACTCTTCAAATTGATATAAAGTTGGTAAAATTTGAATTTTTGTAGAGGAAGTTATGATCATTCAAAGTTTGGTGTCAAAATATGAATTCTGAGCTTACTGCAGAATTTGGTGATTTCTGGTATGTGGGCACGGACACCCAAGCAAATTTTTAAACCTGTGCGCACGCACACGAAGGGGAAGGCTTTTGGTTGGCAACGCTAGCACAACCTATGCGCGCACACATCCAAGGGAAATTTACAACCTGTGCGCATGCACAGCCCTGTACGCACACACACGTTGGGAAGGGTAATCTATTGAGGGCGTGAGCACACCTTGTGCGAATGAACAGAATTGCAAAAATTGGTACCTGTGCGTACGCACACCTCTATGCGTACACACACACCCTGATTCTCAAACTTAAACTTTGCTTTTAACTACTTCACCTTCCCGACAAGATTGTAAGCTTCTGTGACACCATTTTAAGACTCTTGAGCTTATTGTTGGGCATTGGATAATGGGATAGATCTTATTTGGTTTTTCTTTGAAAAGTTAGCAAACAGAGGTTTAGGTTTCTGGTGTATTGGTGCGCGAAATTGTGAACAATACTTTTCACAACTCTCATAATCCCCGGTCATGAACCCCAAAAACTTGGTAGCTTAGTACCATGGCATTACACAACTTCGCACAACTAACCAGCAAGTGCACTGGGTCGTCCAAGTAATAAACCTTACGCGAGTAAGGGTCGATCCCACGGAGATTGTTAGTATGAAGCAAGCTATGGTCATCTTGTAAATCTTAGTCAGGCAAACTCAAATGGATATGGTGATGAACGCATAAAAACATAAAGATAAAGATAGAGGTACTTATGTAATTCATTGGTAGGAACTTCAGATAAGCGTATGAAGATGCCTTCCCTTCCGTCTTTCTGCTTTCCTACTGTCTTCATCCAATCCTTCTTACTCCTTTCCATGGCAAGCTTATGCAAGGGTTTCACCGTTGTCAGTGGCTACTTTTCGAAAAATGATTCCCTACAATATTTTAATAGTAAAAATCAGTCAAAAATGGTCAGTTTATTTTTCTGGACACCAATGAATTGAAAATAAGCAGTAAGTGGAAAATGTATTACCTCCGTTGGTTATACCAAGGGAAGCTGCTACTTTTCGAGGAGTTATATATATTTTTTCCTGGAGAGTTTTCTGGCATCCTTTCTCTTCATCAAACCAATCAAGCAATTCTTTCAACAGTGTATTAGAGACATTTATTTCTGGACATTTACCAGGGCACCAAATCCCATTTCTTCCACAATATCTTTCTTTTCTTGACTCATTTTCCTGTACACTGTTGATATTGCCTTTGTTTGCATCTGCAATAATGAGTTTTCTGCAAGTTTTAAAACAGAATATGAGGATATGTTTATAATACAAAATAGATATTATTCGAATAAAAGCAGATAAATATATTTAATTTACTTACGTTATAATGTGCCTTTTCCTTCATTGTTGCCATTTTCTTGTTGTGTTTTGCTGTAATAAAAAATTTTGGTCAATACTTCATTGAATACATCATCAAGCACAAGCATGTATATCTTAATCAAGTCAATTAAAATGGCACAACCCACCGAACCAAGTGCCAGTTTGGGCGTTTAACTCCCATTTGGGTGCTAGTTCCAGCGTTTAACGCTGGAATTTCTGAGGGTGACTTTGAACGCCTGTTTGGGCCATCAAATCTTGGGCAAAGTATGGACTATCATATATTGCTGGAAAGCCCAGGATGTCTACTTTCCAACGCCGTTGAGAGCGCGCCAATTGGGCTTCTGTAGCTCCAGAAAATTCACTTCGAGTGCAGGGAGGTCAGAATCCAACAGCATCAGTCCTTTTTGGTCTCTGAATCAGATTTTTGCTCAGGTCCCTCAATTTCAGCCAGAAAATACCTGAAATCACAGAAAAACACACAAACTCATAGTAAAGTCCAGAAAAGTGAATTTTAACTAAAAACTAATAAAAATATACTAAAAACTAACTATATCATACCAAAAACATACTAAAAACAATGCCAAAAAGCGTACAAATTATCCGCTCATCATGTATTGAGTATGAGTTTGGTTGAGAGAGAAGGAAGAGTAGTGAACTCGGTGATTACTGACAATGAATTAAGAAATTGATGACTAACGAGGCGGAATAGAAAGAACTGATGATGGTTATTATGAGCTTGATGGATATTGAAGGAAAGTGTGCCAATCACTATATCCTTGGAATGTTGAGAATTAATAATTAAAAGAGATTTCAGATGATAAATGGTGATGATTGGTAATGATTTGAAGTCGATGGACTTGTTGAATGTGGACAGTGTGCCAGGCACTATATCCTTGGGTTAAGTACGATGAGAACTAAAAAAGGAATGATGATCTTGTTGAATGTGGAAAGTGTGCCAGGTACTATATCCTTGGGTTAAGCATGATGGTGTGCAGGGCACTATATCCCTGGGAATGAATTATGATTGATAATCTTTTCTGCTGCAAGAATGTGTCAGGCACTCTATCCTTGGGTTACGCATGCGAGTGTGCCCGACATTATATCCGTGGGTGAATAGAGTGTGCCCGGCACAATATCTGTGGGTCAATGGAGTGTGTCCGGCACTATATCCGTGGGCGTGGCAGAAAAGCTACATCCGAAAGGATGTGTCGCGTTGGTAGTTATGGACCGACAAGTGATATCACGAGCCAATAGGACATATATTCATCATATGTATCTCTTACGTACTTGTTTGCTTTGACTACTTGAGTTTGCTATTTGTATAATATGCATACCTTTTTCTTGAATTACTCGTTATATATGAATACTATCTGTGTTTTACTTGCTTGCATTATCTGTGTTTGTCTGGTGCTGAGGAGGATAGGTAGGCGGTGGCGATGGAGTCGCATGGAGGGTAGGTTGGTGAAGGCTATGGGATATAGTGGTGTGGTTTAATATTAGTTAGAAATTCCCTAAGTCTAGATAACCCTATTTAAGGCTTAAGTTATTTATTTTATTAAGGCTTGGATTTTCTGTATCGATGTGAAGTTCTAGGATTGCCTCTGGCGTCCCGCAACCTTATATCTTACATTATTGGGAACTGTTATTATACTGAGAACCTCCGGTTCTCATACCATATTCTATTGTTATTTTTCATATGCAGGTCGCAACCCACCTTAGTGAGTTGCTTGGTGGTGACAGATCGGAGGATCTTCTTTCCGTTTTGGAAGTCTTTTGATCACTTTTGTTTACTCTCTCATCTTTTGTATTTTACTTTTGCCTAGAGGTATTATTTTGTGAGAACAACTTGTATAAGCTGTTTTAACTTTCTGATTTCTGTATGGTCTGTATATAGCTAGCCAGCTTAAACTCTGCGAGCCGTGGCTAGATCATTACACTATTATATCCTGCTATTTTGTTATATTATATCTATACATTGCACTTTAAATTAGAAGCTTCGTTAGTACGTGTTGCGCTTTTTAATTCCTGTTTTTGAGCTATATCCTTCATCGGGCTCCTAGAATATATTAATTCTTCTATATATTATATGTATAAGCTTTAGACTTGTCGTAACCTCTGATTCACCTTTGCTTTACGACGCGAGGTAAAGCTTACGGTAATTAGGATGTTACAGTGAATGTGTGGATTGAAGTGGTTTGGGGTTATTTTGTTGAGTTAAAACTATTTTTAACTTGTGAGCTTTTGAAAAAGTTGGTAAATTCTATTTTTGGTTAAAACTGATTTTTGGCCAACTTTGGTGGGCCATAACTCGATTCTCGAAGTTGAAAATGTTTCAAAATTGAACTTTTATGAAAATTTATTTATTGATTTTTCCAACGGTTTAAGAATTGTTGACTGGAAAAAGATATGAATGTTTAAAATTTGGACTGAAAAACTGGTTTTTACAGCATATCTGTTTTTTCACATTGTGATATGCCATGCGTATGCGAGAGTTGGCCACTACCCACCCCCATGCATACGCGAACATGGGCTGCGTATGCGAGCAAGCTCTACTGTCCAAATCTTTCGCGTACGTGAAGATGGTCCATGTACGTGAGGTTTAAAAGTTTACACTCATGCAGTCATGCGTATGCAAAAATGTGTTAAAGCTAAGCAATTTAAATTAGAAAGGTATCCAACTTACACAGTTTCTCTTCTTCTTTTTCTTTTTTTTTTCATCTAACACCACCTCTCTTTTTTAATGTAACCCTATTCACCATTATCTTTACCATTATCACCACCCTTTTTCCATATCATCTGACACGCTCGCCATCACAACAGTGGAGCTCGAGTCTATCGCCAGAACTCTCAGCCCTGAATCTTTATCCTTCTTTCTTTCTTGCATCTACAACACTGATTCTTCTTCTAAATCATGGTCCAAAAATAATGTGTTAACCTCCTCTCACTTCTCACGCGCTTCCATAGCAATGAACTAGCTCTATTTTTGTCCAAGATGATCGTAATCATGCTCTGCCACCTACGTAACTCTGACTCTATCGTCCGATCTGCTTGTGTTGACGTTATCTCCACTATGTTGTCGTGGATCATGAAACTATCGTTTGGTGTTGCATTCCTCTGATTGCTCATGGACACGCTGGCGCAAGAGCAAAAATGGTAACGATAGTGTGCAACATCTTCCATCGTCGGCGTCGTCGCCACCTTCCTCTTCTCCTATATCTCTCCTTTTGATTATATCATTGTTGTTTCTGTTCTAGAGATCTCCCTCTCTTTGTTCCTCTATCTCTCACTTGGTCTCTCTCTCCATCGCTCTCTTGCTCCATGACGAGCACAACAAAGAGAGCAACAAGGAGGCAGTAGGAAAAGAATCCTCTCAATTATCTTAACATTCAATTTGGTTTTAAAATCATTTTTTTACCTAAATCTTAAAATTTTGGACTAAGTTATCCCTAATAAAAAATAATAAAATTAAAAAAAAAGAAAAAATAGAAAAAGAGAGAAATGCATTACTGCATGGGATTGAATCCTCTCAATTTTTTTTAATTGTTTGATGAAGTGTGATATCTTATTATTCAATATCTTTTCTCACGTATTTTTTTTTATCTCACTTAAAGAATATAAGGTGAGAGATCATACTTTATTAAACAATAAAAAAATTGAGAAAATACATTTTCCTTAAATGTAAAAAGCCTTAAGGACAATTTTAATTTTCATACTAAAATTTAAAAACTAAAATCATACTCAATTTTAATTATTTTGTGTCGTATTTTGTTTGGCTTTTAAAAGTTGAATATAAAATTATTTGGGATAAGCATTATTATATTTATACACAGCAATTTTTCTTTATTTTTTTATAATTATTTTCTCTTTTTTATAACAGAAAAAATTAATATTACTTTATTTTTTATATAAATAAACTACTGTGACCTGCTAATAAAAAAGAGAAATTATCTAATGAAAAGACAAAAGAATAATAAAATTATAAAATTATATATAAAGTAAAAACTAATTAGAATGCATTTACATAGCACATTGCATACCGAAGTATTTACTATAGAACAACCTAATATCATATCAATAGAATAAAATAAATTGTGTACTACTATAATATTATAACATTGTTTATCCTCCTTTTAACGTAGGTTCCCGAAAACATATGTTCTCTTGAAAATCTAGAAGAATAAATCTCTTTGATTAATATAAGGTTGCTAGAGTTAAACTTTAAAGTAGTACCTTAATTTTAACTTGAGTCTCAAATTTATCTTTAAATTTTTATTTCGTGATTCATATTATTCTCTCAAATATTTTATTGGTGTGCTGTGTGCAGATATAATATTTTGACATGCATAGACTGGTAATATTACGTGTCAAAATATAATTTAATTATGTATAATAAAATAATAATATATCTATTAGTAATATGTAATATATTGACTTAGATAGTAATAACATATAAAATAACATCATTTGTTCACGTATTAATTTAATTCCACGTATAATAATATTATTTATCCATATTTTACTGACATCCCATCAACATAAATAATTTAATTGGTCTCTAAATTTTATAAGATGATTCAATTTATAACCTAAAATTAAAAGTTCAGGATTAGTCTGTAAAACAATCTTTTTTCTTTTTTTTTTTTCATAAATTCAAAATTCATAATAATTTTAAATGTATTCATTTTTTTATTTTTACATATTTCTTAAATACAAAAGTTTTTATAAATATTTTTAAGTTTAAAGTTTGATCATACAATTTTTTTATAATAATTTAACATAAGCAAAAAAATACTATTCAAGAACAAATAAAAATCTTTTTACTTTAGGAACAAATAAAAAATTTCTATTAAAAATAAATTTTTTAACATTTGAGTACTCTATATCACTAAAAATTTTAGTACACTTGAAAGATAGCCCAAAAAAATAAAATAAATTCTAGAAACTAGAAATAAAAAATAATTTAATTTTTTTTGGATTATTTTACTCAATTTATGAGTTGCTCAAAAAATGAATAAATTTGACACTATATAAGTATATTATTTCAATAAAAGAATAATATAATTGTCTTATTTTTATTGTGGTTCATAATATGGATATTTTATAAAAAAGAAAATGTAACACTTTTAATACTGGAATGTCACGCTTTCGACTGTGTCATTCTGATAACGAAAATATTACGATGACTTCTACATATTTAATAATAAGTAAGAGCTTTTATCTGAAAATCATATCGACTTTTCTTTGAAAATCAGAAATATTTTTTTTATATGTACTTATATACATACAAATTATCATAATATTATTACATCCACAATCAGAATAATTATATTTAACAGTAGTGATCATTGTTTGTCTTATGAATCTTTTCGAACAATAACAATTAATCATCCAAAAATCCAATTTCATATTTCATTTATACAAATTCCAATCTCAACAATATTATGTAACAGTTCACTACATACTAAAGACAAAATTTCACCAAACTTACCAATAATTTAGCCAATCACGGCCTCCGATCCAAAACTCGTTCAATTATGGCCTCCGGCCCACAATTGAATCAACGATGGCCTTCGGCCCAAAATTCAATCTATCACCACACTCCGAACCAACAAGTCACAATCACAAGTAATCAAACAGACAGTGAAACAATCACAGTTAGAGAACAATTATGACAAGTAGTACAATTAGTAATTAACAGAATATTAAATAGGCAAACCAAAATAATTATACAAATCTAAGCAATCCCAAACAAATGCAGTATGATGCATGCCTATCCTACTGGCCATGAGCTCACTTGTCGGTTATAATGCCAACTTGACGCACATCTAGTAACTAACCTAAATATGGAACACCACAATACGGAGCAAGTGAGACTAAATCACAACCCATCTTATCCGCTTAACCCGGAGCAAGTGGGATGGAGCCACGATCCTTGCATCTTACCCAGGCAGGAATTTAAAATCTTAACTCGGAACAAGCGAGACTAAACTACAATCCTTGTATCTTACCTAGTGTTTCAAATCTTAACCCGAAACAAGTGGGACAAAATCATAATCCTTGCATCTTACCCAAACAATTAATCACTAATCATCATCAATCTCAAACACGCAAGCAGGATAAGACCACCTCACTTGCCAACTCAGTTAAATCATTGACCTAAATCACTTTCATAAATTATGATATTCATTAACTCCACATCTTTATCAAATTATCAATTTCAATATCTCATGAGCGAGACTATGCCACTATCCTCAACGTGATAAAACCCACAACATCAATCATAGCTTGATTTCAATTATAATCATAATCATAACAAACTCACATTAGTCAATTTTTATTTCACTTCTATTACTTTAGATTTCTCTAGAATTCCACAAAAAACATAGTCCTCAAATAAATAATTAATAAAAAAACTCATTTTTGTTTAATCAAGCACCCAAAACTAATTTCAACTTCATTTCTTTAGTTTAAAACTTTTTCAAAAGACTCAAAAATCATTTTATTTCACCAATCAAATTTAGTTGCTTTTAAATCCACTAAAAACTTCTCAAAACATAATTCTTCAAATCCAAACTTTTCAAATAAAGCTTAAAAACAAAGTCTTTAATGCTTTATGAAAGTAAAAACCTTCATTTGAGTCAACCCCTTTTTAACATAAACCTCATTATCTTTATTATTCAATTTCATTCAAGTCTTATTAAATTTTGGCAAAACTCGGACTTTTCCGCCCTTCAAGATTCTTTCTAAACCAATATCTCTCAACCATTTCCAATCAGACCATCCAGAACACTCACCAATTCTAGACATATACCAATCAAACTATTTAAAATATTCAACGATCCTTAGCATATATCAATCAAACATAATAAAAAATTCCAACAACCAATCATATTTTCAACAATCAGGAAATTAAATCGATCATAGCTCATAACCGTAAACAATCCACTTCATCAATTAATTACACAAAGCAGTCATAATCTATTTGCAATTACTCATTTAAATTTTATTTCTTAGAAATCCGAAATTGCTATCCATTTCCATTTATTTAAAACAGATTAATTTAATCCATAAGACTCACATAATTACAAAAATGTATTTCTCACATCAATATTGATTTATAATAATTTCTTGATATAAAATATGTTTTAAAAAAGTTCCTACCTCAAACGCGACTCAACTATGCAACAAACTCCCTTTTATTCTTCTTTCCCAGCAGCGGCATCAATTTCGACCATTTTCTACAGTAGGAACAACCATTAAACACAGCATGCAAGTACTGTGACTCAACCCTAAGACATTAACGTCACAAAATCCTCAATAATATATAACAGAACAGCAGCTATAAGAATTTCAGAGCAAAATAACTTACTGAAATTAAGATAAACAAGGAAATGGAGCAGCGACAGCTCTAGTGTCCCTCACCGACAAGGACATAACCAACATAAGCTAGGGAAGCTAGGGCAAATGGGTAGTGGCTCCGACGGTAGTGTTTTCCAGCAATGTTAACTCCTCACGGCTCCACGACGGCTCTGGTAGCAACAAGGAACAGCGACGGTAGCTTGGCAGCAAGGCGTGGTGACAATGAGCACCACACACTCTCTCCATCTCCTCACGTCCTGTCTCTCCTTGGCTCCCCATCAGCGACAGCGACAGTTCTCCATGCCTGCGACATGCACGACGGTGGCCCAACTCTAGTGATGACGGTGCACGGCGGGGCAGCATCCTTCTCCTCTTCGATTGCGCGTTGCTCTTT
>NC_029774.3:28689364-28729600 GCF_000817695.3 Arachis duranensis | reverse complement strand
GGGTAGTAATTGAAAATCAATTGTAACTCAATATAATCATCTTTAAAAATATTATTTATTTATTAACTTATAAATTATTTTCAAATAAGTAATCTAATTTAAAAAATTAGAGATAACCAAATAAATTTTCTTATTCATCAAAATAAAATTCAAATCTCAATATTCAATTTAAACCACATAAAATTCTCATTATTTTTGAATTACTAAAACTTTGAATTTTTAAACAAGAAAATAATCAATCATTATGAAAACTATATAAATTCCAATTGATTTTAAACTCAAAGTCTGGTAACTTTGATTTAATTATCTTTTTGTAAATAATTCTCTGAAAATAAAATCATAAATAAATATACTAAATCACAAATAATTTAATATTCAATTTTCAAAAATTCGAGGTCTTACAGAAAATTTATTTAATTTTTATCTAATTTATTAAGAACCATTATCTTACTACAAGAAAATCATCCATTCAGTTACTCTTGAAAAGTGTAGCTAAAAATAAAAAGAATGATGTCTTTGACAAAAGTTACGCTTGTTTTGGCTTTGGAGACGTTTTAGTAGGGGATGCCTATTCGGACATTGTCTATTCTTAAAGGCTACACTTTTCTGTATAAAAATTTACGCTTTTGGCGTTTAAAATAGGGTGTGCTTTTCAAGTGATGTGCTTGAGAGCTAAAGGCTACGGTTTTCATCATTCATACTTACTAGAAATCAAAAGAATAGGCTACACTTATCTTTACTATCGTATCACCTTAGAAATATAACAACATTGTATACCTATAACTACTCTATATAAGCGTAACCTTAATTATGTCCCTCACTTTTTTTAATATATATATATATATAATCTTATATTTTAATTAAATTAGTCAACTATTATAACATAAAAATAAATACATAATAATAATATATAATATTCTTTAAATAATAAAAATTATCCATAAACAAAATATATTTTTAATAAATGAACAAAAAATCTTGAAATAATCATAATTTTGAATATTTATACATCTCACACTAAAATATATACTCATATCAAAATATACATGAGACCACTTAGATCTGTAATTAATTAATAAAAAAAGTTACATGTAAAAAATAAATGAAAAATGAGTAGGTTAAAAAAATAATGAGAATTTTGAATTAAGAAAAAAAATTAAAAAATATTGGTCTAGTAGGAACTATTTTGATTCACGAATTTTAAATTTAGGAACTAAATTGAGTGACTTAACAAAATTCAAAGTCACTTATAATAATGATATGTCAATGAAACAGGGACAAATCATGCTGTAATCCGTGGACAAACAGTCTTATAACACATGATACAACTTTTCACATTGAAATGCCACGTATTATTAAGTGACACTTAATTATATTTTTACACGTGGTTGAACCATATTTTGACACATAGTACTGATGATTCACATTAGCATGCTGTTAAGCAAAAATATTCGATAGACTAATATGAGTTATGGAATAAAAATTTAAGTATCAAATTAAGTCATTTGAAAATTTAGAGACTAATTTAAGACTTAACTCATATTACTAACATTATTCTCGCGGTATCACTACTAGAAAACTATGTATTACAAATGGATATTTTCAATAGATTTTATCCAACAGAAATATAGACAGATTTTGCGAGAGAATTTTTTCAGAAACAAAAGAAAATGAATTAGCATATATTACAGACAAAAAAGAGAATCTGTCGATAATTCTGTAGAAAAAATTAATTTTTATTCGTAGAAAATAGTTGCCGACAAAAGATCCGTCTGTATTTAAATGAACAAAACACTGCATTTTATTAAATTATTACAGACAAAAAATCTGTCTATAATTTAAAATATTGCGTCGAAAAATATTGAATTAAACCTAACTTTACCCCCACTTTCTCGAGCTCTATTAACATTCTACAAAAATAAAATGAGCTTCTTCCTCTCTCCATCCACGAGCTACTTCTCTCTGTCGTACGAGCTTTTTCCGTTGCTGCCGCTGCCGATTGCATCGCACGATCTCTCTCTGTCATCCCTTGCGTCGCATGAGCTCCTTCCATTGCCGCTCTCGTCGTGTCTACTCCCATCATCGCAGACCTTTCTCCGCCGCTGCTCTCATCGCACTGCTTCCTCTGGCACCTCTTCCATTCAATCTCAACTCGCTTTTTTAGTTCTTCTCGCAACCATCTCGAATTTCAAGTATATATATCCTGATTTTATGATTTTATTCTTCGTGATCAACCTTAGGGTTCAATTTTTTGTGCCAAGTTCAGGTTTATCATACTCTGCTTTTGTGCTTCGTGAATCTGTGGGTTTACTCTGATTTTGATTAATTTTTTTCTTCAATCGAAGCTTTTTTTTACCTAAAATTCATTATTTTTAGGTAGAATACTTAGTGGTAGGCCATTGCTTTCAACCGAAGGCTCTTTCACTTATTATCATTTTATGGCTATTAATTTTTTAGGTGGTTATGATTTGCTTAGATGAACAAAAGATCATATTAGGACAACAGAAGAAGTTAATGCTGCACTTGTTGCATGCAATAGTTTGAAGCTTGATGGCATTATTATCAATGGAAGTATACTTACTTTTTTTGGAACTTCATATGTTGCTTAACGTTGAGCTTCAAAAGAGGTTTCTAACTATTGAGATCTATGATGTTTTAGGTGTTACATGAAACACGGATGCTGCGCAGCTTGTAAAAACTTTTGCAGTAGCCAAATGCCCTATAAAGGTATATTACTACTGGCCCTGGACTTCTGTAATAATGTCGACCTATGTGCAAAACAATGGCATAATATCTTTTGTTATTCCAATTGATTGGTTTAAAACTCGTTAGTTTTTTTATTATATCATAAAAGACTAAGGTATTTGGGACTGTGCAGGTGGTTGGTGTTCCTATAACTTTGAATGGAGATCTTAAGAACCAGTTTGTTGAAACTAATGTTGTTTTCTATACAATTTGCACAGTACTTGTCCTTCAAACTTTAGTTTACATGATTCTCAAGTTTCAATGTATGATGAAGCACAATTAATATGGTTCTTTTTAGGCTTTGTATAGGAAATATGTTGCTATTTCATAAGCTGGTAGTGTTGATTATATCACTTACTATAAAATGCAATAATAGACTACTTGTTTTCAACATGATAAGGAAATACTTTTTGTCTCATGTCAGCTTGGAAGATTGTATTATGAAATAACGATCAATTGTGTGCTTCTGTTATTGAGGTTGGTGCAATGGCTCATGAAAAGATTTATGTTATTATGTTGATGATTTTATATCAAGTTTGTATTGCAAAGTATTCATGTCACTAGTTTACATTCTCAATTCTTGAGTAAATAAAGACAGACTACAATCTGTTTGCTCATTATTCTCCTTTGAGCTTTTGCATAGACTTGATATCATTCTAGATATTTGGATGCATTATGGTTGTATGTTTGCTAGGTAGCCCGTACTTGCATTGAATAGTTTGTTTGGTGTCCCAAAATCTAGTATGTCGATTTTGTTAGGGGCTAGTCAGTAGTTGTCTATTGCATGAACTTATTAAGTATGTGACTAGTCACTCACTTTTTGATTAGCAGAAATATCAAATTATTTTTTTGTTGATGGACACTACTTACTTCTTCTTTGCATTTTGTTTTTCGTGCTTTATGTTATTGTTTTTCCAAATTTGGTCCTCCATCCAACTATCACAAATTTGCATTTTTTTAAAATAACTCCTCCCATAGTACAATTCTAGCTTCTATTTAGAAATTGTATTAACGTTAATTGTGATTTTAAAGGAGTTTTTTGTCCTAATAACTGTTGTTTTATGTCCTATACATCCCTTGTCCAATTTTAGCTAGGATCTAATGATCTATAGGTTTGTCAACTTTGTTCTTTGTTGTCACATCCAAGCTTTTCTTTTTTTTTTTAAGTTGTTTCATGCATTGGTGGAGAATATTAATGCACAATAATAATATAGTATACAGCAGTAGTAACATAGTAGCCAATAGTAATATTTTTCTATAATTTTCGACACACACACTTCTTGCTAATCCAATAGTGGGAAGTGGACAACTAGACATGCATTCTTATATATGATGCTTTGTACTTCCTCCATTTTGACTTATATAAGATGGAGCTTTCTATGGTGGGAAAAGTATATTCATGACCTCTAAGCATTAGGTATAGTTTAAAATTATAAAAAATTATAGGGGTGAATTTATAATATTAATTTAATTAATTTAAAAAACTGAAGAAGATAAGTGCTCTGATATCGTGCACATGTTGACGCCAGCAACCTTCAGTTTTCATGGCCGTCGTCCTCTCCATCCTCAAGCACTGCCTTGACAACATCCCTTTCTACTTTGTCATTACTGGCTCCTCCTCCACCTCATTCCACAACACCACCCACTTCTCCTTCTTTTTTGAAATCATTCAGAATTTTGACATCATTTGGGTCTGTAGCACTGTAACACACTGTGATCATCATCATCGTGCAGAAGAAAGAGAGAAAGTTGCAAGCTTTGATCCGATGAAGATGAACACCAACCATAATTTTAGAGAAAAACGGTGATCAAAGTTTGACTTTTATTTGAGTAAATTCACAACCCCATGAATGAGAAAAGATCAAATTCTAAATCCTGTGACTGAAATTGAGATTGAAACAAAAAAGTTCAAGAGAGATAATGAAGGAAGAAGTGAAGTGACAATAAAAACAAGCAGTGTGTTTGAGTTTATGTGTCTTTAATTTGTTGCATTTACCGTGTTTAAATGAATTAGGACTCAAACTTTGAAATGATAGTAAGAAGCAACTATGGAGCAACGACGAAGCAGATTTCTCATTTAAGATGAAAAGATTGTTGATGTTTCAGGAAGCGGACCACCCGCAGCATCCGGTGGAGTTGTGGCTACAAATACATTTAATTTTGGGTCAAAACTGGCATTTTCAACAATTATTGTACAACAACCATCTCAACCCTTCATTTAGAATCTTATTGCATGGTCCTTTAAGGTCACGAATATACTTTCTCTACCAAAGACATGTCCATATAAGATATGATACAATTTCAATGTATTGGATACGAGTTTTATCTTGTTACAATGATTTATGACTGTTCTGAACAAGTCAAACGAATTGATGAGGAATGTAGGGAGTAATATGCCAGTATGGTAGATAGTTAGATACAGGTATTATATTATGCTTAGTCAAGATTACATAGTTGAGAAATATTTTTTTACTTTTGAAGGCATCCGAACGTTTTGGAGGCTAGAGTATTTTTTCTCTCTTCTTGTTAGCATTTTGTTTGAAAGACAAGATCTTCCTATTTTAGTTAACCTGAGATCTAGACTAAGGGCTGCTTCATGAATCAGGATTTGTGGTGTTATATGTTCATATACTATATACTTTACATCTTTCATTGTAAGTGATGACTATATATGGGTTGTTGTGACTTCCTGAAATTCTTGTGATATATATACTAAGCCTTTGTGGCACTGTGTATGCTATGACTGTTTATATATTAGACTTGTGCTTATTATATCTATATTTGCTACTTATTATCCTTACTTGCCTCACGATTCTTAAAGTTAATCTTTCTGGACATTATAACTTACTAATGCTACAATCTCATATTCCATAAGAACTATATATATGTATATGTAAAGATTGCTATAAGTTCACGAATTGGAAACTCCGTTGCGATGAGCACTGTTATGATTTAAGCATGATGTACTATAAGTTGCGATATTACATAATCACATTTGTAACCAAATTTCTCAAAGATTATGTAATCAAGCTAGATTTTCATTATAATAAAAGAAAAAAATGTTATAAAAAATCATAGTTTTAAAAGAAGATTGAAATTGCTTCAGTATTTGTTCTTTCCTGAGCACGTTGATTATACAAGTACCTTCATGAAAACAAGCTTACTGGTCCAATACCTGTAGAAATTGAGCTACTTGTGAGTCTGTTTTTGATTGTATCATCTTGGTCCTCTTTTCACTGCATGTAATTATTTAAAACTAATTTGTTATTGTAGACAATTAAATGGAAATCAACTGGTGGATAGAATTCCTAATGAGATTGGAAAACTTGAACACCTTTTTGAAATGTGAGTATGATTCATTCTTGTTTCAAAAGAAAAAAAATAGAATCACTTCTTTGTGTGTCAATTGTATTAAGTTCCTCCTGTTTCTTATGTTTAGGAATCTTGCCAACAACCATCTTGTAGGGTCTATTCCGCATAATATAAGCTCTTGTACTATTGTTGAATCAGTTGTAAGATTTTCTGCACGTTGCCAATAAGCTGTGAAACTTTGGAAAATAGAATCTTCGTTCGTTTTTAATGTACTATGGTTGAACAATACACTGAGTTTATATTTTGAATTATAGTTGATGTATCAATATACTTTGTTGATTTATGGTTGTTACTTATTATTATAGTTGATGTATTTATACATTTTATTTATGTTTTGAATTATATTGACTTGTTTGTTTATAGTACTTTTCTTTTAGTTTGATAATATGATAAACTTATTTAAATTTATATTTATTTTGTATGAAATCAAGTTTATTTTGCAATGAAAAAATCTAAAAAAAATTATTTTACATTACTGACAGATTTACCGATGGATTTTTGTCTGTACTAAAGTAGCTTTTATTCGAATTATTGTTTTAAATATTTATTATTAAATTAAAAATTTATATATTCTAGATCAATTTATAAAATTTTACATCAATTTAAAATCTTACGACAAAAATATATGTTTATATATAAAATCATCGTTGTACTCATTAGTGACTTATTGTCTTGTAGCTAAGGCTTTCAATTCATAATTTGATCATGCTAGGTAGATATTAAA
The DNA here is from genome assembly GCF_000817695.3 of Arachis duranensis. Taxonomy (NCBI): domain Eukaryota; kingdom Viridiplantae; phylum Streptophyta; class Magnoliopsida; order Fabales; family Fabaceae; genus Arachis; species Arachis duranensis. Next base: position 28,722,759 of record NC_029774.3, on the reverse strand, counting down.
ATTAGCCACCAAAATTAATTATTAATATAAAATATAGAATTTTTATAAATAAATAAAATAATATATTAATTACGAATATACGTTAATTTGAGAGTATTTACGGATTTTCATTAAGTAACTTATCTCGTTTACAGTATAAACGAGATAAGACACGAATACGCATTTACAAGTGTGATATGACACAAGCCTTATCTCATTTACTATAGATATGGCCATACATAAACAAGATAAGTTCAGAGAGCAACTATAAATGGAAGTCATTCACAGTGCCTCTGACCCCACATTTCTCCCATATTTTTCTCATTTCTCTCTTTCTTGCACCGTTTTCTTGATATTTATTAGTTCTCCAGACGTTATGGCATGCAGGGACGCACACACAGACACACAGGACCCTGACATCAACCGCCTCAATGCTAGTTGGCACATTACGTGAGCTATCAACTTTGAGGTTAGTGTTATCTTTATCACTACAACACTTCAGGCAGATAGTGGTGAAAATTTTGCGGCGGTTTTATAAAATCGTTGCCAAATGAAATAATTGCGACGCATATCGCGTCAATTAGGAATGGGGCTGCAATTAACCTTATATTTAGCGGCGGTTCTAGGAGAACCTTCGCGATATGTAACTTGGGGTGAATTATTATTTTACATTTTGTGATGGTTTTCTTTCAACCGTCGCAAAATGCATTTAACTACATATTTGATGCAGTATTTATAACCCACTAACTTACCAGCAAGTGCACCGGGTTGTACCAAGTAATACCTTACGTGAGTAAGGGTCGATCCCATGAGGATTGATGGATTAAGCAACAATAGCGTTTGATAGGATCAGTTAGACGAGCAGAAAATAGTGTTGGAAGTTCAAAGAGCATTAAACAGTAAATTAAGAATTTCAGAAAGCAAGCAGCAATGAGTTGGGAATAAAATATGGAGAAGATAGTTAAGTCTTCAGAGTTATCTATTTTTCCGGATTTACTCTTCTTACTAACTAATGTAATCATGTATGATTTAATTCATGGCAAACTATATGTGACTAGACCCTAATTCCTTAGACCTTCCTAGTCTCCTCTAAAATTCATTAACTGCCAATTCCTTGGTCAATTAAATCTAATTATAAGGTAATGATCAAATCCCAGTTTATATGCCATAAAAATCCTAATTATCCAAAAATAAGGGGATTATATGTCACGTATCCCGTTAAATACAAACAATTAAAATTTTAGGATAATATGTTTTTAAGCTGTTGTTCAAGTAAAGAGCTTTTCCAAGTTTTACAAGAACTCAATTAGAATATGGGTCATACTTCTGTTCCACCCAAATTTATAAAATAAAGAGTGAAAACAATTATTGAAATATAAATCAAAACATGGATTAAATTAGAAAGAACAAACGAATAAATTCATACAAATAAACAGAGCTCCTAACCTTAATAATAAAGGATTAGTTGCTCATGATTCAGAGAAAATTAGGATTCTGGTAAAATGTACTGAATTCCCAATCTGATGGCATCTAACTTCCTATTTATAACTAATCCTAATAAATTTAAAATCTAATTATCTAAAATTAAAATAATATTTTTTTCCTAAAAATAAGATTTGAATTTAAATTCGAATTAATTAACAAGTCTTCAGCTGATGGGTGGAGACCACTTGATTTGTCCATTCAGCAGCTTCTAATCTATATTTTCTGGGCTGGAAACTGGGTCAAAACAGTCCAGAAATCGCCCCCAGCATATTTCTGCACGTGGCGCATGTCACGTGGACCCGTCGCTGGTCTTCTTCGCATGTCACGTGGACGCGTCGATCACGCAGACGCGTCACTGAGCGAATCTTCAATTCACACGTACGCGTCAGTCACGCGCACGCATCGCCATGGATACCTCCAATTCACGCGCACGTGTGTGCGTCGCTCCTCGCAGCTATCTCCTTTGATTCTCGTGCTGCAGAAACTCCATCAAATTCTGCCAAATCCTACCTAAAATAAACAAAATTGCAAAAGACTCAAAGTAGCATCCATAGTGGCTAAAATATAATTAATTCTTGATTAAACTCAACAAATTAGATGCAAATTCACTAGGAAAAGATAGAAAAGTTGCTCACACATCACAACACCAAACTTAAACTGTTGCTTGTCCTCAAGCAACCAAAACTAATATAAGCTTAGGATGTGAATTTGCATGAGAATGAGAGTTCGATTAAGCTCATGTCTCTTCTTATAGTGGGATTTATAACTGTAATCCTGAATAGGTTTGGCATCTCAATCTCCTTTGAATCAGGAGGATGTTATTGTCATTTGGAATTAGAATCCAGATAATATTATGAATTCTCTGATCTTTATATTTCAGTTTAATCCTTGAACACAGCCAATTTTAGTTTAATTTATTTTTCTTTGGTGCTTTACACCTTGAGCCTAGCCGTAACTTTAAATGTTTTGTCTCAAGGATTACTTGACACAGGAACACCACAAGCACTTAATTGGAGGACTCTCTTTGAGTCCTAATTTTCTTTCAGTTACTCGCAAACACTGGTGCTCAAACCCTTTGGCATACTCTATTAAATGCACTTGGTCTCGACTCTAAGTGTTCTGTCTCAAGGATTACTTGACACAATCACACCACAAGCATATGACTAAGGAAACAACTCTTTGAGCTTTTAATCATGTTTGACCTCCCTAGTCATTGATGCTCAGAGCCTTGGACCTTGCTTTTATTATTATTTATTTTTATATAATATTTTTGTTTCTTTTGCTTCAAGGATTAAATTTTTGTTTATTTCAGAGAAGTCATAATAATTCTCTAAATTTCTATTTCTTATACATCAACATCCCTTGATTCAAATTCAAATATGCACTGTTCATATCATGCATTCAAAAATCATAGAGAATACCACCACATTTAAGTCACTAAGACTATTCTTAGAATTAAACTCAATTTCTCATGCAATACATCATTTAAAAGAATTTTTTATTTGAATTCAAACTCAGTGGGTAATACATGAGACATATTTTCAGAATTAAAGCATTTAAGGGAAAACTAAACTAGACCTAGGACTCTTACTAATAAAGGATCATACAATAAACAAAGCAAAATAGCAGAAAACCAGAACATAACATAGAAAAAGAAGGGAGAAATAAAAAATATGAAAGGAACTCAACCACCTTAGTTATCCTAGCGGTCGCTTTATTCTTCAGGTTGTGCTCCTCCGAGAAGATGATTCGCCTCTCTTTTGTGCCAGAAAACCCATAAGCGCAGCGTCAACACCAAACTTAAAGGTTTGCTTGTCCTCAAGCAAAGAAGAACTGAAAATAAAAACAAATAGTGAGAGAAAAGAATAATATAAGGATAAAAGAACAAGAGAGAATTAGGAGTGGGAGAGAGAGAAAGAGAAGTGAAGACTGAGCGGCGAACAAGTGTAGTTGTGCGGCAAAAGCGACGCGAACGTGTGCAGCACGTGTATGCGTGGGTCGCGAATTTTCTTAATGATGCGTGGACGTCAGGCACGTGTCCGCGTGCCCTTGGTTTTGTGCGATTCGCGTGAATCCAGCGGCGCACACGCACAACTCTCTGTTCGTGTGGCTTGGGAACCAATAATTTCATACGACGCGTTCGCGTCATGCACGCGAACGCGTGGAGAACCATTTTTGCAATTGATGCGTACGCGTGAGTAAATTTGTGCCTCTAGCATGCTTCCAGCCCCAAGGCAGCACAACTCTCTGCCTAAACACTCTTGTACATCGATTTTGCAGGTCACGCGTACGCGTTAATGACGCGCACGCATGGATGGCGATATTTGCAAACGACGCGTACGCATGGGGTACGCGTATGCGCGGTCATGTTTGTGCACCAAGCATGGGTCCAGTGCCACTCCCGCATAACTCTCTGTCAAATTTCATTTTTCACGCACACATGATTGATGCGTTCGCGTCAATGACGCTTGCGCATCGTGTGCTCTTCTTCTCTTTTTTTTTTTGAAATATCCGGTTCCTATTCTAAAATAGCTGCATGATCAGAAAATTAGTAAGAACTCAATAAAAATAACATAAATAAGAAAACTATTACTACAAAAAAAAAACAAAAAATAGCTAAAGATACGAAATTATCGGGTTGCCTCCCGACAAGCACTTCTTTATCGTCACTAGCTTTACGGTCAGCTCCTTTAAGGAGGAGGATCATAGGGGCTCAGCTCTTCACCCCTTACTTTGAACTTCTTTCCTGTGTCTCCATAATGTAGCTCAATATGCTCCAGAGAAAGGATTCTGATTACTGTATAAACCCATGCTGGATTGCTGGTCAACACCACCTTCATTTCTGGGGAGAAACCTTCAGTGGGGATCTTTTTGTTTCTCCATCCTCTAGGTACTTTCTTCTTTTTGGGAACCTCCTCCTTGGTAGATGATGCATTCCTAACACCAAACTTATGTTTGATGTTAGGAGGAATTTTATTGATTGTTACCAAGAGAGGTTTGAGCTGCAGATTCTGGTGTGTATCATCAGGGAGTTTTTGAAGGTTTGGATCAATAAGCTCAGCCTACATGCATCTCTCTTCTTCACCTGTTGAATGTATATCTTTGAAGACATGAAAGACCATTTGCTCATTATGCACTTTAAGCACTAATTCACCCACTTCTACATCAATAAGAGCTCTTCCAGTGGCTAGGAATGGTCTTCCTAGATTTTTAGAGGCATTCTCATCCTCCCCTGTGTCAAGAATCACAAAGTCTGCTTGGAGGAAGAACTTACCCAATTTGACCAGGATATTCTCCACTAATCCATATGCATGCTTCATAGATTTATCTGCCATCTGTAATGCTATCTTTGTGGATTGTGCCTCTTGGATTTGCAGCTTCTTTATCACAGATAAGGGCATTAGATTTATGCTTGCCTCCAGATCACATAGGGCTTTCTCAAAGGTTGTGCTCCCAATGGTGCATGGAATTTGAAAGCTTCCTGGATCTGGCATCTTCCTTGGCAAGTTATTCTGAATGACAGCACTACATTCCTTAGTCAGGACTACTGTTTCATCTCCCTTTAAATACTTTTTCTTTGACAACAGCTCCTTCATGAACTTGACATAGATAGACATTTGCTCCAAAACCTCAACAAAAGGAATATTGATTTGTAACTTTATTAAGATTTCCAAGAACTTTGAAAACTGCTTGTCTTTGGTCTCCTTTTGAAGTCTCTGAGGATACGGCATCTTAGGCTTGTACTCAAGAGCCTTTGGCAGTGTAGGATAAGTGTCAAGAAAGTCAGGGAATGGGTTGTCTGCACGCCTTGGAGGGGCGTGCTCCACTTCTTCCTTTTTCTCCTCTGGAGCTTTCTTTTCAACTAGCTCTTCATTGGCCCATGTCTCAGAGCCAGATGTTTTACCACTTCTCAATTGAATAACCTTGCAGTCTTCTCTTGGGTTTACCACTCTATCACTTGGAAATGTACTTGCAGACCTCTCAGGTATTTGCTTACTCAGCTGGCCTATTTGCACTTCCAAGTTTCTAATGGAGGCTCTGGTTTCCTGCATAAAACTCCTCATCATCTCCCAATTAGAATCTTTCTTGGATTTAGAGTTAGCCTGATGAGGCTGAGATTGGCGATTATTGTAACTATTCTGTTAGAAACTGCCCTGAGAATTATTGTTGAAATTCTGAGGTCTCTGGGGTTGGTCCTTCTACCCAAAATTTGGGTTATTTCTGTATCCTTGATTGTATGTCTGAGAATAGAGGTCATTATTGGGATTTCTAGAGCCACTTCCCATGTAATTGACCTGTTCAGAAGAGGTTTGAGCATAATCATAGTTGTTATTTTGCACTAAGTGTCCTGCCATGTCATAAGAGATCTCTTAAGGTGGATTTTGGGTGTTGATAGCTGAGACTTGCATGCCACCCATGTGTTGAGCAAGTAGATTTATTTGTTGAGACATAAGCTTGTTCTGAGAAAGAATAGCATTAAAAGCTTCCACTTCCATGACACCATTCTTCTGAGGAGCCTCAGAGTTCACAGGATTCCTGTTAGATGAGTATAAATATTGGTTGCTAGCAACCAATTCAATAAGCTCAATAGTCTCCTCCGGTGTCTTTTTCTTGTGCAATGAACCTCCTGCAGAATTGTTTAAGCACATCTTAGACATTTTACCCAAGCCTTCATAAAAGATGTCTAGTTAAGTCCATTTGGAGAGCATGTTCAGAGGGCATTGCCTAGTCAGTAGCTTGTATCTCTCCCAAGCTTCGTACAGAGTCTCACCATCCTTCTGCTTGAAGGTCTGAACCTCCATCCTAAGCTTAGTCAGCTTCTTTGGTGGGAAAAATTTTGTGAAAAACTCAGTAACCACCTTGTTCCAAGTATCTAAACTCTCCTTAGGTTGAGAATCTAGCCATAGCTTTGCTCCATCCTTCAGAGCAAACGGGAAAAGCATGAGTTTGTACACATCTGGGTTTACTCCATTTGTCTTCACAGTATCACAAATTTGTAGAAAACTAGAAATAAACTGATTTGGGTCTTCGTGGGGAAGACCATGATACTGGCAGTTTTGTTGCACTAGGGTAACCAGTTGAGGCTTCAACTCAAAGTTGTTCGCAGCAATAGGAGGCACCACAATGTTTTTTCTATACAGATCTGCTGTAGGAGCAGAGAAAGAACTAAGTACTCTCTTTTGTTGTTCATTCCCATTCGGGTTTGCCACATTGGCATTATCAGTATTATTCGGATCCATAGTGGATTCTGCAGCCTTGTAAAGTCTTGCTTGTTGTAAACGCCGCCTGAAAGTCCTTTTAGGTTCAGGATCAAAGTCTAAGAGATGTTCTTTGTCTCTGTTCCTACGCATAAACAACCATAAAACAAGAAAGAATGGGAATCTCTACGTCAGAGTGCAGAGAATTTTCAGTGAGATAACCTGTGTAAAGAAATAAAAAAAATACTAAATAAAATAAATAAATAAATAGAAAAAAGTTAAAATAAAAATAACTAGGTAATACCAAACTTAATTTCAGAAATTAAGAAAGATATTAGTTCTATTTATTTATTTAAAGTATTTTTTTCGAAATAAATATTTTTAAAAATAGATTTTAATAAAATTAAAAATAAAATGCCTAATCTAAGCAATCAAACAACTGATAATTGTTAATCACAGTCAATCCCCGGCAACGACGCCAAAAACTTAATGCGGTATTTGTAACCCACTAACTTACCGGCAAGTGCACCGGGTTGTACCAAGTAATACCTTACGTGAGTAAGGGTCGATCCGACGAGGATTGATGGATTAAGCAATAATAGCGTTTGATAGGATTAGTTAGACGAGTAGAAAATAGTGTTGGAAGTTCAAAGAGCATTAAACAGTAAATTAAGAATTTCAAAAAGCAAGCAGCAATGAGTTGGGAATAAAATATGGAGAAGATAGTTAAGGCTTCAGAGTTATCTATTTTTCCGGATTTACTCTTCTTACTAACTAATGTAATCATGTATAATTTAATTCATGGCAAACTATATGTGACTAGACCCTAATTCCTTAGACCTTCCTAGTCTCCTCTAAAATTCATTAACTGCCAATTCCTTGATCAATTAAATCCAATTAGAAGGTAATGATCAAATCCCAGTTTATATGCCACAAAAATCCTAATTTTCCAAAAATAAGGGGATTATATGTCACGTATCCCATTAAATACAAACAATTAGAAATTTAGGATAATATGTTTTCAAGCTGTTGTTCAAGTAAAGAGCTTTTCCAAGTTTTACAAGAACTCAATTAGAACATGGGTCATACTTCCGTTCCACACAAATTCATAAAATAAAGAGCGAAAACAATTATTGAAATATAAATCAAAACATGGATTAAATTAGAAAGATCAAACGAATAAATACATACAAATAGACAGAGCTCCTAACCTTAACAATAAAGGATTAGTTGCTCATGGTTCAGAGAAAATTAGGATTCTGGTAAAATATACTGAGTTCCCAATCTGATGGCAACTAAATTCCTATTTATAACTAATCCTAATAAATTTAAAATCTAATTATCTAAAATTAAAATAATATCTTTTCCTAAAAATAAGATTTGAATTTAAATTCGAATTAATTAACAAATCTTCAGCTGATGGGTGGGGACCACTTGATTTGTCCATTCTGCAGCTTCTAATCTGTGTTTTCTGGGTTAGAAACTGGGTCAAAACAGCCCAGAAATCACCCACAGCATTTTTTTGCATTTTTCTGCACGTGGCGCATGTCACGCAGATGCGTCAGTCATGCGGACGCGTCGCTGGTCTTCTTCGCAAGTCACACGGATGCGTCGATATCACAGACGCGTCACTGAGCGAATCCTCAATTCACGTGTGCGCGTCAGTCACGCGCACGTGTCGCCATGGATACCTCCAATTCACGCCACGCGTCAGGCACGCGTACGCGTCGCTCCTCGTAGCCATCTTCTTTGATTCTCGTGCTACATAAACTCCATCAAATTTTGACCAATGCTACCTAAAATAAACAAAATTGTAAAAGACTCAAAGTAGCATCCTTAGTCGCTAAAATATAATTAATTCTTGATTAAACTCAACAAATTAGATGCAAATTCACTAGGAAAAGCTAGAAAAGATGCTCACGCATCAATATTTCAATGTTTTTTTAGTAATAACCATCTGGGTATAATCTAGTTAAGTTATCACTACTTTTTTAAACTACATATGTTTAAATCATTGTTACTTAAACTCGTAACACTATTTCTAGTATCGTTTTATGTAAAAAAGTTCACAAGTTAAATAAGTTATATATGTTAACTCATGTGAACAAATTTACCAATAAGATTTCCTCGTTTACTATTGATGAGTGGATATTTTATATGCTTTTTGGCATCATTTTCATATTGTTTTAGTTATGTTTTGTTGAAGTTTCATCATATTTTCATAGGTTTTAGTGCAAAATTCACATTTTTGGATTCTACTTTGAGTTGCTGTGTTTTTTGATAATTTTAGCTAATTTTTTGCTGAAGTTGAGAAGTTTTGGCAAAGTCTGATTCAGAGGCAAGGAAAGCGTAGCAGATGTTGTCAAATTATGAACTTCATGCACTCAAACGAGTATTTCTGGAGCTACAAAGGTCCAAATGACACGCACTCAACGGCATTGGAAAGCTAACTTTTAGAGCTTTCCAAAAATATATAATAGTTTATACTTTTTTTCAAAAGAGCCTGCCCATATTGGCCGTTGAACGCCCAAGAACTACCCCCTTTCTGGCGTTCAACGCCCCAAAGGAACTCAAGCCAGCGTTGAACACCCAAGCACCCCCTTTAGGGTGTTCAACGCCCACCAAGAAGTATAAGGCAGCATGGATCAACCCTCTAATGGGCGTTCAATGCCCATCCCTCAAGTTGGATGCCAAGTTCAGCCCAAGTACTCAAGCAAAGTGGGCCCAAGAGTGGACTTTCACACCTTTAGTCTAGTCTATCATACTTTTGTACTTCTTAGTTATTAGGTTATTATATATAGAACAAATATCACCACTGTTAGGGATCTTTGCCCCTTTGCACGTTTTACTATTACTTTCTGTAAGCTATGAGCAACCAAAATCTCCTAAATTAGGGTTAGGAACTCTGCTGATTTTCATGGATTAATAATATTACTGTTTCTATTTCAATATGTCTGATTCAATTCTCTTATGCATTGTCGTTCTTCATCTCATGAATTGAGGATGAACCGTAACATTCAACCTTGTTCTACTTGGGTTTTGTGAGAGTCCTGACCCGAATAGCATTGAGCTAAAGCTAGAGATTACATTGCGGATTCCAAGAGCGTACCTGCGCAACTTTGGATATGTGACATAAAATTTCGTTGATCGTGGGTTACTAAGGTCTCTGTGGCATTAAGGCTAGAGTCAGAGAAGCAGCATTCCCTGATCTGAAAGATTCGACCTTATCTGTGGCATTTTGAGTAGGATCGCAAAGGGGAGTGGATTGCTTAGGGCTTCACCTTCGGCCATAATAGGAAGCCATGAGTTAACTTGATGAGATGACACGAGTTGCTAAGATATGGTGGACAGCTATGGTTTAGAAAAGATTAACTTGATGAGAGTACATGAGTTAATTATGTACAACTGCCATTGAAGGAATCATTCGTTATTGAAGTAGACAGTAAGAAAAGTTAATCCAAAAAGAATACGCATCTCCGAAGCCTTAACTGAATATCTATCACTGTTTTCACACCAACTTGGTATTTCATTATTTACTATATTATTTATGCTTTCAAACAAACAACCATCTTTTCTAATCACCTGATTAACCTACAAGATAGCCATTGCTTGCTCAATCCGATAATCTCCATGGGATTCGACCCTCACTCACCTGAGGTATTACTTGGATGACCCAGTGCACTTGTCGGTTTATCTGTGCGAAATTTGCGAAGTTCAATTTTGCGCATCAACTATATTATCATTTAAATTTGCATTCAAACATAAATTTAAAAGAAAAAAAAGTCATAGTCTGAATTTATAAACTTAAAATAAATTTCTAACAAGTATAAATTAAAGTTACTCTTCTTTGAAGTTATGCCTTAATAAACCTAAATCAAGAAATTCTAAAAGTAGATAAATATGTAAAACTTCGACCCAAGCCTTAAATTAACGGAATCAACATAACTCTTATAATAAAAGGTAAAAATTTCTCTTCAACATCGTATTGACCTGGTGAAAAATACTCTGTCAGGAATTTATGGGCTTCATATTTTACAAGATCTAATATTTCATCTTCAAACCATGGCTTTTTGTTCATATTAAAGCACATTTTCATAACATGTATATCATCTTTTCTTTGTTGATCTTCTAAAGTTTCATTGTCTTCTTCCAAAACCTTATTAAGATCAAACTACATGGATCTGCCAATTTTAACAGAGGAGATATCATCTAAATTGTCTTCTGAATCAGACTCTTCCTCATCTAGACTTTTAGGAACTATTTTCCCAGAATATTCAGGATATACTAAAAAGATCAACATGCATGCAATAAAATAAGTATACCTAGAAGAAACTGAGAACTCCCAAGTCATTAGATAGTGATTTAGAAAAAAAATGGACGACAATATGCTAAGACAATTTTAAAACTAAACGTAAATTATTGACAATTACATCTCCCTTGTTGGTAGTTTGGGCAAATTTCTAGATAGAAGCTCTGTAGCAAATGTTGTGCTTGCACATCATGATGAAAATAACAGTTTTTATTTGTCCTGTTCCACCCTCATGTTATGTTCAGTAATGTTTAAAAATTGTAACACTATTGGAATTGTTATCGAATATTAGATATTAAGATTATCAAAACAGCAATATTAAAAACAACAACAACTAATACAACATTAAAGATTTAATGTAAACTAACTTTTGATGAAAAAAAACCGTTGAAAGAAATGGAACATCTACTTTTATTCGTGAAAATGCACAATACGTTAAAGACTTAACTGTAAATCGAAAATACACAAGTTTTTTGTAACTAAAGAAAATAATGTACATCGTTGAGTTTATTTAACGTATTTATGACACAAAAATCCTTTTTAAATTACGTTAACTTTCTTTATATAAGCATTATGCAACATCATCAAAATTCTCTGAAGCATTTTCTGTGGGTTCTTCTATATCATCCTCCCTTGTAAATTGTAAATCTCCAATGTTACCTTCCGCTGACATATTCAACCCTGGCTGTGGAGAAAAATCAACTTCAGCTTCTTCATTCTATTCTCCCATGTCATACAAATTTCATGGTTTCACATGAACCACAACACTTCATTCCTTAGCTACTTCATCATCCACATAGTATACAAGATGAGCTTCTGATGCCAATATGTATGGTTCATCGTCTTCTCGATCACCAGTGTGTATCGTACGAGAGAAATTAACACTGGTAGTCTGGTAAGGTCCAAATGGTCTTGCTTGATGCCTTTGTTGGTAGTGATATCAGACCAAACACATTTGAACAATATCACTGTGAAATAACAGCTATACTTTAATTCAATTATGTCCCTAATTTTTCCATAATACGGAAAACTACCAATAGCCACTGTATTATCACGCATGCTTGCATAACTTCTTGTATTAGATGATACATATACTCCACTATTTTAGGTTTTTAACTCGTCTTCCTTTGTGATAGTTTTAAACTTATAACCGTTAATGTTGTACGCCCCAACACGTCTTGCCTAAAATATGAGAGCGCATGCAAGCAACTTCATTTCTTTTGAATGAAGTGTACTTTCCATTGGAACCTAGCACCACATAACATTCATGCTTTATATTAAAATAAGATTTTATAAAGTATGAATTCTAAGCTAAAAACACATTGGTAAGTGTTTGTGGTTAACATTTCTTTACGTAACCTTATGTGAAAATTATGTAGCCTTTAATTGTATCAGAGTCATTTTGTAACTTTTTCGCAGAAATTTACTAGTTTATGAATTCAATTAATATTCTAAATTAATTCTTTTTATTCAATATAATTCTAAATGATTTCATGTTGTCTTAAGGTTGGATCCATAACTAGAAGAGCTCAGATATCATGTGAGCAATCACGTGATAGAGCTCCTCCATTTTTGTCCTCAGCTAATAGAGCTCCTGCATCCCGTGTCAATGAACCATTTTGTGCACCGCACAATGATAAAAGGCTTGCACCGTCAAGTACAACTGATGACCCTCAAACTCCCACAGAACGCACAAAGACTCAGGATCGCGATAAAGTGGCTGATAATCAATCAGAGGATGAAGATTATGACCCAGAGGCAGATGAAGTTCAATTGTTTGATGACCACATTGACAACTTGTTTGCTGCCCAATAAGCCAAAGATCAGAGCAACAACGAGAAATACAAAGATACATATTATTGGGAAGTTACTGTCATCTGTATACTTTTTTTCCTCCTATTTTAGTTAATATTTATTTCAAAAGTCCTTTACTTCTATTTCTCTTTTGTGCAATGATTAGATAGTAATTTTTTTCCATACTCTTCCCAGAGGATGGCGTGAGAAAAGGGTCTAAGCTAAGTGTGAAGGAGGCTATAGCACTTCCTTCCAATACAAAGATAGTACTCCCATTTAACAAAGAGTTGTAACTAATTGGTCAGGCAGCTGGATTATTAAGTGGTTTCTTAGGGAGTTTAGGCGCTAACTATTCCCAGTTTCCCATATGTGAGGAGAGTTGGAAGAACGTGAACAAAGCTAAGAAGGAACATGCATACGACATAATTAAGGTACATCTTTTAGTTTCAACATATTAAGCAAATTCAGTATTCAATTTTTTTGGGTAAGAACTTTTGCATGGGTAAATTATATTGCTGGTTAAATTTTCATATTTCATTTTTCACATGTTTATGTTAGCATTTCTATCTTATACGTAATTGCAACTTCTTGTACTGGATTTGAGTGTTTTACTTTTTCAATTTAAGGTAGCGTGTTTTGGTTATTGATATTCTTCAAATTACCAGTCTTATGCTTGTTGATTAGTTTTGGTTAATGATAATGGCAAATAATTGCAACGGATCTTTCAATATGAGCATGATGCCGGAGGAAAGATAAAGCGGGAAATTATGCAAAAGATACGAAAGAATTGGAAGGATATAAGATACAACTTATATCATAAGTTTTATGAAGAAACAAGGACTCTTGAGAAAAATCTTAAGCATCGCTCTTCAGGAATAGAAGAAAATCACTGGAAATAGTTCATTGAATATCGGCAGAAGGAAGAAAAAAAGGTAAGCCTTGGTATTTTTTATTATTTCCATGAAAACATACATGTGTATACATAATTGACTCCTTACATTTTATATTCATCATCTCATTCTCATTTATATTTGTTCTATTATTTGTTTATTGAAAAAGTATAAACAAAATGCTTTAAATCAGAGTAAGCAACTTTACACACATATTGGGGGCTCCAAAACATTGGTAAGAAAAAAAGACAAAGTGGTAATAAATAATTATTTGCTTTGAGATTTTGCTCAATCTTCCTGAATATGGTGTTGTTATTTATATAATTGTGTCGATATCAATGTTATAAGAGAAAGTACAAAGAAGGCTCATTGGTAGAGGAGAGTTATTTATCATCACTCATAAGAAAAAATGGCTCGTATATCCATGCCGATGCGCGTATTGTTGGTGTAAGTAATGTTTGAAAATTTTAAGCTTCCCTTATTGTATATATCATGCTAATTTTAAATCATCATAACCCAATTTCTTGTATATCTGTAGGAAGAAATTACGAATATCGTGAGCCAAGATGAATCCTCTAAGAACGTTTCACAAAATGATTTGCTAGCACAAGTTCTTGGAAAGGAGCACACAGGACAAGTTCGTGCCTTAGGTGCTAAACCATGTCCCACCCAAGTTTTTGGTAACGCTCATGCACAATCATCGGGTTCTGGTGTACTAACTGAAGAGTATCATAGGACGATTGCAAAATTAAAGGCTGAGGTAGCAGAAGAAAAGGCAAAGAGACAGTTGACAAAGAAGCTTTTAGGATATCTAATCCGACAGCAAGGAGACGATTTGCCCTCTCACGTTGCTGAAGAGCTGGATTATTTGGGCAGTACCCCAAGCTCATCGCGCGCAAGGCTATCTTCTTCTGGCAATCATGACCTACAACAAAAATAATGGCTTTCAGTCAATGTTATTAGAGACTATTGAATTTATTAATGGTTTTAGAATTTTATGTTTATTTTCTTGAAATTATCGAATTTTACTTTATATTAAACGATGCACTTATGACAATCTAATTATATATGTTATGTTTGCATATATATAATTTGGTTTGTTATGTTATTCTATTGTTTTATTTGGTTGGAAGTTATTTAAATTAATCGGTAATTAATAAATTAAACTTGAATAAACAGACAACTATAAAAGAGGCAAAATAATTAAAAATGCTAAAACTTTAATGTGAATCTGGAATTTGGCGGCGGTTAGTAACCGCCGCAAAACAACCATTGTTTTCATTTTCCTGCTATTTAACGGTAGTTGCAAACCGCCGTAAAATTATTATACATTTTGCAAACCCCCTATGGCAGCGGGTAATGACTGTTGCAAAACCATTTCTTATTATGCGGTGGTTATTCCAGCAGTTAGCTAAAACTGCCGCTAACTGCTTGCCTGCAACTTATCTTCCACGGGTATTTAACCGCCGCAATATGTTTAACGGCGGGCGAAAACCGCCGCAATATGCCTCTGGAACTGCCGCTATCTGCCGATACTGTTGTAGTATTGTTTAAATTAATAAGTGTATGTGATTTTATTTTGAGATCTTTTATAGATTTAGTGTTTTAACACATGAGTAAACTAGATAATATTGAGGTAACACAGTTTAGGTTAGTTGACAAATTAGTAACATGAATTAGGTGTATAATTTACTCATAGTGAAAGTTAGATAACTAATTACTTCGATTTAATTAGTTTACACTGTCGGAGGACAACACAGAGACTCCAAGGACAACCATCCATTAATTGCTGGCAACGTACGTGGTACTTTAATCGATCGGACTCGACTACTCAATACTCGGCACTTCTCCAGATGCTGTAATTCTTCATATCTTGTAGCACTGCCTCTCTGCTCCAGAATTTGTAACCAACCCAAAACTCCGCACTACCGTCGGTATTGTAATTGTCAGCAACTATATTCGAATACAGAGTATCCTCGTGTATCACATCCAATTCCAATGTATGATAGTGGTTGGGTACATATGATAACTTTGGAATTGGAGGTAGAGTATGCTAAAGGTATCTAATTGATCCACCGACAGGAGTCTCAGGTATGAACTCATCGTCGTCGTCATCATCAGAGGAACCACTTTCGTGGCTATCGGTAAGGGTGGGAATGGTTTGGATTCTTAAAAATTCAAATTGGATCCACTCCAAAACCAGTTTTGTGGTTCTTGAAACCAAACCAGAACTGGATTAAAGAGAAAAGTCGGTTCTAAATCGGTTTGAAATAACAAAAACCGGTTTTAGAATTTAAATCCAGTTTCACTTACAAATCGGTTTTAAATTCAGTTTTTTAATATCCAAATCTAAAATTCAATTTTTTTTTTAAAATCCAGTTTTAAAACCAGATTTTTTAACCAAAAATCCAGTTTTCGAAAATCTAGTTTTAAAACCAGTTTTTTCAACCAAAAATCCAATTTTAAAACTGGTTTTTTAAAATCCAATTTCCAAATCATATTTTTTAACAAAAAATCTACTTTTAAATCTAATTTAAATGGTCTTTACAAAAATATTTGACTACACCAAATTCAAAATTCTGATCATTATAATATCAATTCATAGGAAGATTCTTAGTTTAAAAGATCAGCATCAAGTTTATATACTATACAATCCACGTGGCAACCATATAATCTTGCTGACTCTAAGATTCTTAAGTTGATCCTCTATTTGGTTCTTACTCATATGAGAATTTCTGTTCTTGTTCAAGAGACACTCTTCAGTGGTAAGGCAAGTACCTGAAGCAAGAAAAGGTTGCTGAAGTTAAAAGAAGAACTTATAGATTTTGTAAGCTATATAGCTACAGAGCATTATATTTAAGCACAATTCATTTGATCTCAGAACATATAGAAACGAAAGAGTAAACTTAAACCACAAGTTCTTGAACATAATTACATATAAACAATCATCCTGCCTAGTTAGCACTTAATTTATGAAAGGATTAGCACTATAAGACTACATCTTAGAGAAGTTTAAGAGCAACCTAATAGTATTTAATAAGCAGATTCATTGTCTACTTTACATCAAGTATCAAAAGTGTATATTTTCCCACTTGTATTCTTCCCACCTTACATAATTATAGATCTCATGAAAGTTAAACACAACAATTTGGATCTCATCCCAACTAGACAAAATATTTCAAATTTTAAAATGGTACAAGTTTAAGATCAACTTTAGTTATTTGTAAACCAAACCCACCACAGTTACAGGGGAAATATATAACTTTTCTGCATTTGGGTAATTTAAATGTCAAATTCCACACAAAAAAAATCTGTTTAATTTTAAAACTTAATTCATGTTTAGTCAGAAAAAAAGTAGAAACACTTCTAAGTGTATTGTTCATGATCCATCAACAGATGTTCTTAACACAATAGAAAAAGGAAATTTTGGCTATGTTCATTGATACATTGCATATAGAACTGTGCAATTGAAAATTTATAGGAACAAAATGCACCAAACTTAAGTTTATCACAGTTTTATAGTCAAAAAGAAAAAGAGGAGAAAATCATACCTCTTAGGCCATACTACATTGATAAACTAAAATAAGGGTTTCTAGGTAAGTTTATATTATTCTGTTAAAATGATGGCAAAACAACTAAACAAGGGCAGAGGCGAAGTAGGAAGAAGGAGAAATGGGTGGTACTAACCCTGTGAAGTTGTGACCCAGAGGCAAGAAGCACGAGCAGAGGTGAATGGAAAGCAAAAGAACCGGAATCCCACACCTGTGACGGCGAGTCGGCGATGGTGAAGACGACGGTAGAGAAGACCAAAGGCAGAAGAAGAGAAACAAAGGTGAGGCAGGGTGCCGGTGCCAGTTGCCTGCTCTGGTGCCGGCTACGGCGAAGACTACCCGGTCGAAGGAGAAAAGGCAAAGGAGAAGAGGATTGGATTTTAGGATTTGTGCGAATTAAGTGTGAACTGGTTCACCAAATCAAAGTTAAGATTTTTTTTTGAGATTTAGATCTTAATTTGGATCTAGATTTAGATCCGGATTTAAAACTATTTAAATTGATTGGATTAAAAACCAAACTATAAAATAAATTTAATTTTGTTTGGATTTTTTTTGTTTCAAATTGTTTTTTTTAATGGTTTGGTTTGGATTTGGTTTAAAATCCAAAATATGGATTTTTTGCCCACCCCTAGCTATCGGCAGCGTACTCTTCGTCGGATTCGTCATGCTCAACGTCCATGTTCTGCACTGGAATAGTACAGCTAGTGCAACAATCGTGGTATGAGAGGAGGGTCATCCGGTACAAAGTTTGAGCTGCCAGAACCACCACCACCAACATCACAAACCTCCGCAGAAAGCTCCATCACTTGCTCAACTATAATTCTCTTGTGAATTAGGCGCACATGCTTATTGTCATTGAGGCAGAACAGATGAAACCGAAATATGCCATTCCCCGTCGGCGCTAACATCCTATATACCCAACTTTACCAACCTCTTTTCTCTCCACACTGCCAACGTACGTCAATATCATATTCTTTAATTCAGACAACGAATTTACTCTTCGAGTTTGGAATAGCGCAGGACTCTCACACTCAAATATAACCCCTTTGTCATTATTTCTCATCTGATAGTTGGGATACACCATCACAACAAAGAAACCACTGCCATTAGACATTTTTGCTATATTTTTTGAAGAAAAACGGATGAGAAAGAAAAATCGAGAGATTTACGAGAAATACCAATTATTTTCTAATTCTTTTATAAGGGGTTGATTTTTGTCATATTCCATCTCGTTTACTGTGTAAATATTTTTTAATACTACGTATTTCATTTACAGTATAAACGAGATATGACTAAACAACTATTTTTTAGGTATAACGTTTATAAACGTGATACATTGCCACGTGTTCGTGCCTTATTTCGTTTACAATTAAAATAAGATATGGTCATATATATCTCGTTTACATTGTAAACGAGATAAGTCACTTGATAAAAATCCGTTTATACTCTCAAATTAGCGTATATTGTAATTAAAATATTTATTTTATTTATTTAAAAATTTTAAAAATTATATATTAAAATATAAAATATATATTAAAATTAAGTTAAACGATATATATACAAATATATAATAATTAATTTTAATAATTTATTTTAATATTCAAATAGCATTTTTGTTTATAATTTTTATTAAACGTGAAAGCGGCATGAAAAATAAATTTGTTTTGACCGAATTATAAACTGTAATATATTAGTCACGATGCAGCATTAATAGTAGAATAACAAGATTATTGGGTCCCGAAAAAAAAATATAAATATGAGATTCAACCTAGAAAGAAAAAAGTATTTATTATTAGATAAAAATCATTCATTTATATTTTACTTTTTTTTTCTTTAATTTAATTTCATATTATTTTAGTGTTTACTTAGCACTCATAATAATATAAAATATTTTATATAATTATTTAATTATATTTATCTTTTTAAATAATTATATATACAATTAATATAAAAAATATATTATTTTTATTAATATATAATTACGTAGTTAAATTCACATGTCTCTATTTTATATTTATATTGCATTCAAATTAAATTCTTGTTTTATTGGTTAATTTGCACACGAATACCGCCTTTTATATCCATCCGACACTACTTGATGCACCCTTCGCTGTATAATAATGACACAGAAAAAAGTAATTGAAGTCTGTACCATGCAAATAATGCATGAAGAATCAGATTTGATGTTGATGCATTGATTATGAAGGATAGAATAATATTACATATGTATACTTTCTTTATATTCTTTATGAGGTTCGTGCAGCAAAAGGTTCAAAGAAACGACAGTGCATTGATTAATTGCATATTGAACCTCAAAAATGAACATAAAGTAATTAGTTTTAATTATTATTATTTGATTTGACAGTATATATTAATAAATTCTTTTACGAACAAACTTGATTAATATGATCTTAATAATCATTAGATGTACAATTATTGATTGTTTAATATATTTGCTGCATTTTCAAACTTGATGTTGGTTGATAGGTCTTGCTCCCTAGAATAATGATTTATAGTACGTTATAATTGGTCATCATGATCACAATGTATGCATGTTTGTCTGCATGTATTTTGTCACCTATAATTAGTTTCCTTCTATTAGAGACACCAATTTAATTAATTTTTATAGCTTATTAAAATGAAATAAGTACATTATTTAAGCGGGAATACAATATAACCTATAATGATTATAAATTAAATGAACAAAAATAAGATACTAATTATTTTATACCTGGATTTTTCCATCTAGCTGTACATATAATGAGCAGTTACTCGATTCAAACCCCACAATGGCATGCATGATTGAGACGGCACCCTATTCGTACTTAACAAATTCAAATTATATAATAACCAACTCCATGTTTGATATGCACCAAAATTTTGTATAATTTTCATGCTAACGAGGCAGCCTAACTACATCTAATTCGTAATTGACTTTTTATTTTTTGCATATTAGCGTGACACGAATATTTTTCGTGTCGAAGCGATTTTTCAAAATTAAAAGCTAGTTTGGACAGAAAAGATGACGATTTAATTTTGTCAAGATTTAAGGAATAATCATTAGTAATTTTTTCCAATATATATCAACTACACGAGAGAAGAATGAAACTTCTCGATCATCAGATAGCAACGTATATATGTCTTTACTTAGGGATAGGTGTTACATATGAGTCTTGATATATAGTGCCTTCTTTCCAAATTAAATATTAGTCTCCTGCGGCTCATATATAATATAGTATTTCTCTTTTAAGAGCCGGTCTCCTGAAGTTGTGATGGTTTAAATTCTTATATCCCAAATGTTAGCTCTCGATCTATCATGCACAGATATGAGATACGAACATAGAATACGATATAGAATATATAGATACATAAATTTTAAAATTTTATAAGACATAAAAATACAATATAAAATATAAAATATTTTTTAAATAAATTATAACAATATTTTATATTTCTTGATATTAAAATATAATGTAATCTTATAAATAGTTTTAATGTCTTTTTTAAATTATTTAAAATATTTAAAATAATTTTTATTTTAATAAATAATAATATTTACTATTTATAAACTCATTTGATAACATCTTTGAACTAACTCAAAACTAAGATAGATTTTCCAATCGAGTTGTTAATTTTCAAACTTCTCAATACTCCTATGTAAACATTATGAGTCTATGTAATTCATTAATCATAATGTAAATTGATTTAGGTTTTTTGTGACCTCTAGTAGTCCTGAGAAGGCTCAATGAAAGAATTTATAATATTCTTACATTAGTGAGTTGAATATCTTAAAAAGTTTTTAGATTAATATAGTATTCAATCTAAATTACTACTTAGTCCTAAGAAGATTTGAGAAAATAATATCTTAACTTTTAAAATTGGACTACAATTCCATTTAAGTCAATGCTTACTTTGATAAGGGTCGAAAAAGTAATTTAAGTCAAAGCATGATTCAACTAAAACTATGAAAAGCACACGAGAAAGGGAGTTAAAAAGGGGGTTGAATTGTACTTTGAATTTTTTTTTCTAGGCAGTAAATGCAAGAGATAAGGATTCAGAAGAAGTACACCGCAATATATAATTGTTCAGCTTAAAATGATAGTTGAGCATTCATCAAATATAATAAGTGTACAAAATATATTGTTTGTATAGAGCCTTCTCAGCCTGTAATTTTAACTAAGACTAAACCACAACCTAATTTAAGGACCTTTAATATTTTACTAACTTTTTTAAATAAGTGTTAGACTGGATACCTTAGAAAAAGTATGATATATTATTTACTCAAGTCTCTTCCATACTTCAAAGTAACTCAAACTAAATTCTAAATTCTTCACTAATCTAATAACTTTAGCTAATCTAATAACTTTAAATATTCTTTTCTTTAGCCTTCTCAAACTAAGAAGTGATTCAGATTGAATATTCTATCAACATAAGAATCTTTTATATATATATGATGCTTGACATCTTTAGAATTTTTTTTATATCTTTTTAAGTAATTTTTTTATATTTTATTTGAAGTTCTTATATTTTTAATGAAATGTTTATGGCTAATTATATAGTTCGAGTTGTTTAAAATCATTCTGGATTCAAAATTATTCTTTAAAAAATAAAGAGACGAAAAGTAAACAAGGAAGACACAATATTAAACTCCGAAGAAAGTAGGACACCAGACGCCCAAAAAACACTAAAACGGGTGCTCAACGTCCAAGAGAGTCAAGTCTAGCACCCAAAGGTGGCACCCAGCGCCATGCTCACCAGGCCCAGCGCCTTCAACAAAATTGGAAGGCTCAAGCCCGACGCCAAGAGTGGGCGCCCAACTTCAGTGAAGTTCAACATAATGGGCGATCAACGCCCAAGACCGGCGCCCAATTTCAAGTGATTTTTCACTCACAAGGATCCAAATTTTATCCAAGTTAGGCGGCAGCAACCCAAGTCTAGCGCCAGGCCCATAATCCTCTCCCAGGATGTTTCTAATTCAACCCAAAGATTCAAGATTTGAACGATTAGTTATTATTAACTTATATAAAGATAAGATTTAGTTTTAGTTTAGATTTGAATTATTGTTTTAGTTATCTTATCATTTCAAAGATAAGGATTAGATTTAGTTTTTGACTTTGAATTCTATGATAGGATTTAGGATATAAATAAGTGAACAATGATTCACAGAAATGATCTATAATCTCATCATCTAGCATCCAACATCTCATTCATTAGCTTTTGTTTTTCTGTTTATCATGAGTAACTAACTTTCTTTTGTTAAGGGTTAGGAGCTCTATTTGATTTTCATATATTGGTAATGTGATTGTTTCATTTATTTTGATTAATGCATTGATATTTTTTCAAGAATTGAGTTTTGTTCTTCATCATAATGGTTAGATGTAAATTCTGGGTAATTAGTAAATAATTAATCAATAAATTAATTATTATTCAAAAAAATTAGGAAATTAAATTTTATAATTGGAAGGAGTAGAAATAATTAAAATATGCATTTTAACACTAATTTTAAAGATTTTTGGTCTAAAATTGAACCGTTGAGCCGAACTGATTGAACCGAACCTACATTAGGCTCATCTTTCCTAAAACATTAGAGAATCACGCTGAGAATTGAGGAGAGAGCAATAAGCAAGAACTTAAACCCTAACCTCACATTCAGTTTCCACTTATCTTTCAATCCAAAGCTCCGATCGCCGTACCGTTTGCGGCCACGCGACCACCGTGTTGAGCTCATTAAAACCATACAAGAATTTTGGTAAGAAAATCTCAATTTCACACTCAGCTTCTCTCTCCCCTAATTTCGATATTCTAGGTCTTGGGTATTAAAGAATTGAATGATTTTGATGATTTAGGTAAACTTTAACAACGAAAAATTGTCGAACTTTGCCCAATTGTCTGTGGTAACGGTAAGAAAATCAAAATCCTTGTGAATTCTTTAATTATATGAGGTTAGGTATTAAATTTGTGAATATGGATGTAATGATGTGAAATTAGGTGGTATATATGTGAATTGAAACCAAATTGATAAAGTGGGAAGCTTGAGTTTAGTGTTGGGTGCTGAAAATTCTTTTGGTGGAGGCTTGAATCTTGTGAATTGAGGATTTTGGGGTGTTCCAAGCTTAGAAAGAAATCAGGTAAGGTATGATTTTGGTTTCTCATAGCTAATGTTTAATGTCACATGAAAACTTAGGCTAGAAGACTATAAAATATGAATGAAATGAATGATTGGTGTATATGATATATGAGTTGTGTATGACGGGTGTATAAGTTGTATGTGCTAGATTTATGATTTTGATGAGTCTATGAGTTTGTGTGTTGAATTCTAAATTTTGATGAGTATAAGTTAACGATGGTGATGTTGATGTTTGTTAAGTTATGGTGACAAATTATGAATGAAATGATTGAATGGATTGGAGGGTATGGGAGTTGGTATGTTGTGGAATGAATGGAGAGTGCATGAATATGGTATGGCCACTTTAGGTGCTGTTTTCATTGTAAAAAATAAAAACTATGGTTTAAATTTGATAAATTTAGAAAGTTAGAGAATTTGTAACTTTTGATAAAAGATGATTTTTTTACCAACTTTGGTGGTTCGTAACTTGGCTTTCGGACTCCCAAATTTTGTAAATCTTATTTTGAATGAAAATTAAGTCTGTGGAGTTTATACCGTTCAAAGAACGGACTAAAAATGATTTTTGACGAAAAAGTTATGCGCGTTCGAAGTTGGGTATAAAAACTAATTTTTTGAACTTAGCAGCTTTTTACCAGTTTTGCAGCCCATGTGTATGCAGACATGCATGCGATGCGGACCCTGGACTCTTCCTAGATGTCCCACATACGCGGACAAGGATTGCGTACACAAGAATGGAAGATTTCACACTTCCGCGTATGCAGAATCCTGTTTTGGCTGAAAATTGTGTTTTTTATTTTAAAACCATCCCTCTAGATTTTCAAACCTCGGTAACTACTATTTAAGGTTCAAAGGCTAGTTTTTAGATTACGGAAGAAGAATGAAATTATTGAGGAAGTTAAATTGAAGTGGAAGGAGGTCTGTGAAGAGAAGAGATCAATTAATGAGGTGTGGAAGTATTGAATGTGGTATAAGATTGAATCTGATTGAGAAAAAGACCCTGGATAAGAGGCAGTGGCGTTGTCCACTCACTCTAGGTAAAAGTTGAGATACCAGGTAATATGTAGTGGCATTGTCCACTTATTTCGGGTAGGAGATAAAAAAGAAGAATGATAAAAAACTGAATTTAATTATGAATTTTAAATGAATGTAAATGAATAAAAAATGAATTTGAGAATGATTGAAATTGATTATGAGGACAATGATTATGATTATAAAGTGTGAATGTATATTTTGTTCTATTTTTGTTGTATTGTTTTCTCTCTGTTTATAAAGTGTGTCGGGCACTATATCCCAAGAGTGTGATGGACACTATATCCCATGAGTGTGGGAACACTTTATCCTGGAAAGTGTGTCGAGCACTATATCCCATGAGTGTGACAGGCACTATAGCGCAAGAGTGTGGGAATACTTTATCCCGAGAAATACGGCAGAACTATATCCCATGAGTGTGACAGGCACTATATCCCAAGAGTGTGACGAGCACTATATCCTAAGAGTGTGGATGCATATCAGAGAGATGATATCCGAGTTAGCTACTGGATGTGTCGGGTTCTGGCAATATAACGGACACATGAGCTCATGGCCAGTAGAAAAGGCATTCATCATATGCATTTGTATGTTTTGTATGAGTGTGCATTGTTTTGGCTTGCCTAATTGTTTATATGTAATTAATCGCTATCTGATTTGTTTGTGATAACTATTATCTATACCTGTGTTTTCTTTGCTTGTCTTGTTTGTCTTTGCAACTAGGAGATCCCTCATGCTGGCAGAAGTGATACTAAGGGTTGTTCCACCGGTGATGAGGAGGTTTAGAGGAGGCAGAAGGTGAAGAGTTAGACTAAGTTTAGACTCTATTAGTTAGATTATCGAACTTTATGGCTTAGTATTGAATTTAAGTTAAATTTCTGAGTGTCAGAGTTCTAAGAATGCCTCTGACTTTTCCGTGACCTTATATATTATCTATGTGAGCACTATTACTATGTTGAGAACCCCTGGTTCTCATTCCATACAGATATTATTGTTTTTCAGATGCAGATCGAGAGGCACCTCATTGAGAGTCTAGAGATTCTTTGAGCAAGCAAAGATTTGGTTTCTGGGCTGTGATATTTTGTATTAGACTATGTATATATGTAGCTATATTCTTTGCCCTGTATATTTTGTATTTTGTCCCTCCTAGAGGTTGACTTGGAGAAACATGTGTGTTCATCATATCTTTTGGGCTGTTTTGGGTTGTATATATATGTAGATGTATATGTATACTCTGGCCAGCCTTTGCTTCGCAGGTCAAGCCTGGAGCTTGTTATTTATATCTTTGAAACTTTAATCTTATATATATATGTACGTATGTTACTTTTAGAGGTTGTAGCACCTCGCCACCTCTGATTTATGTCCTAGGCGTAAAGCTCTATGTGGTAGGTGTTACATTAGAAGTATCAGGAAATATTCTAATTCTGTCTTGGATCCTATTATTACTTTGAAAAATTTAACATCAGAATTTGGTTGAAATTTTTTTTCAAAATTTTCAACTTGGCTAGGATTAGTATTTTGAAAGTCGTGCAATGTTAAATCGGAATTGTGCCTAACCTCTTTTTTCTTAATTAATTGACCAAGGAATTGGCGATTAAATAAGTTAAAAAGAAATTAAATTGCCAAGGAATTAGAATTTGATTATATATGATTTGTCGTAAAAGTATTCTTGCATAAATCAAAGTAAATAAATATGAGGATTTCCTTTTCTGAAAGTTTAATATCCCTGAAGCTTTTAACATCTTTATTCACTGTTTATTTCTTTAAATTCATAAGCATTCATTCATTCACATCAAACATTCTCCTTTACTGTTCTTTATTATTCCAAGATTTATATCCTTCCACCTGCAAAAGTTCGGTTACTCTAATTAGAAGATTCAATTAGAAGTTTGCTTGCTCAATCCTTTAATCCTCATGAAAACGATATCCAGTCACCGTAGTATTACTTGAAGTGATTTGTACACTTGCCAAGATTCAGCCATATCAAGTTTTGGCTCATTAATATTCTAGACCTTCTTAGCATGACTTAAATATTCTTAGCATGGCTTGTCAATATTTCAACCTAACTTAGGGACTTTAGATCTTCTTTTCTTAATCCTTCTCAGAACTAGAGATCACTACTAGATCCAACTACAATGGAAAACTATACAATTCTTATATAATCTTTGGACTGCTATGTAGCAAAGTTTGTTAGCATTTTAGTTCAAATGATTCTCTGCTCGTAGGTTAAAATAACTTCTAACATCACTGAAAATGAGAATATAACTTCTAAAGAACAAGAGTGATTTTAACAAGCTGCTAAGAATCATCTTAAAATCGGTCATGTGATTCTCACATTTACTACAAGATCTTCTAACATCTTTAATAGACATCAAATCAATTTGAAAGCATTTTTTAAACATCCACAGAACTGGAATGTATAAAAGGGTTTTTCTAATAGAAAATAAATGTAATATATAAGATAAGAGATAATAGTTTAAAAGATGCACACAACAACATATATTAGTTTGGATTAAAACACTTACATCCAATCCTCAAGAAAACTCAAAGTTCTATTAAATAATAAGTGCACAAATAGATATTCTTTGCATCAAGCCTTCTTACGATAAAGCTTGAACTCAGACTAAACCGCAACCTATTCTAGGAACTTTAGATAATAAATTTTTGAGACTACTCAAGCTAAGCTTTGACTCCAATTGGATTACAACATAACTTAAGAACCTTAGATATTATCCTGATCTTCTCAAGAAATACTTAGGTTGGATACCCCACCAACCTATGAATATTAGATATTATTTTTTCAAATCTTTTTAGGTCTACGAAGTGACTCAGATTGGCTCCTCACCAACCTAAGACCTTTAGATATTATTTTTACAAACCTTCTGTAGATTATGCATTAACTCAAATTGGATATCCACTAATCTAAGATCTTTAGTTATTTATTTGACTTTCTCACACAAGACTAAGATTGGATATCCCACTAATCTAACTTTAAGCCTTCTTAATACTAGATATCACTGCAAGATCTATTTATATAAAGAATCTATGAGATATATTCATAGTGACTATATAGGAGCATTGACAAGTCCAAAAACAATAAATTAGTTTAAAACCTATTCTAGTTTTGAGTTAGTTCAAAGATATTATAAAATGAACATGAACTATTATCATATTTGCAATAATACAATCTAAATGGAGATTATATAGTGTGTTATGGATTACAAACTCTCTTTTCTTTCTTTTATGAGCAGAACTTATGAGGTGAAGAAAACACCAAGAAATTCTAAATAGGATATATCTTTTATTTGGTCTATTTCTTCAACCTTTTCGTCACTTGATCAATGTTCTATGTTCTTGTATACATAGTCTTGGATTATTTCTAAGTCACTAAAAATCTTTTATGGTCACTGTCACCTTGTTTCATAAGAAGGTATAATGGCAAATGCATTTTTACCTGTGCCAATATATCTTTTCTCTTTTTAATAGCTTCGTACTTTACTTTCTAGTCCAAGGCTATAAGCTACATTGAAATGGTTTGGTTTGTTGGGTATTATAGTTTTGAACTATTGGAGTCAAAATACACATTTTACTAGAACAATTTCTGAGATAAGGTACTTTTCATTCCTTTAAGCTTTTCACACATGAAATAGTGACCATATTTTTCAGGTACGCTATCACATGAGACAATGATTCTAAGGGGAATTGTTTACTCATATTCAATTTTTGAGGTGTTTTTATCGCTTTCTCATGTTTAGACTTTGCCTAATTTGCTTATAGTTTGTCCATGTAGGAGGGCTCAAGATGCCAATCGAGCACAACAACAGGACTGTGTTGATGTTACTAGATCCAACTCTCGGATTAGAAGTATGGGTAAATTGAGGAAATAGCTATCTTTTAGCAGGTGTTGGGAATCATGCCAAAATTTTTTTCCCAGGGACCATAAGTAAGTATTAGACCTGAACCTTAGTTGACATTAAGTTATCTCTTTAACGGCCTGGATTTTGTGAAGTACTGGAGGGTTGAGAATTGTGAATGAGACCTTAAGTTAAATTAAGAATGTGTGAGGACCCTAACTTGTGATTTAGTTTTAGGATGAGCCTAAGTATTATTTGGGTCAGTTTGAGAAAGTTTAAAAGTGAGCAAGCAATATATTTTGCAAATTGAGAATAGAGTATGACAAGGATGAATTATTAGATTTGTAGTGGCTAACAATCAAAGCGATGTAGCAGAAGTGGGTTGGAGCATTCGATTTGAATTAGGTTTAAGGAATTGGAAGAGGTGATAGTAGTTGTTATTTGAATTCTATAAGAGTGGTGATGTGTGAGCATCTTTCTTATCTTTTCTTAGTGAATTTGTGTATGAAATTGTTGAATTAAATCAAGATTTAGGTGTTTTCAGCCACCATGAATGCTACTTTGAGTTATTTTATAATCTGATTGATTATAGATAGCATTCGGGTGAGTTTGACAGAGTTCGTGTAGAAGAAAAGGAAGAAAGTGGATGCTATCAACCCTGATCTCCTTGCACTCCAATGACATAACTTGAGCTACAGAGGTCCCATTGATGCAGTTCTAGCAGCATTGGAAAGCTAACTTCTAGATCTTTTTAACGATATATAATAGTCTATACTTTGCTTCTGGCATCATGGCGCCAAACACCACCAACCTAAAGTTTGGCACCAGAACATAAATTTGCCACTGCCATGCTGGCACCAAACGCCAGAATCTCAAGTTTGGCGCCAGAAGCCTGGGAACGCGTGCATACTTGCTGCATACATGGCGCCAAACACCACAAATCTCAATTTTGGCACCAGTATGATGAGAAAGAAGGGTTTCCATGTGATCTGCCCAATTCTTAATGATTTAATTTAATCTTTTGTTTAGTTTTGAATTAAGAAAATATATTTTATATTTATTAGGATTAGATATAAAAGGAGAAGATATTTTGACATAGGGTTTCTTCTTTTTCTCTTTCGCACTTTACACTTTTCTCTACTAGGGTTTTCTGCACTATGAGCAACTAATTCTCTATTGTTAAGGTTAGGAGCTCTATTTAATTTATAGATTAATAATTATTTGTTCTTCTACTCTTGATTAATATTTTGATTATTGTTTAAGAATTAGTTTCGTGCTTCATCCTAAAAATTAGTGATTATTGGGAAATAACTCTAATTCAACTTGAATTCTATTTGAGTCTTGGAAAAATTATATCACTAGAATTATAGCTTGAAACCAATTTCTCATAATTCATAATTATCTGGACTTAATGTGGTACGTGACATATAACTGCATTATACTTTGGGGTTCTTAGGGTTGTGTGGCATATAAATTGGAATTTGAACTTCACCCTCTAATGCAATTGAGTGATAAAAGGATTGACAATTGGTTGCATTAGAGGAGACTGGATTGCCTAGGAATAAGAATTTAAACACTTAGGATTTGCCATGAACATAATCATTGCATGATCAAGGTAGTTGACATTGAGTATTAATCTAGAAATTTAAATATCTCTGACACCTTAACTATCTTTATCATATTATTTTCTTAACCAATTTTAGTATGCTTTTATTCAATTCTTTGTATTTATGTTATTTGCTATTGAAACCCTAAATTTTGATTGTCTGACTAGAATAATCAATTGACTATTGTTTGCTTAATCCTTTAATCCTTGTAGGATTAATACTCACTCATCTGAGTTTATTACCTGGTACGACCTGGTGCACTTGCCGGTAAGTTGTGGATTGTAAATTTTGCACCAGTGGGAACGTGTGGGTAAGTCACGGATCTTATAATGGGTTTCAAGCAAGTTTCATTGGTTAAATTCATTTGGAGTCGAGCAGACTTTGAGGAGCATATGTGGGAATTGGAGATACATGAATAATTGAATTGTGGGGACAAAATTCTTAACTAGATGGGTAGAATGTAAATCACGAGTAATTAATAAATAATTAGCTAATAAATTAATTATTATCCAAAGAAAATAGAAAATTAAATTTTTATAATCTAGAGAAGTAGAAATATTTTAAATACAAACTTTGACATTAATTTTAAAGATTTTGACCCAAAATTGGGCCAATGGGCCAGACCGGTTAGACCGGTCTCAAATCGAGCCCAAGACCCAATATATAAGGTCATAACTCAGACTCTTCTTCCCTAACACACATGGAATCACGCTGATGACAGGAGAGAATGCTTAAGGAACCCTAACTTCATATTCTTCCCATTTCAGTTCACCATACCTTTCAATACGGAGCTCCGATCGCCGCACCATTTACGGCCACGCGACCGCCGCATCGAACTCTTCAAAATCATCCAAACAAAGTGGTAAGGGATTGAGGTTTTCTCACTCAGCTTTTCCCTCCCCAATTTCAAAAATGTTTTATTCTTGTATTGAAGAATTGAATGATTTTGATAGTTTAGGTGAACTCTAGCAGCGAAAAATCACTAAGCTTTGTCCAAAACAATATTGGGAATGGTAAGGAACCTTGAGCCCTAGTGAATCATTGAATTAGTGAATCCTATGTTAATTATAGTGATATTGTGTGAATTAGATTGTGTTTCATGTTGATTTGGTGTCCAATTGGTGGTTTGGAATAAAATTCTGGTGGTTGAGCTTGTGGAATTGATGTTTGGAAGCTTGGCGCTTGTGATGAAAAGAGAGGTTTTGAGGTATTGTTGGTTTAGGGAGAAATCATCCAAGGTATGATTTTGATTTCTCATTGTTAACGTATAATGTTACGTGAGAACATAGGCTAGTTGAACGTAGGATAATTTGAATTGTGTGTATCATTCATGTTTAGTGGAAATAGGACATAAATGTTGAAATAATTGGGGTGTGGTTAGTGTTAAATTGATATGAATTGGTTTGGTTGTGTGAGAAGTTATGGTTTGTGTGTGTGTGTGTGTGTGTGTGTGTGTGTGTGTGTGTGAAGTTATTGGTGGAAAATTTATGATGAATTTGTTGAATGGGTTGTATGGTTGTGAATGTTGGTATATTGTGGAGTTAATAGAAGTGTGTAATATTGTGTAGGTATAATTTGTGTTGAATTGGATATGAATTTGGTTGGTTTTGAATTTGGAAAGTTTGGAAAACTTGTGATTTGAGTTTTGGTAAAAACATAATTTTTGACCAACTTCGGCGGGTCATAACTTGGCTTCCAAATTCCCAAGTTTGTGAAACTTATTTTGAATGAAAATTGGGTCTGTGAAATATGTAATGTTTGAAAAATAGACAAAAAATGATTTTTAACAAAAAAGTTATGCATGCTTGAAGTTTGGTTTTAAAAACACAATTTTGCAGGAAATCAGTATTTCTTGTATGTGTGCATATGCACGCTATCGTGCGCATGCACGAACCAGAGCATGTGGAGAAGCTCGTGCGTTTGCACAAGGGGGTGTGCATACACACACCTTGAGGATTTTGCAAGTTGTGCATATGTACACCATGATGCGTACGCACAGGCTGGGAAGTTCCTTTAGGTGCATATGTACGCACGGTATGATGCGTACGCACGATGCCCTGTTTTACACTAAAACTCTGTTTTCGTTGTTTGGCCTTCCTGGCAAGCTCGTAAACCTCTAAAACCATTGTTTTGATGAAAAATCACAATTTTTAAACTTTCAACTATTCCTCTAATTTTTCAAACCCTTTAACACTTGTTTAGGATTCGTTAGCAAGTTTTCAAACTTTGGAACAAGGATGGATATGTTAGATAATTTAATAGATATTGAGAAGGGTTTGTGAAGTAAATAAATAAGTAATGATAAGTGATTGATAATGATGATGATAACAATAGTGAATTCGATAATGAATGAGACTATTAATGGCAATGATGATACTAATGAGTTGGATGTGGGGAAAGTGGCAGGGTGCTAATTCCTCAATTTATTCCCCTGCATTATTTGTGATTTGTGTTTTGTGGGATGTGAGGAAGGTGGTAGGACATTAATCCTTCGACGTTTTCCCTCACATTCTCTCTCTCTCTCCCTCTCTCTCTCTCTCTGTTTGTAAGGTAGTAGGGCACTAAATTCCTCGACCAGTATGGCACAGCTTTACTATGGGATGGTGGTTCACCTAACTGCTTAACTATGTTTATTTACTACCTGACTTAAATGCTATATCTGCTTCTTAACTGTGTTTTTCTTGTTTGCTTTGTTTGTGTATGCATATGAGAGATCACTCATGTGGCAGAAGCGTGATGACTAATGAAGGTTGTCATATATATGGTGGTTAGGAGGTTTCAAGGAGACGGAAAGTCAATGAGGTTTGAAGGAGACAGAAAGAGAATAGTAAGATTAGAGTTAAAATCCCTTAGATAGATTATCAAACTTCCTGGGTTAGTATTAATTTTAAGTTTAATTTCTGAATTTTAGAATTCTAGGAATTCTCCTAACTTTTTTGGAATCTTATATATTATCTATGTGGGCACTTTTACCATGCTGAGAACCCCCGGTTCTAATTCCATACATATTCTTCTATTTTGCAGATGCAGGTTGAGAGGCACTTCACTGAGCATCCTGGAGACTCTTTGGGAGCGAAGAACTCTTTTGGGACTTAGTGTGTTTGTATGTTGTTTATGTATATATATGTGGTGCACGAAATTGCAATCACACTTTTGCAACTCCGCACAACTAACCAGCAAGTGCACTGGGTCGTCCAAGTAATACCTTGCGTGAGCAAGGGTCGATCCCACGGAGATTGTCGGCTTGAAGCAAGCTATGGTTATCTTGTAAATCTTAGTCAGGATATCAGAAATTATCAGGATTGATTGTGAAAAAGAACAAAAGAACATGAAATGATTACTTGTTTTGCAGTAATGAAGAATAGGTTGAGGTTTTGGAGATGCTCTGTCCTCTGAATCTCTGCTTTCCCACTGTCTTCTTCATCAAACACGCAAGGTTCCTTCCATGGCAAGCTGTATGTAGGGTTTCACCGTTGTCAATGGCTACCTCCCATCCTCTCAGTGAAAATGTTCCTATGCTCTGTCACAGCATGGCTAATCATCTGTCGGTTCTCGGTCAGGCCGGAATAGAATCC
>NC_029774.3:28688610-28689221 GCF_000817695.3 Arachis duranensis | reverse complement strand
GGTCACTGGCATCACACATTAGTTCAAATGGTAATGTCCAGTCTGGTGCAGAGATGACTGGTGCTGTGACCAGCTTAGCTTTCAGGGTCTCAAACGCCTGCAGGCACTCCTTATCTTAGAATGGAAGCAAGCATGATTGAATAAGAAACAGTAGTAATTGCATTAATCCATCAAGACACAGCAGAGCTCCTAACTCCCAACCATGGGGTTTAGAGACTCATGCCGTGGAAAGTACACAAAGAAAACGTGTAAAGTGTCATGAGGTACAGATACAATGTCAAAAGATCCTATTAATAGTAAACTAGTAGCCTAGGGTGTACAGACATGAGTAAATGACTTAAAAATCCACTTCCGGTCCCACTTGGTGTGTGCTTGGGTTGAGCAATGAAGCATTTTCGTGTAGAGACCTTTTCTGGAGTTAAACGCCAGCTTTCATGCCAGTTTGGGCGTTTAACTCCAAGTTTTATGCCAGTTCCAGCGTTAAACGCTGGAATTTCTGAGGCTGATTTGCCACGCCGGTTTGGGACATCAAATCTTGGGCAAAGTATGGACTATCATATATTGCTGGAAAGCCCAGGATGTCTACTTTCCAACGCCGTTGAGATCGCGCT
>NC_029774.3:28688270-28688415 GCF_000817695.3 Arachis duranensis | reverse complement strand
AGAAACACACAAACTCATAGTAAAGTCCAGAAAAGTGAATTTTAGCTAAAAACTAATAAAAATATACTAAAAACTAACTAGCTTATACCAAAACATACTAAAAACAATGCCAAAAAGCGTATAAATTATCCGCTCATCACAACAC
>NC_029774.3:28686013-28687203 GCF_000817695.3 Arachis duranensis | reverse complement strand
TGAGGTGTCAAGGAAAAGTCATCCCTGCACCAAGTGGCGAGCAAAAATGCTCCTTATGCCAATTCTGGCGTTAAACGCCGGGCTGGTGCCCATTTCTGGCGTTTAACGCCAAGTGCTTGCCCTTTTCTGGCGTTTAACGCCAGTCTGGTGCCCCTTTCTGGCGTTAAACGCCCAGAATGGTGCCAGACTGGGCGTTAAACGCCCATCTGCTAGCCTTATTGGCGTTTAAACGCCAGTAAGTTCTCCTCCAGGGTGTGCTATTTTTCTTTCTATTTTTCTTTCTGTTTTTGCTTTTTCAATTGATTTTGTGACTTCTCATGATCATAAACCTATAGAAAACAATAAAATAACAAAGGAAATTAGATAAAATATAACATTGGGTTGCCTCCCAACAAGCGCTTCTTTAATGTCAGTAGCTTGACAGAGGGCCCTCATGGAGCCTCACGGAGGCTCATAGCAATGTTGGAACCTCCCCACACCAAACTCAGAGTTTGGTTGTGACCTCCCAACACCAAACTTAGAGTTTGACTGTGGGGGCTCTGTTTGACTCTGTTTTGAGAGAAGCTCTTCATGCTTCCTCTCCATGATTACAGA
Organism: Arachis duranensis; assembly: GCF_000817695.3. Lineage (NCBI taxonomy): Eukaryota > Viridiplantae > Streptophyta > Magnoliopsida > Fabales > Fabaceae > Arachis > Arachis duranensis. The sequence goes on along the minus strand of NC_029774.3, from coordinate 28,686,609 downwards.
AGGAGAACCTTGAGTCTTATAGTTTGCACTGTCTGAAGGCCACAGAGTTTCCTGAATAGCAAACAATTGCTCATCCGGAAAGGTTTCAGAGATCTCAGTAGGAGGGAGGGATGCTCCTGCTACTGGTTCTAACCGGGACAGGTGATCAGCTACTTGATTTTCTGTCCCTTTTCTGTCTCTTATTTCTATATCAAACTCTTGCAGAAGCAACACCCATCTTATGAGCCTGGGTTTTGAATCCTGCTTTGTGAGTAGATATTTAAGAGCAGCATGGTCAGTGTACACAATCACTTTTGATCCTACTAAATACTGCACCAATGGCATGGTCACTGGCATCACACATTAGTTCAAATGGTAATGTCCAGTCTGGTACAGAGATGACTGGTGCTGTGACCAGCTTAGCTTTTAGAATCTCAAATGCCTGCAGACACTCATTATCGAAAATAAATGGAGTGTCAGCAGCTAGCAGATTACTCAGAGGTTTGGCAATTTTTGAAAAATCCTTTATAAACCTTCTGTAGAATCCTGCATGCCCCAGAAAGCTTCTGATTGCCTTAACATTGGTAGGTGGTGGTAATTTTTCAATTACTTCAACC
>NC_029774.3:28685515-28685839 GCF_000817695.3 Arachis duranensis | reverse complement strand
GTTAAGGCAGGAGCTGAATGAGTCTCCAAATACTGAAAAGTCATCCATGAAGACTTCCAGAAATTTTTCTACCATATCTGAAAAGATAGAGAGCATGCACCTCTGAAAGGTTGCAGGTGCATTGCACAGACCAAAAGGCATCCTTCTGTAGGCAAATACTCCAGAAGGACATGTAAATGCTGTTTTCTCTTGGTCCTGAGGATCTACTGCAATTTGGTTGTAACCTGAGTAGCCGTCCAAAAAGCAGTAGTATTCATGAACTGCTAGTCTCTCTAGCATCTGGTCTATGAATGGTAAAGGAAAATGATCCTTTCTGGTGACTGT
>NC_029774.3:28684944-28685343 GCF_000817695.3 Arachis duranensis | reverse complement strand
TCAGAAATAGGATAAATAATCCCAGCCTCTAGTAACTTAGTGACCTCTTTCTGCACCACTTCCCTCATGGCTGGATTTAGCCGCCTTTGTGGTTGAACCACTGGCTTAGCATCATCCTCCAATAGGATCTTGTGCATGCATCTTGCTGGGCTAATGCCCTTAAGATCACTTATGGACCACCCAAGAGCTTTCTTGTGTGTCCTTAGCACTTGAATTAGTGCTTCCTCTTCCTGTGGATTTAAAGCAGAGCTTATGATCACTGGAAAAGTGTCACCTTCTCCCAGAAATGCATATTTCAGGGATGGTGGTAATGGCTTGAGCTCTGGTTTAGGAGGTTTATCTTCTTCCTGAGAAATTTTTAGAATTTCTTTTATTTCCTTTAGTTCCTCCAGATCAGGC
>NC_029774.3:28683647-28684155 GCF_000817695.3 Arachis duranensis | reverse complement strand
GAACGCCAATGACATTCCTCTCTGGGCTCTTACTGTCCTCAGAGGGATTTTGAACAGTGGTTTGGTTGTCCTCTGTCAATTGTTCCTTGTTTTGCTTTTTACTCTTTTGAGCAGTGTTATTCAGGGTCTTCCCACTCCTCAATTGAACTGCTTGACATTCCTCTGTTATCTGTTTAGATCATTGCTGTTTTGCTTGATTTAACTGCAGTTCTATGCTCTTGTTAGCAACTTTAGTTTCATGGAGCATCTCTTTAAAGTCTGCTAACTGTTCTGTCATCAGGAGCAATTGTTGATTAAGCTCAAGTATCTGTTCCTGAGGACTAGGGTCAGTAACTACTGTCATGACTTCCTCTTTTGGAGAGAACTCATTGCTAGAATACAAATATTGGTTTCTAGCAACAGTGTCTATAAGCTCTTGAGCTTCTTCAATTGTCTTCCTCATGTGTATAGATCCACCAGCTGAGTGGTCTAAAGACATCTGAGCTTTTTCTGTAAGCCCATAGTAGAA
>NC_029774.3:28682786-28683480 GCF_000817695.3 Arachis duranensis | reverse complement strand
CATCCTCTTTGGAGGGTAAAAATGATTCAGGAATTTGTCTGACAACTGTTTCCATGTCTTTATGCTTGCTGTAGGTTGGTTGTTCAACCACCTTTTAGCCTGATCTTTTACAGCAAATGGAAACAGTAATAGTCTGTAGACATCCTGATCCACCTCTTTATCATGTACTGTGTCAGCAATTTGTAAGAACTGTGCCAGAAACTCAATGGGTTCTTCCTGTGGAAGACCGGAATACTGGCAATTTTGCTGCACTATGATAATGAGTTGAGGATTTAGCTCAAAGCTGCTTGCTTTGATGGGAGGTGTACAGATGCTACTCCCATATGCAGCTGTAATGGGGTTAGCATATGACCCCAGAGTCCTTTTGGACTGATCAATCCCACTTATGTCCATAATGGATAAAGGGAAAAGATATGGATTGCAAACAGATAAATTTTGTTTTTTTTTTTTGAATTAAACGATAAAAAATAAAATAAAACAAAAGAAAATTAAAGTGAAAATTCGAAAATCAAAAAGAAAATAAGATCAAAGCAAATTGAGAACTGAATCAATCAGTTAATTAAAAAGATTTTGAAAATAGCAATTAGAAAGATATGATTGAAAAGTTTTTATGAAAAAGATTTGATTTTTGAAAAAAAGGAAAGAGAAAAACAACAAAAAGACACCAAACTTAAAATTTTAGAAAATCAAACAC
>NC_029774.3:28675704-28682320 GCF_000817695.3 Arachis duranensis | reverse complement strand
GCTTATACCACGAAGATTCCGGTTAAAGAATCCAAGAGATAACTACTTAATCTAAGGTAGAATGGAGGTGGTTGTCAGGCACACGTTCATAGTTGAGAATGATGATGATTGTCACGGATCATCACATTCATCCGGGTTAAGAACAAGTATTATCTTAGAATGGAAGCAAGCATGATTGAATAAGAAACAGTAGTAATTGCATTAATCCATCAAGACACAGCAGAGCTCCTAACCCCCAACCATGGGGTTTAGAGACTCATGCCGTGGAAAGTACACAAAGAAAACGTGTAAAGTGTCATGAGGTACAGATACAATGTCAAAAGATCCTATTAATAGTAAACTAGTAGCCTAGGGTGTACAGACATGAGTAAATGACTTAAAAATCCACTTCCGGGCCCACTTGGTGTGTGCTTGGGTTGAGCAATGAAGCATTTTCGTGTAGAGACCTTTTCTGGAGTTAAACGCCAGCTTTCATGCCAGTTTGGGCGTTTAACTCCAAGTTTTATGCCAGTTCCAGCGTTAAACGCTGGAATTTCTGAGGCTGATTTGCCACGCCGGTTTGGGCCATCAAATCTTGGGCAAAGTATGGACTATCATATATTGCTGGAAAGCCCAGGATGTCTACTTTCCAACGCCATTGAGAGCGCTCCAATTGGGCTTCTGTAGCTCCAGAAAATCCACTTCAAGTGCAGGAAGGTCAGAATCCAACAGCATCTGCAGTCCTTTTTGGTCTCGGAATCAGATTTTTGCTCAGGACCCTCAATTTCAGCCAGAAAATACCTGAAATCACAGAAAAACACAAAAACTCATAGTAAAGTCCAGAAAAGTGAATTTTAGCTAAAAACTAATAAAAATATACTAAAAACTAACTAGATTATACCAAAAATATACTAAAAACAATGCCAAAAAGCGTATAAATTATCCGCTCATCAATATGTAAATAGATTCTGTGCCATGCATATTTTGTATTTTGTTATTCTTAGAGGCTGACTTAGAGGAAAAATGTTTATTTTGGAGTTTGAGCTAGACTTTCGGGTTATGTATATATATGTATGTATACTCTGGCTGGCTTTAGCTTTGCAGGTCGAGTTTGGAGGTTGATATTTATCTCTTTCGGAAAATTTTTTTTATATATAGTTTATCCTTCCTTTCGGTTTTCGTTTGTTTGTCTTACATTTATCCGGACGAGTGTGATGCGGTTTCTGTTATGCTTTTGTTTAACTTCTTTTTCAAGGCTCCTTGTTATAAATTCTTTCAACTATATTTGTATATGTGTTTCCTTTTAGAGGTCGTAATACCTCGCCACCTCTGCTTTACGACTTAAGCATAAGGCTCCGTGTGGTAGGGTGTTACACTCTAGACTAGACATAATTCAAAGTGTTGGAGTTTGTTCTAGATACCAATCACACCCAAAAGAATTCCATTTTTGGCTGTCAAGAGAATCGTTAGATATATAATTGGCACCTCTGCTTTTGGTCTTTGGTATCCTAAATTTAATGAGTTTTGTATAGTGGGTTATTGCGATGCAGATTTTGCCGGTGATCGAGTTGATAGAAGGAGCACTTCAGGGATTTGTTACTTTTTTAGACAGTCACTGAACGTGTGGTCCAACAAGAAACAAGCTACTATTGTTTTGTCCATAGCCAAGGATAAATATATAGCTGTATCTTCTTGTTGTTCACAATTATTGTGGCTTAAAACCCAACTTGTATATTACAAATTACAAGTCAATAGTATTCCCTTAATGTATGATAATATGAGTGGAATAAACATTTCTAACAACCCTATTCTGCATTCTAGAACTAAGTACATTGAAGTGAGATTTCACTCCATTAGAGAACATGTACAAAAGAGAACCATTGACATTCAATTTGTAAAATCTGAAGATCAACTTGCTAATATATTTACAAAACCTCTGTCTGAAGATAGATTCTGCAAGTTGAGAACTTTCTTGGCTATTGTTCGTGCTGAATCAATAAATTATTTTGATGATGTTGCTTTCTGGTTGATTTTGTCTCTCAGGTCGATAGGAGACGAAACTAGACAGATGATGAATTCCTAGGTTCTCTGGATATAAGACTGAGTGTTGGTTCGTTTGAATTTATTTGGGTTAAAACTGAATCTTTGGTGGTCCATTGTGTTTCCTTAAAACCACCATTGGGCCCAAAAAAAAAATTATATTCTATGATGTGGGCCTCATTGGATTCTTGATCATAAATTTAAAATTCTTATTTTTAGGATTTTCTACCAAGTCAAATCAAGTTCAAAGTTCTGCATATTTACTTTGACTTGTCTTTTCAACTGCTTGCTTGCATACTTTTTAAATTATTTATCTTTGAAACACCTTTTCAAAATTTTCAACATACATTTTGTTTTTTCAAAATTCAAGCATTTATAGCAGTTATCAAAAGAAAACCACTCATCTTCTCCTCTAACCTCCATTAACTCTAAAAAACTGCATTCATTACTCTTTCATAAAGATGAGAAAGAAGGTGGCTACACGAAGAGGCACTGGTTCCTATCTTGCTCCATGAAACACTCCACCAAAAGGCCAATATCACACCCATATTCACATACACTCTCATTTCTCTTTTTTATTCCTCTCCTGTACCAGAAACCATGGCAAGGACGAAGACCTCCTCTCGCCGTCCATCAACAGCACCACCAGAGGTTGGGATTTCTAGGGCAAACACTACCAAAAGGAAGAAGTCCATGATTGAGGAAGAACCACCATTGTCTCCTCCTCCTCGTTCTTTATCACGTCAACAAGGACATTTGGCACTCTCGAGTAAAGCACCCAAAGGTAACTGTAGACCCTTTCTCAACTCTGTAAAGAACCAGAAACTGCTAATCTTGTTGATTTTAAATCACATTTTGGTAACCTTCACATTCTCACCATGATCCTCTCCATTTCTCATCTAGTATGAACTTTGAATTTCATAGAGCTATTATTTCTAAAAGACCTTTGTATTTAACATATGTGGCTAACTTGAAGGCTTTAGCTAAACAGGGGGATAAACTTCACTGAAAATATCATTTATCTGGATTGAAAAAATTTGTTTAAAATTTGAAAACCTGTTTACCCTGATTTAATTAGAGAATTTTATGCCAATATGTACTTTCATGAGGAATCTGTTCACTCTTATGTTAAAGGCCATGAAATTCATTTAAACAAAGAATCTATTGGTGAAGTCCTAGACTACTATGATGTTGGTGTTAATGCCTACATCACTGGTAAATGAGATAATGATTTGGGTATTTCGCATAAGGATGTTTTGACTAACATATGTGAGAATATTTCTTTTATAGATGGTGTTACTCCTAACCACCGATCCCTATGTCTTGTTAAAGCCCAATTACACCACATCGTTACCCACATTCTCTTGCCTCAAAGTGGTTCATATCAACGAGTTACACTTTGTAACACCTTAGTTCTCTATGACATCATCAACAAAACTATTTTTTTTCATATTTGATGATACGTCACGTTTGATTGTATCAAAAGTGACAAAAATATTTCATTACCGTATGGCATATTTTTAATTTGTTTATTTGAGCATTTTGGTGTTAATATAAACAATGGGACCCAAGAGAATAGAATTTCATCTCTTAAAAGTGGTGGTACAGTCAAACAGACAAAGAAAAAAGAGACTAAGGCTGCTAGAGATATGGTTATGGAAGAAGAAGATGATGAAAGTATACATCCTCCATCTACTGCTGATACATCAACTTCCAATAAGTACTTGGTAAATTTTATTATCAAAGATGTGTTGCAAGAATTTGTAAGCCTCACCAAGTACATGATCAACTCAAGTCAACAAGCTAGGTGACTTGCAATTTAAAATGAAAATTCATTGAAAAAGTACCAAAGTCGAGTTGAGGTAATTTTAAAGTACATCGAATCTTTGGAAGATGATCAAATAATGTCTGAAGAAGAAGAAGAAGATATTTTGGGAATCGAGAATGAGGAATCTGATGTCTAGCGCCTTGTTGATGCTACTGCTCATAAAAAACTGTTTTATGATGTTTGATTTATGTTGCTTTGATACTTTTAGTTTCACTTGGATAATTGTAATAGTGATACATAGACATTTAACTCTGCACTAATTGGACTTGCACTTTTCTTCAAGACTAACAAATTTTTATGCAAGAATACATCTTCTCCTTGATAACAAAAGGGAGAGTGAGTATGAAAAATGAATTGTTAGGTTGTTTAAATTCATGAACTGTTGTGCTGCTGTTTTTAGCATGATTTATTTGTAAATTATTGGTACTAATTGATTGAGGTTGTTGTTTCATTTTGAAAATATTACTTGCATCTCTGATAGATAATTTTTTATCACTATTCTGATTAATATTTTCTTTATGATTATGTTAGTTGAGGCTGAATGATGATTTTTTGGACTAATAGCCTTGTAAATGTTTGCTAGTGATTAAGCTGGTTCACTTAGTTTGATTGGTGTATAAAGCTGAAATAGTTTTGGATGTTTAGCATGGTTACTGTATAAATTCTATTGATAACAGGTTGAGAAAATGATAACATTCATGGGGATCCAAATGAATGAAAGAAAGAGAGAGCTCAGTTCAAAGATTACTTCATCAAAGGAAAGTTCATTTAAACTCTTCTCATTTCGATTCATTTTATAATGTTTGTCATCAGGGAGAAATTGTTGAGTTTAAAGAACTAATAATAATTATTTGATGATGAACAAATATTATTATTAGGTTAAAAGCCCAGTTATATGTGTGATTAGTTTGTTCATTGTGCAGAAAATAAAGAAATCAAAATAGGCCCATTAACAAACTAATCAAGACCAAAGTGGCCCATAAACATCAAATTCATTCATGGCACATAGGAATGGTTGCTAACTAAGAAAGGAAGCTTCACTTTCATTTAAACTAATAATAAAGCTACCAAATCCATTCTCTCTCTTCTCTCTTCTCTCACCCACGTGAAACACTCCAAAAGGGAAGCAAGAAAGAGGAAGTCTAATTAGGTTTCAAATCAAAATTGAAAAAGTGAATTACCAAAATCAAGCAAGTCAAAAGCTAAGGTTCAGAAGCTAAGACCAAATCAAGAGGTAAATCAGAATCTTTACTATATTGGTTCTTCATTGGTAACTTGTTGAAAATGCTCTCCTCCTACAAGCACCGAACTGGAAATTTGAAGAAAGCGGGGTTTATGAAACTCTGCTACAAATCAAAGATCGAGAATGAAACTTGAAGCCAAAGTCTTAATGAATGCCTCAAATCCTTAAAGAAAATGATAAAGCATGAAAGAAAAGTAGCTAGGTTTTTATGCATGTAAGCTTTAATCACTGCTGCTATCTTCTATGCTGCTGCTGTGATATTTGGGGAAGAAGAAAGTCAACTGTTTAAACTAAGTTTCAAGCTTTGGAAGCTTTACTCCTCTATTAAAGGGGTAAATAGCCAGAGATTGATTCAAGGAGTGAGCATATAATTTGGGTTCTCATAACTTACAAGCTATCCCTTTCTTCTCCTTTAACATTTTATATTTGTAACACCCTACCATACAGAGTCTTATGCTTAAGTCATAATTCAGAGATGGCAAGGTATTACGACCTCTAAAATAAAAATTAGTACGTATAGTAGTATGAATAGTATGTATAGTAGTATGAATGATTGATTATAACTAGGAGCCTTTGTAGAAAAAGGGGTAAACAAAAACCGCAACCTTAAAGCGCAACACTCCGATCGATAAACGTAACGAACAAGGATAACCAACGCGTGATTATATATAAACAGAGGAGTGTCAAAAATAGGAATATCAAGACTCAAAAACCGGCTGCGAAGATAACCGGTCCGAGCATATAGCATTATATACATATGATAAAATAAGGAAAACCCCAAAGGAAACCCAAAGGGACACAAATACATAAAACCTATTCTCCAAAATCTCCCATAAGAGGAGTCATCACAGTTTGTATTATTCAATAGAGATAAAAGTATCTAAGAGAAATCATAAAATCAAAATAGAGTCCCGATAATAAAGGTTCTTCACTAATCCAGAAGTCTCCAGCATGCTTCAGCGAGAAACCTCACGTCCTGCATCTGAAAACCACAAAATCCGCATGGGTGAGAACCAGAGGTCCTCAGCATGGTAACATCTTCCACATATATAATACATAATAATGGAGGAAAGCCAAAGGCAATCCTAGAACTTCCTCCAGATAATTCAAAGCTTATAAACAAGCTAAACCATATAAGGGTATCTGACTAAAGATTCTTCAGTCTAACTAATACTTCCATTTCCAATTCCTTCAGATCTCCCATCCACCAGCAGGAGTATAATGTAGCAAACACAGTTATATCAAACAAGAAGTATACAAATAGGAACAATTAAGGCATTTAGACAATTAGCAAGTAATATGCAGTCAAATAGGCAATCTCAAACAATTCACATAGTATGCATATGATGAATGCCTGTCCCTAGTAGCTGATGATATCATCTTGTCGGTTATAGAGCCAACCCGACAAGTCCTGGTCGCTAACCATTGGACTGTCCCTCTGTCACGCATCCCCAACTCGAGTTATACTCGTCATAAACTTGATCATAATCATGATCTATATCCATCACCTTCACTGGTGAATATTC
>NC_029774.3:28664701-28666040 GCF_000817695.3 Arachis duranensis | reverse complement strand
CCTTTCCTTTGAAATCAATCAAAATACATCAATTTCAACATCAAGCCTCCTCAACTCACACATTGACACTTTACCACAATAAACAAAATCACTATCTCATCATTCTAACCCACTTCACCCAAGTGGCTCAAACTCAAATATATTGACATATCATATACTCTTACTCATGCCAATTCTCAACAACACCAATTCCAATAAATCATTATTGTACACAATCAACATCATACTCACCATCAACATGGTTCAACCCACAATTCAACCATAACCAATCATCAAGCATATATCACAACATGCACATTTCTATCTAAGCAAAATATATAAACCAAAACATAGCCCCGAGAACAAAGGATCTTCGCAATTATAGAAGTCTCCAGCATGCCTCAACAGGAAACATCACGTCCTGCATCTGAAAACCACAAAATCCGCATGGGTGAGAACCAGAGGTCCCCAGCATGGTAACAGCTTCCACATATATAATACATAATAATGGAGGAAAGCCAAAGGCAATCCTAGAACTTCCTCCAGATAATATTAAAGCTTATCAACAAACTAAACCATAAAGGGCATCTGACTAAAGATACTTCAGTCTAACTAATACTTCCCTTTCCAATTCCTTCAGACCTCCCAACCACCAGCAGGAGTATAATGTAGCAAACACAGTTATATCAGGCAAGAAATATACATTTAGGAACAAGTAAGGCATTTAGACAATTAGCAAGTAATATGCAGTCAAATAGGCAATCTCAAACAATTCACATAGTATGCATATGATGAATGCCTGTCTCTAGTGGCTGATGATATCATCTTGTCGGTTATAGAGCCAACCCGACAAGTCCTGGTCACTAACCATTGGACTGTCCCTCTGTCACGCATCCCCAACTCGAGTTATACTCGTCATAAACTTGATCATAATCATGATCTATATCCATCACCTTCACTGGTGAATATTCATGGGGGCGAGCTCATCCGGGTCTTTCACAGTGCCCGGCCACACTTATGACATAGGGTCAACAGAGTATCAAGTCTCAACATGGAGCACGTGGTGGCTAGCCACTGCTACTACCCAGGGAAACTCGTATCTCCGATAGTGGAAGTGCAAATCACAATCATCAATAATTCAGCATAAACATGCATGAATCCTCATCCATGGATCAACATCCATATCAGCCATCCGGCTCACGATTCAGTCCAGAACCAGCCAATATTCATATCATGCACAGCCATTCCGGCTCACGGTTAAATCCATAACCAGCCAATATTCATAGCATACACAGCTATTCCGGCTCACGGTTCAATCCAGAACCAGCCAATATATAAACAATTACGGCCCTTCGGCCAA
>NC_029774.3:28663531-28664223 GCF_000817695.3 Arachis duranensis | reverse complement strand
CTTGATCCTCATTGATCATTCATATTTTTTTTCCTTGCTTCACTCGCAAGTTACCACAATCACTAGCTCCTTTTCTAATAGCTAGGCATATCATAATGATTTAAGATATAAGTGGTGAGATCGGAGGCTTAGAAGTATGAAATTTGGCTTTTAAAACTCAAAAATCAACTTTGGGATGAAAACAGGGCCACGCGCACGCGCACTCCTCGCGCACGCGTGGACGGCCTCAAAAACTTATCGACGCGCAAGCGTCATGCACACTAACGCGTGGGTTAAAAGTTTGCCAATCGACGCGTACGCGTCAACCACGCGTACGCGCGGGTACTCTCGTGCCCCAGGCACAAAACTGGCACAGTTCTGGCATAACTCTCTGGAAAATGGCTGGGCATTGGGTGCAGCACAATCGGCGCGCCCGCGCACATCACGCGCACACGCGGATGGCATTTTCGGGAAGAACGGCGCGCACGCGCCAAGTGCGCCCACGCGCAAGGGGGTCATTCTGCTAAAAATTATCTAAGTTAAAAGCTGCAGAATTCACCAATTTAAACCCCAATCTTCCAACGGACATAACTTTCTCATTTTAGATCGTTTTTCACCCGTTCTTCGAACAGCATGGACATCCCGGATCCAATTTCATTTCTAAACAGATTTGGCACAAAACAGATATCCGTAGTCCAAGTTATGTCCCACCA
>NC_029774.3:28659210-28662895 GCF_000817695.3 Arachis duranensis | reverse complement strand
AAGATTAACCTTCTCCTTCAAGAGAGTTGGGTCCTATAACATCAAAGAACCCAAAATCTCAACATTTCACCCATGAAACTCGAAAATAAGGGCTGGAATTTCGAACAGAAGCTTGTGGCTTACCTTAAGATTGATTGTATTGGTTTTGTAGAGCTCTCCGCGGTGAACGCGTGGCCGCAAACGGAGCGGCAATCGGAGCTCTAGATCAAAAGTTATGGTGTTTTGAAGATTAAGTGAGAGAAAGAAGTTGAGAGAGAGTTCTTCCCTTCCTCTCCACCATTTCAGCGTGTTTGAGTGTGTTGTGAGGAGAGAGAGTGCTGAAAACTAGGGTTTTGGTTAAGTTATGTTGGGCCAAGGGCCCACTTTGGGTCCAATTGGCCCGGTTTGGCCCGTTCGGTCCAATCTTGGTCCGAATTCTATAAAATTGGTACCGAAATTCTCGTCTCAATCTCCTCTATCATATTTAGCCATAAAAATCACATTTTAGGCTTTCTAGAATAAATTCTCATTTATGGGTTAATTAGCCGTTAATTAACCGGGTTTTACAATATTGAAGTTTCTATTCTTTAGTGTTCATCTTTCTTCATTTATTTTCAATGGAAAGAAGGCATTCAGTAAGGAATCAGTAAAATCCATTGAGAGAAAAGTCAAAGAGAGTTATTAAGAAAAAACCAAAAATTTATGTCAAAGCTCTTTTGTATGTTTTTCTGTTTTGTACACATGATCTTGAGGAGATTTCCTTGCTAAGTTGGGTGAGCACCTAGTGGTTGAAAATCTAGGGAGTGAACCTAGTCAAATCTAGCTTGGGTAGAAGTTGGGTTCGTCCCAGATAGGATTGGGTAGAATCCTAGAGAAATTGGTGTTTGTGATCTTTGAAAGATAGTGAAAATTTCACCACTGTTGTGGAGGAGAATAGATGTAGGTCACATTACACATGGTGACTAAACCAGTATACATGGCTGTGTGAATTTATCTTCTCTACTCTTCTTCTATTTTTTTTCGTGAAGAGATAAAATAAAAATGTCTTCTGCATTACCTTTATCTCAAAAGTCACAGCTATTCAAAAAGTAAAAGGTTGCTATATTTTTCAAAGCGTCATGAAGAGACAAAATAAAATTGTCTCCTGAATTTCTACTTGATAAACACTTCAGCAACTAATTTCCCTTCCAGTCAGAATTAAAAGAAGGCAAAAGTATTTAAAAGAAGGCCATAGATTCAACCCCTCTCCCTTTTCTAGGCCATTCTAAAACATTCATACTCCATACCTTTTAACACAATTTAGAATGACAAATTGGAGTTTATTAGCGGCAAATAAGCATACCCTTTTAGCCCAAGCCTTCCATTAAACGAGGCAGGTCGCCCCATGCTGCCTAAATAACCGGACTAGAAATGCCAAACAACTCTTGTTTTGGCGGACAAGGCAAGCGGACGAGTCATTCTACCAAAAAAATAAATTTTTGAAGAAAAATAAAATTTTAATTAAGATTTTAAGTTTTTAATTACTCACTATCTATTTTTTAACTAATATACAAAAATAAAATCCTTATCAAAGAACAACATAAAATAAAAACACATACGCAGATTTATCAAAAAAGTAGGAATGAGGGACTCATAAGTTGACTTTGAAAGAAGAGATAAAGGGTTAGGTTAATAGTAGTGACATGTGAAGTGAATAAAGGTAACTACCAAATCAGTACTCGAAAGATTCAAACGCTGACAAAATAGTACCTAAAAGACATTATTAACAAAAAAATTTCTAAGAGATTTATAAGTTTGAGAAAAACATCCAGACATTAACTGGTTACATTTTTCTTAACGGAAAATACTTATGTAGCTAACAGAATTGATTATATGGCAAACTCAATCCAATAATCTATTTACCTGCATATTTAATTAATTCAAACATAATAAGGTGGAAAAAAATTCCAATCAGATTCTTATAAACCCTAATTTCCCAACAGAGAATAAAGAAAAAAATCTCACTAATGAAAGACCCATCACTATTAATAGTGACAAGAATATTAGTTAAAATGATGCTAAGAGAATCAATAAAGAGTACAAGGAGAGAGATAAAGAGGCCAACTGAGTCAACGAAGAACCTAATCACATCTTCTTAGGTTAACCAATTCACACCCATTGTGGCTTGTTAATGATATTTTTGAATCTGAATCTGATATTTTTGAGCTTGAAACTTTAAAAAATATGAACCCCAGGCCAATAACTATTAAAAGAAAAGTTAAATATTTAAATTCAGGTAATTAATAGATTTTATTAGTAAAAGAAAATAATAAATAAAAAAAGAAAAAAAAAGAAACTACTTTTTATTATCTATCTGAAACAAACTAAGAGAAAAAAAGAAGATAATTGTAGCATTAATGAAAATCAACAACTACAATGCTCAAATAAAATTTGAGGGAGAATATCCAAACTTTATAGAACCCATCACTTACGAATCTAAGAAAAAGAAATGATAGAATTGGAGAAAACAGTTGCAATAGTAGCGACCCATGGAGGGAATATCTCGGTGACGACATCATCTAACAGAGATGGTTGTAATAGCGTCACCCTCCACCACCTCTATTTTCTGCAAACAGCCACCTCGATGGCTACCTCACCTGGCATCACTCTCGTTTCCTTTCTCTCTCTTCTATTTTAGCTTTCTCTCTCTTCTATTAGGAATTTATTGTTTTTCCGCGTTGATATTATTTAAATTAATTAAAAATTCTAGGTAAATATATTGTTGGGAGAGTTAGCTACCTCAGCATTTTCCATTAATGAAAATGGAAGGAATTAACGTTTATTTATTTTGTCAGATTTTAAATTTTTTTAGAGATCTTTTTGTCAATAACGTCTTTTAGGTACTATTTTGTCACCCTTTAAATCATTTGGGTATCGATTTAGTAATTATCTTAGAGTAAATAATAAGGAGAAGAGTTAAAATTTTAACTTTTATTTTTAAGACAAAAAAATAGTCAAGTCAACCTATTTTACCAAAACCCACAAGATAAGCAATGCGAATTTAAGGACTTTATTTTTTGACAAACTCAACATTCTAGTCCAAATTAGTCTTTTTTTACGAGTTACGTGGGTTGAGCCGAAAAATCGTGACCCATTCTCCACCCTTAGCAAGATCAAGTTTCCATGGCTTCTAAGTGGGGTTGACAGGCAGGGACGGATTCAAGTTCATGGGTGTGGGGGTAAGTGCCTCCAGTGGAATTTAAATTTTTTTTAACTAATATATAGTAATAAAATTTATTTGCCTCCATTATATTATTAAATTTGACTCCACTATGATTGAACTTCACTCGTCAACTTCAATTATGTAAAAAAAAATGGTAATTCAATATTTAAATGAATATATATATATATATATATATTTGATTATTTGTTCAAAATAGAAGTAACTACTATGAAAAGATTGGAAATGATTTGAAAATTGCAATAAAAATAACTAATGAATAATATATTTATTAAAAGTGATAAAAAAATTTTCGCATTTAACTAATGACATATCTGTTTAATCTTAAATTGTTTTGTCAACGTACGTTTAAAAATATAAATATTATAAAGAACCAATTTCGTAATCATACGAGAGATGCATTTTTAAATGATTATTTAACGACATATATAAAAAGAGAAATATTTGATTGTATTGAGAATAAAAAATTATTTAATCTTCTTAAAA
>NC_029774.3:28657904-28659174 GCF_000817695.3 Arachis duranensis | reverse complement strand
TAATCTACTAATATATTAATTTTATTCATGAATGATATGGAATTTTTAGGAAAAAATTAATATTAAAATAACTATAAATAATTTTTAAATATTTTTTGGGTAATTTAGAGGTAATGACCAAATCAGTATCCGAAAGATTCAAACGCTGACATTTTAGTACCTCACTATTGTTATTGACAAAATGGTCCTTAAAAGGTTTTAAAATTTGACAAGTGTACCCACGAGTGCACCGGAGCACATTTCCGGCAAGTACAGTGCTGATGTGGCCACCGTGCTTTGATGACTTGGCAAACCACCCCCAAAGTTTCCTCCCTAACGCACACTCCCTCCCCTTCCCTCTCCCTCCCTGTCGCAGCCCCCATCCCCAACGCACACTTCTCCCTAATCGCAGTCCCCGCCGCATCACAAGCCCCTCCCCAACGTACACTTTTCCTTCCTCCCTCAACACCACCATTCACAGCAACAACAACTTTAACATCAACAGCAACAACAACCTCCACCATACTCTCTCTCTCCACCACTCCCCTTTCCTCAACGCACACTTCCCTCTCCCTCCCTCAACACCACCATTCACAGCAACAACAACCTCAACATCAACAGAGTTGTCCCAAATCATGAATTGTCCCAAATTTTTAGGTTAAATTATCATTCAAAAAGATTAATCACAATAAAACTCAGAAAAAACAAACAAATTCATATACAATAATCAAAATAAAATAAAATAAAACTTAATACAGATACGACCAAAGCAAGAATAGAAGACACAGAAGAGGCAGGATACGATAGAGTCAAGATGGAACCCAGACAGAGGAGGCATGACAACGACTGGGGACTAGCAGCAAGCAGATACAAGCAGTGAAGGCGACAGCGGTGAAGGCGTGCAAACAACGCAATGCTGTGAAGGAGACACTGGCGGACGCAGAAGACCCGACGACGAGATGGCGGCAGTGCGGTGTCGATGACATTGGCTTTGTAAAATTGAGAAGGTTGAGCTCTACTGCTGTTTTGGGGGAGAGTGAGTTGAGAGTGTGAAACACTGTGTTGGGAAGGGGATTAGAATTCAAAGAGGCAAGGGAAGGGGATTAGGATTTAGAAAGGAAAATTTTGGACTGAGAAGAGGAAAAGTGCATTGGAGATGGAAAATTAAGGTTAAAGAGGGGGAGGGAAGGATTAGGTTGGGGAGGAGGGAGAATACATTCAGGAAGGGGAAGGAGGAGTGCATTGGGGAGGGGGAAGAAGAAGGAGAAGAATTAGGGTTGGGGGGGGGGGG
>NC_029774.3:28657448-28657861 GCF_000817695.3 Arachis duranensis | reverse complement strand
TTTGCTATGCACTGTACTTGTTGGAAATGTGTTCTGGTGAACTTGTGGATACGCTTGTCAAATTTTAAAATTTTTTAAAAACTATTTTGTTAATAACAATAGTGAAGTACCAAAATATCAGCGTTTGAACAATTGTTCTCTGAATAAAAATTCAATTATGCACGTACTGTTTACAGTGTTTTAAAATTATCTCTAGATTGGGGTGTAGAAAATAGGAATGGACTACACGGTTTGCAAGGAAGACTGACAGGGGAAGGCGGGAAGCCACAATCCATTTCTTTTTCTTTAAAATGGATTACAAAAATTTTAATATTCTATGAACTTTTTATAAGAAATATATACTTTTAAAAATAGTATCTAAATTCTTGCAGTCAAACAAAATTTGATTTTATATGTGAATTGCATAATTAAAT
>NC_029774.3:28655548-28657394 GCF_000817695.3 Arachis duranensis | reverse complement strand
AGATATATGGTAAAATTATTAATTAAAAAAATTTAGAAAAGATATAAAAAAATAATTTTTATTTTATTTATTTTAACGATCCCGCTAGAGAATTAATTAGAAATGTAGCTAAGTTAGAGCTAACTAGTTGATAAACATATTTATTAAAAAAAATCCTTTACTATCCTAGCTAGACTTTTTCTTATTTTACTAATAATAATCTTTTTATGTATTATTATGATACATATTAACTAAACTTTTATATTTATGCTCAAAAAGAATTAAATATCTTTAGGAACCATAATATAATATCGTCTAGACTCAGTGACTGTCTTCCCCTTCAAGAATTACAAGTATGTTTTTTTGGTTTTGAGCTTTTAGCTCCTAATGAGTAGGTTATAAAAGTAATTTCAAGTTTTGAAGGGAAAGGACAACGATCTTTTTTACGGTAAGGGAAAGGACAACCATGCAAAAGCATAAGCACGCAATGTTGTTCCGCAAAAAGAAAGAAAAGGGAGGCCCTCTCAGATGCAATCTACAGTAATTTTGCAAACTAGGCAGAAAGGTGGTTTTGGTGAGGAAGTAAATTTAGACATGTATGATATGGTGTTGTATCTTTTAAGTGAAGCAATAACGACAGCCAGAGATAAAACATAAAAGAGAGAGAGATATTAGAAAAAGCTGTGAGGGGTGTCCCTTTCAAAAGGTGGGTAGTGGCATGTAAAGGTGTCTACTCTATCAAAAGGCATCAACCGGTCACTGCCTTTGGATAAAACCAACGGTTCCCAACTTCTAAGTTCTAAGAAGCAAATTCTAGGCTAATTTTTTTTGGGTTTGAGTTGACATTGGTGATAAGTGATATAGTTTAAGGTTGTAATTTTGAGTATTTTTTAAAATTTTGGAGGGTATAGAAATGATTGGATCTAACTTTTGTATTCTAATTTTTTTTTATATATTTTTGAAGTAGATATGGGAAGGTTTAATTTTAGAAATCGAAAGATTTGATTTTTATATTCTAAAAATTGGAGAGTTTAATTTTTGTATCTCTCAAAAATTAGAGGGCCTGATTTCTATATTCCAAATTAAATGGTGTTATATTTTAAATTAAATTTCATAATTAAAAAAAAACATTATTATCAACCATAATATAATAAGAGTTATGCTATGTGTACACTAAAATCAGCCATTAAAGTCAACCATTAGTATAAAATACATATTAAAATATAAATATATATTAAAAATAAATTAAACCACACATGTATTTATACACAAATATATTAGTGGCTGATTTTAATGACTAATTTTAGTGTACAAATAGTATTTTTAATATAACAAATAAAAAATGCAAATTCTACTAAGTTCTCTTTAAAATAAGGGTAATTTTTATTTTTTAAATTTATTAAAAAATTAAAAAAACAGATAATAAACTCTTGAATTTAGTGATAACTATTAAGAATATCAATTCTTTGATATTATATTTGGGAAAGTATAGAAAATTAAGTCTCGAACCAGCCAACTTAAACAATTCAATTGATTATAATAATTTTATTTTATTTTAATAAATTATAATTTGAATAATTAACATAATGATTGATTTGAAAAGTTTAGAAGGTGTATTAATGGCTAATTAAAAAATTTAGAGGGTGTAATAACACTGTAGCATCAATCATGGTGAAGAATTGGAAGTGCATATTCTTTCATGCATTAAGTGTTCTTTAGCTCTGTTGTTTTCCGCGTTTTCATTTCTTGTAACCATTAGAATCACCGCATCGCTCCCTCCTCATTTTGCCGCTGCACGAGCCACCGTTTGAACCATCGTGTCGCTTTATTCTCGATCCTCCGACGTGATTGTCGCATTTGGAACCAC
>NC_029774.3:28647313-28655529 GCF_000817695.3 Arachis duranensis | reverse complement strand
CACCCCATCGGTGCCTCATCATTCCGCCGCCGTACGAGCCATTCTTCTTCTTTGGACATAGTCGCCTCTACCGCTGTGGGATCTGCATCGCCGAACATCATCGCGATCTCCATTCGTTGTGACGTAGCCACCGTCGGGCCCCATTCACGACGCGTGATCAACTATTCCGATCCATGGTGACTCTTCCACTTACAATGCACGACCTCCGTAACTTCCTTCTCGCAACGCGCCACCGCGAGTCCCCCACCATCTACGCAACGCCGTCCAAGACGTTGTCGCCGGCCACTCTGCGGTCTTCTCCTCCTCCTATTTAGTTTTGATGATTATTTTAACTAGTTTTTTATGTTTTTTTTCCTAAATTTCAGACAATTCTTTTTATTAAATTTGAATGATTTTTTTTTATGTTTTGCATGTTTTTTTAGGATTTGGATGTTTTTTTATTAGTTTTGGATGATTCTTTTTCATATGTTTTGTATGTTTTTTTAGTATTTGAATGATTCTTTATCTTATGTTTTGGTATGTTTTTTTTTTTGGAATTTCAATTTTTTTTAAAAAAAGAGAAATTTGGGTTTGCATAATAAATAGTAAAAAATGAATTAGAGTAAGAAGAGGTAATTAATAATCATTAATATTGTATCTTTTAAAATATAAAATTTAAATAATCATTAATTAATAATTATTAATTAGTATGAGTAAAATTCAAAATAATTTGTTGGCTTATTTTTGGTTGTACCCTCTCTTAGTTTCCTAATAGACATTTACGTGTTTAGCCTTAAACCTAATTCACTTAAATAGGAGTAATTTTAAAATGATAACTTTCAAAATAAATATGTAAAATTAATCTCAACAAATTAAAAAATTATTAAAACTTAAAATGTCTGATCTAATTGTCTGAACTAATATTTTTTAAGACCAATTTAAATATCTACTCCAACTTTTAATTCGGGAGAGGTTATTGTCAGTATTCTAGGCCTATTGTCACATTTTAATTCATGTAATCTTGTTCAATCATCCTAAAATATCCTTCTTTTTTATTTTAAGTAAATTACTAAAATAATAGTCAAAAGTTTATGTTGTTAACAAAAATAATTTTAAAAAATATTAATGACAAAATATCTCAAAAAATTAAAAAATGTGATGAAAAAATTAAATAGTAAATATATATATTATTAAAAAAGACACTAGAGATTATATTTTGATGTAATTTTTTGTAAATATTATTTAAACAATAAAATATTTTTATTTTTAAAATTTGGTAATTTTATGTCAAGTGAATTCTTTTAAAAATTTTATTTTAAATGGCCAATTTTTTTTTTGAAAAATAAAAAAAATCCAAAGATAAAATATTTGTTCTGAATTTTTTGTGTCTCTTCTAAATATTTATTCAAATATTTTTACAAAAATTTAAATCAAATAGATAAATCAATGCTAAACATGAACGTTTTTTTTGTCATTTATAAAAAAATATTTATTAATCATTTTGTCACATTTTCAGCTCATTCAGGGACTGCTTTATTGAAAACATCTTTCAAAAACTTTTTTATGGGCATTTAAATCTTTTGAGTATCGATTTAATAATTAATTCTTTAATTTTGCACTTAAGTTAATAATTCATTAAGTACAATAATTTTAATATACTCAAATTTATTATTACTAATAATATTAAATTAAATAAATATTATATTCATTATTTATATTGTTGTGTTTTTTCTTGAATGAAAAGTTTTTATATCAATATTTGTAAATTTTATTATATCAAATTATGATTAGAAATTTAATATTAAGTTCTTTTTTCTTTTTCAGAAACTCACAGTAATAATTTACAATACGGAGCAGCAAGTATGTATATGCTACATAATAATAAAAAAGGAAATTAACAAATGAGATATAAGTTATAACGTATATATTTATCAAACATTTTAATTGTGATAATGCAATTTAAACTAGTAGTATTCTAAAGTTATCAGAATTTTTCCTTCTGGTTTCACAAACTCTACTTTATTTAGTTATTTACTTCATAATTATATTCTTTTTTTTTTGAAAAGAAGTAGCTCAACATCTTAAGTGGAGCGTACAAAAACAATAAACAGAGGCAGCAAAAATTATATAGAAAAAGAAAATAAATTACCCAACACAAAGAACATTAAACTTAATCTTTTGTCATCTTCGACGTTGCCATTAACAACAAAAATGATCCACACCTAGCCACTCCTTGTAATTTGTAAAGGACATTTGGATGATCTCATCAACACCTTTTCCTTTATGCTGGAAAATCCGTCTATTCCTTTCTAGCTAGATGTTCCAAATAATCGCATAGAAACACACCATCCATCTCTTGCGTACCTCCTTACGAAAAGATATCTCAGTCCAGCTCAGAAAATGTTCCTTCAACGTCCCTGGGCACATCCATTGTCTTTCAACAAATGACAGCTAAGCACACCAAACCTGTCAAGAAAAATCACAACCAAGGAACAAATGGTGACCATATTCAACACTTTTGTTATATAACCCACATTCAACATCTTCCTGGTTGATAACCCCTAACCGACTCAGTCTCTCCTTTGTATTGACCTTTTCAATCAATACAAACCAGACAAAAAGTTAAACTCTTGGCGGTACTAGCCCTTTCCAAATTGTCCTAGTAAAGCTGTAACTTGTTACAACCTCTAGAGTTATTTCCGCTTATAGTACCTACACAAAAGCGTTAGTAGAAAAGACTCATTGTTTATCAAATTTTCACACAACTCTATCCTCTTTGTCATGAGCAAGTTTGACCAGTCTTAGTGTATCATGTAACTGGTTTACTAAATCCAACTCTCACTGAAATAACGCTCTCCTCCATTGGAAGTTTCATATCCACTCAAACCCATCCCAAAACCCACAGTCTCCTATAACAGATCCCTTTTGGTTTGAAACTGAGAAGAGTCTTGGAAATTGATCTTTTAGAGAACCACCACGCAGCCAGACATCCAACCAGAAACGAGTTCCTCTCCTGTCACTAACCTCCATAGATAACCCTGTGATCATTTTTTGTCTTACTTGCTGATCCTTAAACTGTAACTGGCATATATCCTTCCAAGGACCCCCACGAATAGGTAAAGCTTGGGAGGATAGCATCACATTTAGGTCCAGGTTATTACAAGAGCAAACCATCTTTTTCAACAGCAGGCATTCTTTTTTAGAAAAGCGCCACCACCACTTGAATAAAAGGGTTGTGTTGCGCACCATGGCATCCCCAATACCCAAGCCACCAAGCTTTTTGGGTACCTGCACCACTTCCCATCTGACCAAGACCATACCAGTCTTACCATCCTCCTTGCTCCACAGAAATCTTCTCTGTAGAGAAATCAATTTCTCTGCAACTGCCTTTGGCATCTTATACAAACTCAGATAATATACAGGAAGGCTGTTTAGCATTGATTTAATGAGCACCAGTTTCCAGCTTTATTGAGAACATTGGCTTTCCATACGCTAAGCTTTTCCTCCACTTTATCTATAATTGGCTTCCAAGTCTTCACCAATCTTGGATTAGCTCCTAGAGAGATCCCCAAGGATTTAACTGGGAGAGAGGCTTCCTTGCATCCCAGTACGCTACATATATGCTGAACCCACCGATAATCACAGTTAATTGGAATCACGCTAGATTTGTCAAAGTTAATACGTAGCCCCAACATCAATTCAAAGGAACGAAGAATCCTTCTATAATTTTTAACGGTCTCTTCCTATGGAGCGCAGAACAAAATAGTATCATCCACAAACTAGAGATGCGACAGCTCAATATGATCTTTTCCCACCAATAACGGAGATATGCGCCCGTTCCTAACTGCCTCCCCAAACATCCTGTGGAGGACATCCGTGACAAGAACAAACAGAAATGGAGACAGGGATTACCTTGCCGCAGGCCCCTTTCCATCTTAAACGACTTAGAAGGTGAACCGTTTATCAATACTGACATGAAACACGTACTGACACACTCCATGACCCACCCCCTCTATCTCTATCCAAATCCCATCTTCTGTAGCACAAGTTTCACAAAGCTCCACTTGACTCTATCATATGCTTTCTGAAAGTCCAACTTTATTATCACCGCTTCCTTCTTGCTCATTTTAATCCATTGAACTGTTTCGTAAGCAATAAGAGCCCCGTCATGCATCTTTCGTCCCTTCACAAAAGCACTCTGAGTCTCGCCTACTAGCCTTGGCATTACTGCTCGCATTCTTCTAACTAGCATCTTCGAAATTACTTTATACACACACCCTACCATGCTAATCGGCCTGAGATCTTTGATTTCCTTTGCCCCTGTAAACTTAGGAGCCAGCGCCACCCATGTGAGATTTGCATCCGCCGGTAGTCTAGAAGACCGAAAAAAGTCCAACACTGCTGTCGTGAAATTAGGACCAATTTCATCCCAACACTTCTTTATGAAGTTTATGTTGTACCCATCACTTCCGAGAGCCTTCGATGCCTCACAATCCCACACTACTTCCCTAACCTCCTGAGTAGTCGGTTGCAACTCCAAAGCCAACGCATCCTCTTCACTAATCCTTTCCACCAGACCGTCTCTAAAGCCCACCATCAGAGACTCTTCCTGATGGTATAAGTCCTTGTAGAAGTCCCTGATCGCAATCTTGATCCTGCCTTGATTCCTTATCAATATTCCATTAATTACCAGAGCATCAATCCTATTGTTTCTCCTTCTCGCCGAAGCTAAGTTATGGAAGTACCTCGTGTTCTTATCTATGTCCCTCACATGTCTTGAGCGCGACATCTGCTTTCAATGTAGTTCTTTCTTCACATATCATTTCTCACAGTACGCCACAAGCGCCCTCCTTCTTGCCTCCACCGTTCCATCATAAACCCTTTCACCCACCCTGTCATTAACTTCTTAATCTCTTCCTCAAACTTCATAATTTTCTTGTCCATGTCACCAAAATTGGCTTTATGCCATCTCCTCAAAGGAACTGTCAAAGCCTTCAATTTATCTGTGAATTACACCTCTCCTAAATCTCTCTATTCATTCTTTACCATCCTCAGGAAACCTTCATGCGTAAACCATGAGTCCAAACTTCTAAACGACCTTGGCCCAATGCTAAGCCACTTATCTTCCACTATAATAGGACAGTGGTCAAACAATCCCAGTGGACCCCCTCGTAATCGAGTCTCCGGAAACTCCTCAAGCTAGTCCAAGGTCACCAGCACCCTATCAATACGACTGCAGGATCGTCCTCTGAACCATGTGAACTTGTGGTCAGTATTCGGCAAGTCCATCAAACCCATGTCATGTATCCAATTCTTAAAATCTTTCGCCGACGGGGTTAATCTGTCAGTGTCGCGTCTTTCTTCCACCTGAATAATCTTGTTAACGTCCCCCAAGAAACAACAGGGAACCTGACATAGGCCAACTGTGTAGCTTAGCTCCTCCCATATAATAAGCTTCTCATTTCTATCATGTGCACCATAAACTAATATAAAAACACAATTGAAATTATTCTTCAGTATAACCCTTTCGACACACAATCATCTCTCACTTTTATAAGAATTTCTAATTTTAAAAAATTTCTCATCCCATATTAGCAGCAACCCACCAGACGCACCAATAGACTCTAACATAATCCCATCCTGCACAACCATTCCCCCAAATTTTTGAAACATCAAATCTAGTCACTAACTATTTTTTAGTCTCCACTAAACCTAGCATGTTTACATGACAGTTTTGCTTCAGGTCCTTTACCATCCTCATTTTTCCATCACCCCTCAATCCCCTAACATTCCAAGAGCTAATGATCATTTTAAAGAAATATTACACACCTTTTTTTTTTGAATTTTGGGTCTGCTCCATCTAGCCTTTGCCTTCTGTTTAGCCACTCTTCTCCTTTGAGTAATTTCTTCATTCTGTTGTTGGAGGATCGCCATGATGTCGTCTTCTTCATTATATAGCTCTGCTCCTGACTCCTTCGCTAGTTCCTAGGTCCTTTTGATCTCCATCAGCTGCTCATCCAGTCTTGAATACTCATTGTCACTTGCTTCATCATCATTTGCATGCTCTTTGTCCCCGACACTGTCTTCATCATCACCGTAATCTTCTTCGTCATTAGGTACCGGTAAATTTCTGTCTTGAGTCGCTTCAACTTCTGTCTCTGTATTAATAATCTCCTGATAAACTCGACCACTTCTTTCAGAATCATCACAAATACGGTCCCTGCCGTGATGCCCGTGTTCCACCTTCCCGTTTCCTTGTGTCCCTTCAGCCCCTCCCACATTTTTTGTCATTTTGCAACTCCCCTTCAGCGCTGTATCTCTTCCACTTCCAACCTTCATACCCCTATTATCATTGGTCAATCCTTGCATACCAACCAAGGTCTGTGGTTCGCATTCCTGTTGGAACACCTGCGCCGTCAGCCTTCCTTCACCATCGTGTTGAATTTGCCGACAACCGCGGCATTATCATCATATTGTATTATCATGCCATTGCTACGTTTAAGTTCTTTACAAGTACGTACAATTACAGCTCTAATCACTTCTGATCTTTCTAAAGACATATTTGGTACCGCTTCCTTGATTACAGCAACAACAATGTCACCAATAGAAGCATATCATCGATTACCTGCTCCTATGATTCGAATACACATCAATTGGTGGGCTCCGCTGTTATCGGCTACATTCAAATGGGTTTGAGGTTGAATCATATCATTCTTATTTTATTTGGTTTTTCAGTCCAAGGCATGAAGTAAAAAAAAATATTCCCTATTCAACAAAAGAAAGGAAAAATTGCCATGTTTTTTCCTCCAAAAGACCTCTTTCCTTTGGTTTTTATTATTTATTATCTTGAAATAATGAATTGAGTTTGGATAGGCATTTTTGATGCGGCTATTGAGATAGCCCTTTTGGCTATATTTTCTGCGACTCCGCCCATTTCATAAAGTATTCTACCGGGTTTAACGACAGCTATCCAATATTCGGGAGATCCCTTTCCCGAACCCATACGCGTTTCGGTTGGTCTTACTGTAACTGATTTGTCTGGAAATATCCGTACCCATATTTGTCCACCTCGGCGGACATTTCGTGACATTGCCCACCGACCTGCTTCTATTTGTCTAGATGTGATCCAAGCGGGTTCAAGTGCCTGAAGAGCATATCTTCCGAAGCAAATATGTAATACCCGGTCTAACCGAAATTGATTAAATAATAAGTTAAGCAGGAGCGAATAGGGTTGGAAGATTTTGCAATTGGAATTTGATGATTTAAATATGATATTTGGATTCAGTGAGTTTTTCTGAGTCGGAAGACATAGTTTCCTGTGTAAAAGCGCGCAGTGGAATTTTGACCGGCAGTACCGGCTGAGACCTGTCTGGTACTGCAGCTGAGAAATTTGATTATGAGTAAATAATATTAAGAAATGAGGAATTATGATTAGGGGAGGTAGAAATATTTAAAGTGCGGTTTGAAGCGCTAATCTTAAAGGTTTTGGCCCAAAATTGGGCCAACGGACAAAAATAAGTGAACTGGGCCTAAGTGGGCCCAAGACCCAACATATATAAACATTAGTTATGAGTATTTCAGCTCATTTTTACCCTAAAAGAGTAGTGTGGGGCGCTGATTTGAGAAGAGAGAAAACCTAACTCTCTTTGATCTTCAAACCACCATAACTTGAGCTACGGAGCTCCGATTGACGAGCCGTTTGCGGCCACGCGTCGCTCTTCTCATCCTCTACATTTCTATCTAAGTTTTGTGGTGAGTATTCCATTCATCTCTGCCCAGTTTTCGAATTTCCCCACTGTTACACATTTTTGGGAAGTTAGTGTTGAAATCTTGTGATTTTGGGTGTTTAGGGATACTCCAACATGGATTCTAAGTGGGTTCTATCCCTACTTCATATGGGCTGAGGTAAGAAGTGCTCAAACCCTTGTGATTTATCATCCTTATGAGCCCTAGGTTGATGTATGTATGTGATATTGGTTATGTTAGTGTATTTGATGATCTTGGTGCACAATTGGAAGATTGGTGTTGCTTGAGGAGCTTTGGTGAGGCTTAGAGATAAGGTTCGTGTTGACTTTCAAAGAAGAGGCTCAATTGATTTGGCTACAAGAGGTACGGTTTAAGTTTCATTTAAGTACCGTGTGGTGTGATGAGAATTCCTAGGCTAGATGCCCCTAGGATTAAGTTTGGATTGTGTAAATGGTTGATGCTAATATGCATAGTTGGTATGTAATGTGAAT
>NC_029774.3:28642168-28644562 GCF_000817695.3 Arachis duranensis | reverse complement strand
GTACGATTAAGTTGGTATGTGGTTTTGGCTATCATAGATAGAAATCTAGTGAATGCCAGTCATGCTAAGTTGTGGTTGAGTACTTGAGGAAGTAAGTGATAAAGCTCGTACTAGATGAGAGGTCAGAATAAAGCAACGGAAACTTGTGGAAGCAGTAACATAGGATAGCTACGAATAAGAGTTGTAAAAGTTTAATATAGTATCTTATGTTTGAATACTAGAAGGGTTAAGAGGGTTACTGCAAGTAATGATCCCCAAATAGTTGGAAATGATTGCGGCTGCGAGCTTTGATGGTTCTAAAGCGGATGAGGAAATTATCATTAATGCACAATTAGATTTAGATGATGAGAGAGTGCAAGTTGTGGTGTTGAGAGATGAGTACTGTGATGTTTGGTCATAGTGACCTTGGTTTTAGTTTGAGATTTATAATGGTTGGTTTTGAAAGACGAATGTGAAAACCATTAAATCGAAATGTCGATGCGGTATTGAGATTGGTTTGAGGAAACCCGTGACAGGTGGTAAACCCCAATTTTTGGAGAGGTACTGTTGAAAAATTTTCCCCAAGAATTTGAAAGAAGTGTTGGTTTTGGTTTTGAAGATGATTTTGGATATGAGTAATTTTAACAAAAGAGATGCGTTTCAAATGCTTTTATAGATTATTAAAGGAAATGCGAACTCTTATGATTTTGTTAACTCGCTATTCTGAACTCATTTGGTTTCTAGAAATGAAAGGGGTTTTTGATTGATAAGCCAGAGGCTTTATATCAGCAAGTCATGAAGAAATTTGAGGGTTTGAGAATAAGAAAGTAAGTTTGGAGATTATGCTTGGAGTTGAACTGTGATTAGAGGAATTGGCTTGGCAGAGAGAGAGAGAGAGGATAGTGATGGAGTATGATTAAGGTGTGGTGATGATCATTGATTGATTATAGTGATGTGGGATAATGGCTATGATTAACGATGATGGCAATCTTATTGACAACATGATTTGAGATTTAATAAGGTGTGAGTTGATGAGCCGGTAAAAGTAAGGGACGAGGCTGTTGGTCGGCGTTGAACGAACGACCGAGACCCTCAGGGATAGAGAAATCAGAGTGCGGCAACGGAAGCGCGCAGAGTAAAAAGGACCTTGGAACTGTTATGCGTTTGATATAAAGGCAGATTATGCTCGCGTACTCGTAGTGATGGGTGGAATTTTCGAGGACGAAAATTTCTGTTAGGGGGGTAGAATGTAATACCCGGTCTAACCGAAATTGATTAAATAATAAGTTAAGCAGGAGCGAATAGGGTTGGAAGATTTTGCAATTGGAATTTGATGATTTAAATATGATATTTGGATTCAGTGAGTTTTTCTGAGTCGGAAGACATAGTTTCCTGTGTAAAAGCGCGCAGTGGAATTTTGACCGGCAGTACCGGCTGAGACCTGTCTGGTACTGCAGCTGAGAAATTTGATTATGAGTAAATAATATTAAGAAATGAGGAATTATGATTAGGGGAGGTAGAAATATTTAAAGTGCGGTTTGAAGCGCTAATCTTAAAGGTTTTGGCCCAAAATTGGGCCAACGGACAAAAATAAGTGAACTGGGCCTAAGTGGGCCCAAGACCCAACATATATAAACATTAGTTATGAGCATTTCAGCTCATTTTTACCCTAAAAGAGTAGTGTGGGGCGCTGATTTGAGAAGAGAGAAGAGAAGAGAGAAAACCTAACTCTCTTTGATCTTCAAACCACCATAACTTGAGCTACGGAGCTCCGATTGACGAGCCGTTTGCGGCCACGCGTCGCTCTTCTCATCCTCTACATTTCTATCTAAGTTTTGTGGTGAGTATTCCATTCATCTCTGCCCAGTTTTCGAATTTCCCCACTGTTACACATTTTTGGGAAGTTAGTGTTGAAATCTTGTGATTTTGGGTGTTTAGGGATACTCCAACATGGATTCTAAGTGGGTTCTATCCCTACTTCATATGGGCTGAGGTAAGAAGTGCTCAAACCCTTGTGATTTATCATCCTTATGAGCCCTAGGTTGATGTATGTATGTGATATTGGTTATGTTAGTGTATTTGATGATCTTGGTGCACAATTGGAAGATTGGTGTTGCTTGAGGAGCTTTGGTGAGGCTTAGAGATAAGGTTCGTGTTGACTTTCAAAGAAGAGGCTCAATTGATTTGGCTACAAGAGGTACGGTTTAAGTTTCATTTAAGTACCGTGTGGTGTGATGAGAATTCCTAGGCTAGATGCCCCTAGGATTAAGTTTGGATTGTGTAAATGGTTGATGCTAATATGCATAGTTGGTATGTAATGTGAATCAATGATTGTGTTGAGAATTTATGTATTGGGTAATGAGTATTGATTTGTGGTTTATGCATTTAAATTGTGAAATTGGGCCGGAGGCCGTA
>NC_029774.3:28636758-28638676 GCF_000817695.3 Arachis duranensis | reverse complement strand
AGCTCCGTTGGACCGATGGAGATTAGGGTCTTCTCTGAACTTGTGAACAAGAGCCGTATTGCTGAAGAATGTGTGAGGAAGGTTGTTGAGGCAAAGAATGACCGTCGGGAGTCCCACCGCAGGGAGCACAATCAAAAGTACCCAACAAGGGGTCAAGAGTGTAAGAGAAGAGGATACTCACAACGTTTTCCCCAAAGGCGAAATGACCTTGCGACGAATAGGAATTCCCAAGGAAAGGGTAGGGAAAAACAAATAGTGGCTGCCTCGGATGTTTTGAGCTGTCAGAGGTGTGGAGGTCATCACCCAAATAGACCGTGTCGTTATGGTTCAGGTTTGTGTTACAATTGCGGCAAGCTAGGACATTTGGTCAGAGATTGCCCACACCGGAAGGATCGGGAGACTGCCAGGCCCGATTTTCGTACCTGAGGTAATAAGAAAAAACTGATAACTTAATTCTTTACATAATGCTGAAGGCTGGTATTCACTCATAATACATGGTCGAATGAAAAATTATGATCTGTTCTAGATAACCCTAAGCTATCTTAATAGAAGGTTTGGTGAGCATAAATAATTAGGTAGGCCTTTAACGGAAAGCAACCTCAGAATGGAATGACTGGTGGGTGATGTCAAAGCCATCATTCGGGAACTCCGTGTCGAGGTAGATTAGGACTTTGCCATGGTTGTAGAGGAGTTGGACATGTGTCCTAGAAATGTCCTAAGAAGGTCAACCGGAATACTACCAAGAGCTAACAACAAGGTCGTGTGTTCACTGCAACAACGGGGGATACCGTTAGATCCGACAGTTTGGGAATTGGTAAGCGAAAGATTGGTAACGACGTGCTAAAGGTACGATTAAGTTGGTATGTGGTTTTGGCTATCATAGATAGAAATCTAGTGAATGCCAGTCATGCTAAGTTGTGGTTGAGTACTTGAGGAAGTAAGTGATAAAGCTCGTACTAGACGAGAAGTCAGAATAAAGCAACGGAAACTTGTGGAAGCAGTAACACAGGATAGCTACGAATAGGAGTTGTAAAAGTTTAATATAGTATCTTATGTTTGAATATTAGAAGGGTTAAGCGGGTTACTGCAAGTAATGATCCCAAATTAGTTGGAAATGATTACGGCTGCGAGCTTTGATGGTTCTAAAGCAGATGAGGAAATTATCATTAATGCACAATTGGATTTAGATGATGAGAGAGTGCAAGTTGTGGTGTTGAAAGATGAGTACTGTGATGTTTGGTCATAGTGATCTTGGTTTTAGTTTGAGATTTATAATGGTTGGTTTTGAAAGACGAATGTGAAAACCATTAAATCGAAATGTCGATGCGGTATTGAGATTGGTTTGAGGGAACCCGTGACAGGTGGTAAACCCCAATTTTTGGAGAGGTACTGTTGAAAAATTTTCCCCAAGAATTTGAAAGAAGTGTTGGTTTTGGTTTTGAAGATGATTTTGGATATGAGTAATTTTAACAAAAGAGATGCGTTTCAAATGCTTTTATAGATTATTAAAGGAAATGCGAACTCTTATGATTTTGTTAACTCGCTATTCCGAACTCATTTGGTTTCTAGAAATGAAAGGGGTTTTTGATTGATAAGCCAGAGGCTTTATATCAGCAAGTCATGAAGAAATTTGAGGGTTTGAGAATAAGAAAGTAAGTTTGGAGATTATGCTTGGAGTTGAACTGTGATTAGAGGAATTGGCTTGGCAGAGAGAGAGAGAGGATAGTGATGGAGTATGATTAAGGTGTGGTGATGATCATTGATTGATTATAGTGACGTGGGATAATGGCTATGATTAACGATGATGGAAATCTTATTAATGACATGATTCGAGATTTAATAAGGTGTGAGTTGATGAGCCGGTAAAAGTAAGGGACGAGGCTGTTGGTCGGCGTTGAACGAACGACCGAGACCCTCG
>NC_029774.3:28634739-28635990 GCF_000817695.3 Arachis duranensis | reverse complement strand
TATTGCTTGTGTTTGTACAACTGAGAGATCCCTCATGTTGGTGTCGGTGGATGTTGGTGGCTATTCTTGATGAGATGAATTGATAATGCGATTGCATAATGATGATGATTTTTGAATGAGATCATTTGAGCCCCTGGGTAGACGCAGTGATGTGATTTCACTAGCTCCAGGCGAGGGTATGATGTATTGATATAAAGTTGCTGAGGCAGAACAACTGATGATGGTTTTGCTTATGATTCTGAGTCTGATTCGTGTAAGAATCAGCGAGTTGGGAAACATGTGTAACATGAACTAGATTTAGTATCCCCTTACGACAGATGCATATTCATGGATTAGTGAGAATCTAGGCTGGATACTTGGAGAAAAGGAGTTTAGGATGCTTAGTGAGTTTTTATTGCAGTGCATTGTATTTATTTGGCACTTTTACCGTACTGGGAACCCATGGGCCCGAGGTTCTCATTCCGTATATATCTCTTGTTTTTCAGATACAGGTTCAGGTGCTCAGAAGTGAGCTGCGGTTCGTCTGAGAGACGGCGAAGATATTTATTTTCTCTACCTTGTGTTTTGCTTAGAATCTCTCCACCTTTGTTTTGAAAAGATTATACTATGTGTTGAACTCTTTTGGAACATGCCTATAGAGGCTCTTATGTTTCCTTTGGGAGAGATTAGGATGTACTGTTGTCAGTTACTTTCATACTGTACCCTAGCCGGCCTAAACTTCGCGGGTCGCGACTAGTGGCTATTTACTTATGTTATATATATCTATCCATTATCTATCTCTTAATCTCCTTTATGCCTTGTCCGTATATCGCTTTCGGCTTCGCGGTGTAACTTTTCGTTGTCGAAACGTGAGTGATACGTCTTCGCGATTTTATTTCTACTCTTTTCAGGCTTCTCGATTAATACTCCTTTCGAAATTACCTATATTTATGTATTAAAAATCCACCTGAGAGTCGTACCACCGTAATATCATTGACTTATGACTCGAGCATAAGGATTTGAATATTAGGGTGTTACATTATGGTATCAGAGCAGTTCGTCCTCGTGAGCCTGAGGGATGGAACTGCTTATGCTTCAATGCATACTCTGAGTTTGTGCATGTGCTAGTTAGGGTATCTAACTGATACATCTAGCATGAAGTCCATGAGTGTACCTTTGGTACTTTGAAGCACTATACTTCCGATATTGAGACTGATCAACTTGATATCGATTGTTTGGTGTGTATAGGAACCAGATGGCGCCTCGTGGACC
>NC_029774.3:28606357-28633185 GCF_000817695.3 Arachis duranensis | reverse complement strand
AGTTGGGAAACATGTGTAACATGAACTAGATTTAGTATCCCCTTACAACAGATGCCTATTTATGGATTAGTGAGAATCTAGGCTGGATACTTGGTGAAAAGGAGTTTAGGATGCTTAGTGAGTTTTATTGCAGCGCATTGTATTTATTTGGCACTTTTACCGTACTGGAAACCCATGGGCCCGGGGTTCTCATTCTGTATATATCTCTTGTTTTTCAGATACAGGTTCAGGTGCTCAGAAGTGAGCTGCGGTTCGTCTGAGAGACGGCGAAGATATTTATTTTCTCTTCTTTGTGTTTTGCTTAGAATCTCTCCATCTTTGTTTTGAAAAGATTATATTATGTATGGAACTCTTTTGGAACTTGCGTATATAGTCTCTTATGTTTCCTTTGGGAGAGATTAGGATGCACTGTTGTCAACTACTTTCATATTGTACCCTAGCCGGCCTAAACTTCGCGGGTCGCGACTAGTGGCTATTTACTTATGTTATATATATCTATCTGTTATCTATCTCTTAATCTCCTTTATGCCTTGTCCGTATATCGCTTTCGGCTTCGCGGTGTAACTTTTCATTGTCGAAACGTGAGTGATACGTCTTCGCGATTTTATTTCTACTCCTTTCAGGCTTCTCGATTAATACTCCTTTCGAAATTACCTATATTTATATATTAAAAATCCACCTGAGAGTCGTACCACCGTAATATCATTGACTTATGACTCGAGCATAAGGATTTGAATATTAGGGTGTTACAAAATATGATTACCCCGATAGGATATTCCTTTTATTCTTCCTCTATGTTGCTTACGGCAACCTCCATTCCAGCTTGGTCCTCTTCCAACCTCCAATCGGCCATCACCCAGCTTGGGTGAATGTTCATCACCGGCGTCCTCATGGGATTCTGCTCCAATACATGAGCTTGGACATTGCAACCTTGAGGCCACTGCTAGAAGATCGCGCGTCCCACAATGCGAGCCGCCTCCCGGGTCACGGGACTCCAAGCTTGCAGAAGTGGGCGCGTCTCCAACATCCAGGGATCTCCAGGCCCGACCCGATTTCCTTCCACCTGGCCCCTTGATGGAAACCTTAAGCCCAGATTGCTTAGTTCCCTTGGAGATTGGGTCTTCATGGCCCAACATGTTATTGCTTATGTTCCTGCCGTTCGTGGGCTTATTATATGGACCAAGCATTTTACTCCTTGCATTCTCCTTAGCTAGCCCATTTGGATTACAAAAATACTCCCATGAGACCGTTTGTTCAGACCCCGCCTCATTATTCTCCGCATATCCCCCTGAATCGGCTACTCCTTCAATACCATCATTATTAGATTGATATGTTACCAATTTCAATTGATTGAGACTTAAATATTCATAACTCCACTAGTTCAAATTAATTTCTGAATTTACTATTCTATCCTCATCTTCAACCTCCTTCCGTCGTCTCTCCATTATCACCTCTGTTGCCTGATCTAAACCTTTTGTTGAAAATACTATCCTGTCTGACCATGTAGCTACATCATCACCAACCCTTGCAGACAACATCTTCTGGTGTTCACATCTGACTGTATCTTCTCTCACAGTTTCCATCTGACATTTCTCTCCATATGTTTCGCGTCCTACCCCTTTTACTAGAATATCAAAGCCACTAGTACCTATTGTAATGTGAACCTATTCATTGATCACATCCATCACACAAGTATTAATTTATACTCGGCTAACACTAAAGGAACTGCACGATTCTATCACATTATCGCACTTAACCACCACACCCCATTGGCTCCCTATTATTCTGAACGTGTCCACGCACCACGTATGTAATGGCACCCCAAAACACTCCAGCCACACTCTTCGAGTTTCACTTTTCTCTGACTCGTCCCACCTCCATACATTATGAAATAATTGCATAAGGCTATTCATTTTGAAAGTGTAAGTCTCTTCTGCATTCAACAGACTATCAAAAGTCAACAGAGCTTTATATGCTCCCGATTCACGGACCTGAATAACTTGGGAAAAGTTATTGGCAACCGAATCCTTCAGCTCCTAACGTCAATCGCCTTCGTCGATCCACCTACTAGTCTTTTCTGTAGCAAGTCCAAATTTTCTTTCGTCACAGCCACCTCTCCTTTCTTCGTCCACCCATTCCCATTCGGGTCTTGGACTGTTTTCTCCTTCACCAATTCTTTAGAGGAGATAGTTGGGATTTTCCGGTTTGCTTCTCTTTCTAGTGGCCTCTGACGATGCGTGGTAGTTCTATTGTCACCCCGTGGCTGCACTTTGTCCGTGCTCTTTACCTCAAACACTCTCCTGTATTTAGCTTCCTCTACAAAGACGACCTTGCCTCTCACCCTCATTCGATTCATTTCTGTTATAGCCTTCAAGGCTCCTCCTTTCGTTGTGTACCGTATGAACGCAAAGATGTAAAGACTACCATTCTTCTGTTTTCTCGATAGGTATATGTTATTTATGCGACCAGTCCAACTAAAGAGTTGAAAGAGTTCTCTCTTCGATATGTCATCTGGAAGATTATCTATGAAGATTGAGAAGGACTCATTCTCCAAACGTCGATACTCTTCTCGATTCCAAACTCTAGGATCTTTGACCTGACCTATTGCTCTACCCCTTCCAGTGTTTCCCACTCACTCTCTCTCTCTCTCTCATTCTCTCTTTTAATAATTATATTCTTTTTAAATAAAATAAAAAATTATGTTGACACTCACTTTTAATGATATTTAAAAATTATCAGTATTTTTTATTTGACTCACTTTTTTATTTATATATAAAAGGAATTTAAGTTCATCTTTTTTTAATCTTTTCTTAGTAGATTAAAAAGACATAAAAATATAACTTGGAACAAATTTGTGTTAGCTCCATATCTCATCGAATTTTAATGAATTAACAAATTGTTACGAACCATGAAGAGTCCATCCCAACTAATCGTCGGGTCGGGGCACCACCCCTGACCCAAGCCCAAGCCACACCTCACCACAGCATGAATCCGGCGGGTTGGCTCCTCCTAATACCCGACTCGGGATCCGCCCGACTTATCATCCGTACAACCCAAGTCATTGGATGGGTTGGCATCCCCGGGCAGCACCCGAACACCCGACTCAAAGTCCGGGATGACCTGCTCCTCCCACATGGGTTAGGACAGCTCATAGAAGCTTCCTGGCCAGTGGGCTAGGTCACTCGTGGGCCCGCCCAACACGGTATATAAGGAAAAGGTCCGCTCTCACCCCAAGGTATGTGACACTTTTACCTAATTCAGCTATCACCTCGTACGGATAATGACTTGATCGTCGGAGTGTCCTTGCAGGTGGCCACCCCCTTCTCATTCCACCTCCAGCGTCTCCTATTCATCCCCTTGCCTTCCTTCCATGCCAGCTCAGGGTCTCTCCACCTCACCTCCCCGTCATCACCCGACCTGTGGAGTACCCGACATCTTCAGGTGACGAACATTGGCGCCGTCTGTGGGGACCCTGAAGTAGGCATGGAGTGACTTCCCACGTCGGAGGAGCTTCGCGAAGGAGGAGGGGCTCGCCAGAGCAGCGCGAGTTCGACGGCTTGCACTTTCGAGCACCCGCGATCTTTCGTCCAACCTAACCAACAAATCTACACCAAGATCCCCGAAAGACGTCCCTTCGGTGGGACTGGAGCCGATAGCGCCAAGATCATGCAGGAACTCAGACACAGAGTACAAAACCTCGAACGGGAGCTGGCAGCGAGAACCTGATCCAACGAGGATGTCAGCCACTCCCACGGCGACGCCAGTCTATCCCGCACGCGCACCCGCTCCCCCTCCTGAAGACACGAGAGCCGAGAAAGGAGCCCAATAAAGCACGATGAGGCACACAAGTAGGTGGCCTCTCGACCTGACCAAGGCAGGTCTGAAAGCCACGGGGAATCCGAAAGAGGGAAAGCCAAGAAACAACAAGAACCCATCATCATGGGGGCCACTCCTTTCCACCCCTCGATCCTCAAGGTCCGGCTTCCGAAGAATTTCGACAAGCCAATGGACATGAGGTACGATGGGGCTAAGGATCCCCTGGAGCACCTCACAACTTTCAAAGCAAGAATAAATTTGGAAGGAGTAGGCGACGCGGTCAGATGCCGAGCATTCCCGGTGACGCTAGCCGGCCCAGCAATTCGATAGTTCAACGCACTCCCACAAGGATCCATCACGGCCTTTACGGACATCTCCCAGAGCTTCATGGCTCGATTCACGACACGCATAGCCAAAGAAAGGCACCCAATTAACTTACTAGGGGTCACCCAAAAACCTGGGGAGTTGACCAGGAAGTTCCTGGACAAATTCAACGACGAATGCTTAGAAATCGACGGCCTAACGGACTCAGTCGCTAGTCTCTGCCTAACAAATGACCTGCTAAATGAGGACTTTAGAAAACACCTCACTACCAAGCCTGTCTGGTACATGCAGGAAATTCAAAGCGTGGCCAAGGAATACATCAATGATGAAGAGGTCAGTCAGGTCGTGGCTGCCAATAAACGGCAGCTCCACAGCCCTTCAGTTTGGCAGGCCCCCCAAGTCGATAGGTATAAGGAGGCTCCCAGGGACGGAACCCCAGCAAAGCAGCACAAACAACCCCAACGAGTGGGAAGGTTCACAAACTACACGCCACTCACGGCGCCCATAGTAGAAGTTTACCAGCAAATTGCGGATAAGGAAATCCTATCTAGATGCAGACCATTGAAAGAGAGAATAGGAGGCAACAAAAGCCTGTACTGTGATTATCACAAGGGTTTCGGTCACAAGACCCAAGACTGTTTCGACCTCAAAGATGCCTTAGAGCAGGCCATAAGGGAAGGAAAGTTAAGTGAGTTCTCCCAGCTTATTCGGGAATCGAAGAGACGAGAACGGGAGCGCTCAAAAGAAGATCGTAGCCGGACCGTCAAGGCTAGGAAAGTGCCCACGGGGAACGCCGACAACCCCCCAACTTTTGTAGTTAACGTTGTGATCAGACGCGATACCCCCCCAAATCTAAATTAGCAGCAAAGAAGGATACCCAGATCCTCTCTATTTCGACAGGAGATACCACCACCCCAAACGGAGCACCTCCCATGATATCATTTGGCTGGTTTCACGACCTCCCTGAGAACCCCCCATGGTGATGACGGCAATGGTTGGGACCAAGTTGGTCAGGCAAATCCTCGTTGATACTAGAGCTGACTCCAACATCCTATTCATGAACGTGTTTGACGCCATAGGACTCAGGGAGTCCGACCTTAAGAGTCACCAACATGGTGTCATGGGGCTAGATGACAACTATATAAAGCCCGACAAGATGATCTCACTCCCAATTTGCCTTGGAGCTGGTGACTCCAAGAGGTCAGTTATGGCGGAATTCGTAGTCCTTAGAGACTCCACGACCTACAACATCATTTTAGGAAGAAAAATCATCAACGAATTCTCAGATGTGATATGCACTAAATTCCTAACAATGAAGTTCGTGACGGATAAGGGAACCGTTGGCTCCATTAGGGGAGATTTGGAAGCGGCAGTCGCATGCGACAATGCCAGTCTTTCCCTAAGGAAGGAATCCAAGAGGGCGGCTGGTGTGTTCTTGGCCGCTCTAAATGTAAAGAAAATTCCAGATAGGGAAGTCGGCAGAACAGTTTACCTTCGTAAACAAAAATTTGCCCCATGAACTCAAAGGCCCTCTTATGGAGGTCGTAAGGGCAAATGGTGACCTCTTCGCATAGACGCCATCGGACATGCCAGGCTTAGATCCTGAGGTCATGTCCCACCGACTAGCCGTGAAATCGAACGCCAAACCAGTAGCCCAGTGGCGAAGAAAGATGTCTCAAGAAACGGCCGACGAAGTCGCCAAACAAACAGTCGGGTTGTTAGAAGCAGGGTTCATGAAAGAACTCGACTACTCGACGTGGTTGTCCAACATTGTCCTAGTCAAAAAAGCCAGCGGGAAGTAGAGAATGTGCGTTGACTACTCCAACCTGAACAAAGCATACCCAAAAGACTCTTTTCCCCTCCACAATATCGACACCTTGGTAGACTCGGCAGCAAGGTATCGCTTTCTCAGCTTCATGGATGTGTACTCTGGCTATAACTAAATCCCAATGCACCGACTTGACGAGGACAAAACGGCATTCATAACACCAGGAGGCACCTACTGCTACAAAGTAATGCCATTTGGGCTGAAGAACGCAGGAGCCACCTACCAAAGGCTAATGAGCAAGGTCTTCCACGACCTCATCGGCAAGACAGTAGAAGTGTACGTCGACGACATCTTGGTAAAAACAGTAGAGCTGAACAGGCTAATAGACAACCTTCAAGCTGTCTTCAAAGTACTAAGAGAATTCAAAATGAGGCTCAACCCACTTAAATGCGTGTTCGCCATGGAAGCGAGAAAGTTCCCATGATTCATGATAACACAAAGAGAGAGAGAGGCTAACCCAGACAAGTGCGAAGCCATCCTCAAGATGACAAGCCCAGGGTGCATCAAAGATGTACAATGCCTCACCGGGAGGCTCACAACTTTGTCCGGGTTCCTCGGAGCCTCGGCAGAAAAGGCTCTCCCATTCTTCAACCTAATGAAGAAAGGAATTGCCTTTGAATGGACCCCAGCATGCGAAGAGGCATTCAGCCATTTCAAAAAGATACTCTTAGAACCACACTTGCTCAGCAAACCTAGAGAAGGAGAACCCTTGTATCTATACCTAGCTGTGACCACACAAGCCATGGCGACAGTCCTTATCCGAGAAGATGACAAGACTCAACGCCCAATATACTTCATCAGCAAAGTACTCCAAGGAGCGGGGTTGAAGTACACTAAGTTAGAAAAGTTGGCTTATGCCCTACTAACCTCATCAAGAAGACTAAAACAGTATATCCAAGGGCACGTGATCATCCTAAGAACCGACCAAGCCATTCAGAAAGTCCTCCAAAAACTTGACCTCGCGGGAAAAATGATGGCATGGGCAGTAGAGCTATTCGAATATGACTTACAATACGAACCTAGGCAGGTAATTAAAGCCCAGGCCATGGCAGATTTCCTAGTAGAAGTCACAGGAGAGACACCTGACATACCGAACAAATGGTGGAAGCTCCATGTCGACGGAGCGTCCAACCAAACGTTCGGAGGAGTCGGGATCATTCTCAAAAACTTGACTGGGATAGCTTATGAGCAGTCGATCAAGTTCGATTTCCCAGTCTCCAACAACCAAGCAGGGTATGAAGCACTGGTATGAGGACTAATCCTGGCCAAAGAAGTCGAATCATCAAGGATAGAAGTTAACAGCGACTCCCAGATCGTCACATCCTAGATAAACAGCAGCTACCAGGCCAGGGACACACTACTACAAAAATACCTAGGAAAGGTAAGAGAGCTGTGTAAAAACTTTGAAGAGGTCGTAATCCAGCATGTCCCTAGGGAAAGGAATGCTCAAGCAGACCTCCTCTCCAAGCTAGCAAGCACTAAACCTGGGGCGGGGAACAAATCTCTAATCCAAGGGCTGGCAACCAAACCAGCGATCATTTTATGCGCAGCTCAGACTCTAAGCTCCCCCTCATGGATAGACCCTATCTACCGATATTTGGAGCATGGAGAAACACCTTTAGACAAGAAGGAAGCACAAGCCACCAGAAGGGAAGCCTCTAAATATGTGATCATACAGGGATAGTTGTACAAATGAGGGCTCCACCAATCCCTGCTCAAATGCCCGCGCCCCGACCAAACGGACTACGCCCTAAGCGAAGTCCATGAGGGATGTTATGGCCACATTATTGGAGGAAGGTCGCTAGCGAGAAAAATCATCAGGGCAGGATATTACTGGCCCACAATGATGTCAGACGCCTAGGAGTTCATCAGGAAATGCAAGAGATGTCAAGAAAATGCCAACTTCCACAAGGCTCCACCTAAAGAACTCAGCACGATAATGGCGCCCCGACCTTTCACCCAATGGGGAGTCGACCTCCTGGGGCCATTCCCACCTGGGCCAGGACAAGTAAAATACTTGATAGTAGCCATAGAATACTACACCAAGTGGGTGGAAGCCGAACCACTAGCCAGCATATCTTTAGCAAATTGCCAAAAATTCATGTGGAGGCAGGTGATCACCAGGTTCGGAATCCCGGAAACTATCATATCGGATAATGGGACACAGTTCACCGACAAGAAATTCAAAGAATTCCTAATAGGATTAGGAATCAAACAAAAATTCTCCTCAGTCGAGCACTCCCAAACCAACGGTCAAGTAGAGGTGGCCAACAAAGTTATCTTAAAGGGACTAAAGAAGCGACTTGAAGGAAGGAAGGGTTCATGGGAAGACGAGCTAGCCTCAGTCTTATGGTCCTACAGAACCTCCCCACAATCTTCTACCGGCGAAACCCCCTTCCAACTCACATACGGGGTCGACGTAGTCATCCAAGTCGAAGTCGGGGAGCCAAGTCCAAGGCTATTCCTCGGAGAGGGAAGCGAGGCAGTCGAAAAGGATCTGGTCGATGAAACAAGACAAATGGCATACTTAACAGAGACAGCAATCAAGCAAAGGATAGCCTTAAGGTACAATGGCAAAGTGTTGAAAAGAAGTCTTGGAGAAGGCGATTTGGTTTTACGATGCAACAACATAGGGCTGCCAACCCCAGGAGAAGGTAAACTGGCCGCCAATTGGGAAGGCCTTTATAGGGTAAGAGAAGTCCTCGGCAATGCTGCCTACAAGTTGGAGAGGTTAGATGGAAGCGAGGTACCGAGAACATGGAAGATGGCAAACCTAAAGCGATATTATTCATAAGATTCCACTCATAAGAAAGAGCAACCACACGATCTGACGACCTCGCCTCCTCTACCTTAATTTCCTCTGCATTCCTTTCTCTTTCTCATTTCTTTTACTTAAAGTGTATTACATCACTTTGTTTTAAATCTTATATATATATGTGTGCATACAATAACTTCATCATATGCACCGATTCAACAAAACAACAAACAATGACTGGTCGACCTAACGGAAACCCGGGATTGATCACCCCGGGAACCAAAGGGACCCAAAGTCAAAACACAACTTAAAAAGCGGCAAGTGGCAAAAACAGTAAATACCATAAAAGCAGTAAACCAAACACCAAAAGGCCACGACGGCTCGAATAAGTGAAAACGACAAAGTAATCAAAAGCCACAATGGCCCGAACAAGCAAATGACAAAACATAAATGACTTAATCAAAGTAAAATGCTAAAGTGTTCATCACAAATAAAAGGCGCCTTAAACAGGCCCAATTATAAAGATAGCAAGTTTCAAAAGCAAGATAAGGAATACAAGAGCTGTAAAGAAGTATCCATGTCAAGGCTTAAGGATGTCAACAATTTTCCCGTCCTCAACCGTCTTGAGGGCCCCAATCTGAGAAAGATTGAGGTCGGGAGCTAGTACAGCCACCTGAAGCTTGATCCCTTCCTCAGTCAGCTTCATGGCCTCCCAGGCCCCCTTTGCAAGCTCTTTGTTTTTCTTCTTCAGAACGGACAGCTCCTGCCGGGCAGTAGCCGCTGAGCTCTCCGCCAACTTCAGCTTCTCCTCCAATTATTTGACTTTTTTCTTAGCGGCGGTAGTCTCACCACGAGAAGTATTCAAATCTTTCATCAACTCAAGGTCCCGGTCCACCAGCCTGTTGATCTCTTTTGTATCCTCCTCAGCCTTCTTCTCCTGCTCAGACAACTTTGTCTTCAGAGACTCTTCCCGAGATCTTGAATCTGTCAGGTCTTTCTGGGAGTTCTAAAGCTTCCCTTCCAAAACATGATAATTTCCCAAGACAGGCTCCACCTTCTTGGCAATAGCAGCAGCTCGAAGAAGGTTGCGGTAGATCCACCTCGCCTGCCCAGAAAGGTCGGCATCCCGGAAAAACTCTTCGGTGCCAGGAAGCAACTGGGATTCAATGAAACCCCCAACATCAAAGTTCTTTTCCATAACAGAGATGGCTTTCCCAGAGTCCCACTTCCTCTTCTTCGGGTTGCCAACAACCTTCAAATCATCGTTGCCGAACCCCAGATCCTCCTCGTCAAAAGGAACCTCTGCCCCCACACTTGGGTTCCCCGAAGCATTCTCAATATGGACTTTAACTTTGTCCGACTGACCTTTTTCAGTCCCATCGACCCGACCACTACCCTCCCCAGTGTCCTCCTAGTCCTGAC
Source organism: Arachis duranensis (assembly GCF_000817695.3). Classification (NCBI taxonomy): domain Eukaryota; kingdom Viridiplantae; phylum Streptophyta; class Magnoliopsida; order Fabales; family Fabaceae; genus Arachis; species Arachis duranensis. The sequence continues at coordinate 28,623,040 of NC_029774.3, read as the reverse complement.
TCGCTGAAGGAGTCACCGAAGAGTCCTCACCACCCTCATCATCCCCTTGGATGAGGCTCATCAAGTCAGCCAATGTTTTCTTCCCACCAGCCATGGAAACTGTAAGCAAAAAGGGCAAAGATGTGAGCACTAGAAGAATCAAACACTGAAAATACGAAAAGTAAAAGACTCACTAACATACAACTGACCGGCCTCCCGGTCTCCCATAACCATACGAGGGTTAAGATTTTTCTCGCCAAAGATTGCCAACAAGATATCAGTAATGTTACGATCTTCTGGGCTCAACCAATCATAAGAAATTTTTATCAAATAATCGAATCCCGCCCCAAAGCTCCAGTTAGTTGGGATCTGCCTTTTCCCCTCAGCAGCAAGCCGGAAAGGTTGATGACCCTCGATTGGCTTGACCTTGAGGAAGGTAGATTTAAAACCATGGAAGGAGTCCTCAAAAAGGCCAAAGATCATACGACCTTGTTGGGCCCTGAAATACATATACCCCTTCTTTGCTTTCCCCTAACGAGAAGGGTTCGTAAGAAGGAAAAGGTAGAGGAAAATGTTCACTGAGGTCGGAAGCTCCAAATATTCACACACCATCTCGAAGCATCGGATGGCAGCCCAACTGTTCGGGTGCAGTTGTGACGGACCAACATCACAACCGTTCAACAAACCCATGACAAAGGGGGAGAAGGGTAAACGAACCCTCAAGGTCATGAACATGGGTTTATAAACTCACAACCAGTCAATAACTCGTGGGGCTGCTAGGTTCTTCTGGCAGACACGCTCCCGGTCAGCAGGGACGTAAACTTGATAAAACGCTTCCTCGGGACCACCCCCACACAAGAGCCCTGCCTGGCACAAGTCCTGGAGGCCCTCCTTCATGACCTTGGAAGGGGTGTCCTTCACGTCAGAAGACGTCCAAGCATAGTGATCAACAAAGTCGGCTAGCAGTCGCTGAGCCTGGTTCGGAGGAACAAGGCGATCGGCCATACCTACAGCGGGGGCACCACTCAGTCAAAAACGGGAGGTTGGGAACCCTTAAAACAGCAAAAACAAAACTACAACTCCTTAAATCACCCACTACGCTGACTCAACACTAGCCCAGAACTTCAACAAAACCCCAGAAAAACCCAGTGGCACCCCCTCTAAAAGAAAAGAAAAGCAAGAACAAACAAAAAACCTAGGCATGCATAGGAAAAACACAAAGAAGAACACACAAAAACCCAGAGGAGAAAGCAAGCGAAGAAAAACCATGAAAACAACATACCAGGAGAACGCAGAATCAGCAAAAGATCCAAAGAAAAGAGGAAGCACTGGAAGCAGGAAGGGAACTGATGCAGCAGTAAGAGAGAGGAAGAAAAAAGGAGCAGCAGCAGCGTAAGAGAGCAAGGAGAAGAAGAAGAGAAGAGTGGAATTATGAGCAAGTTGCAAAACAAAATAGGGCAAAAAGTATAACCACCGAGGAAAAGTACCAAAAGTCAGGGATATATTTGCCATTTCACACAAATTTCAAATCATGAAATGATGGGCATTTAATGGCCAGCACGGAAGCCAAGGAGGCAGCACTAGAGGCGAGGTAACCACGCATGATAAACACGAGGCACCACTAACAAGCTCCTGAGAAGAAGAAGCACATCCCATCTCGGCAAGTAAGACAAACGTGCCTAGCCACGAGCCCCCAAACCTCAAGGTTAGTGCATTGGGGGCACTGTTACGTACCATGAAGGGTCCAACCCAACTAATCATCGGGTCGGAACACCACCCCTGACCCAGGCCCAAGCCACCCCTTACCACAGGATGAATCCGACGGGTCGGCTCCTAATAGCTGACCCGGGATCCGCCCGACTTATCATCCGTACAACCCAAGTCACCGGACGGGTCAGCATCCTCGGGCAGCAACTGAACACCCGACCTGAAGTCTGGGATGACCTGCTCCTCCCATGTGGGTTAGGACAGCTCGTAGAAGCTTCCTGGCTAGTGGGCTAGGTCACTCATGGGCCCGTCCAGCACGGTATATAAGGGGAAAGGTCAGCTCTCCCCCCAAGGTATGTGAAACTTTTACCTAATTCGGCTATCACCTCGTACGGATACTGTTTCGAGGGTTACCTGAAACTAGAGGTCGATCTCGGATGAGATCTTCTATGCTGGTCGGAGCTACGGAGTCCGATCTGATGATGGTGGTCGGAGTCGCTGTGTCCGACTCGTTGGACTTTGTGATGATGCTGATCCTTCGTCCCCGGAGGGTGGGAGTACCTGCAAGAGACTCCGATGCTTAAGTTAGCAAGGGTATTAAGCAGGTATTGAGTAGAATTAGAGTATGAGTTATACCTGGGTGCTCCAATGTATTTATAGTGATGGGGCGTGACCTCTTTAGATAAGATAAGTTAGTTATCTTATCTTATCTTACCTTCTAGGTGAGGTCAGCTTATCTTTCATGGGAACTGCCCTTCCCTCTGTAAGTTTGGGCTGCCTTAGGATTTGGGGCATGTTCCTCTATTTGGGCCCTTCTTTGGGCTTTTCAGATGACTTGGCCGAGCTCTTTGAGAAGAGGTCGGGTTGTCCTGACCTGAAAAGGTCAGTCACTTTGCCTGTAGAACATCCCGGGTCGGCCAGCTCAACCCAGGGTATGAACAGTGCCCCTACTCGAGCTTGGTCTTCCTTTTTGATGTCGAATCTTTAGTTTTAGGACTTCGATCCTTCTTTGGTGAAGCCGAACTCGAGCATTTTGTCGATTTCTTTTTGTAGAGTTCTCCTTTTTTGAATGCAGAACGTTTCACTTCCTTTTAAAAACGCGCGCTTTTGGATTAGCGTCCTGGCCTTGGGAACGTGCGAGGGTTTTTAATGCCCCATTAATTGGTTTTTAATGCTCCGTTTCTCTTGGCTTTTATTTTGAACTTTACTCTCAAGAAACGTTTTCTCTCCTCATCTGTTTTTGCTGTGACTTCTCTTTTTCTCCTCTCCTTCTGTTTTCTTTTGAAAACCTACATTCCTTGGTGTTTCTTCTTGCAATGTTTGTTCAGCGATTATAAGTGCTTTTGACGGCGATCTCTAACCTCCTCATCTTTAACCCTCTTGCGTATTCTTCTCCTTTCTCAGGTTGGTTTTGCTTTCCCCTTGCCGTTTACTTCTGCTGTGTTGTGTTTTGATTTTGAAGCTTTGATTTTAAGTGAGTGAATGCTGGAAAGCTTGAATTTTTGTTGCGCCTGGTTTGTTACTGTGATGCATGCTTTTTCCCTTTTGACCTTATATATGCTTCTGAGTGTATTTTCTTGATTTGGCTCTTTAGGGCTTTGTATGCTTCTTCCGATTTCTGAACTGTTGTAGCCTTTTCTTTTGGTGACTCGTTTGATCTTTTTCGCATTTGTTTTTCTTGGAAAGGGTTTCTGTTGAGACATTAGTCTTGTAGATTTTCCTGAATCTTTATTCCCTGATTGCCTTCAAAGGATGCCTCTAGACCTTGGGTTGTGTCCTGGGGTTTTCCTTTTTATCTGCTGTACCGCCCTGGAATGTGCTGTCCGAGTTGTTTTGATTTCGTCTGGGATGTCTTTGCCTTTTTAGTAACCCAATCTTTTTTTTTTTTGCTTTGTAGGATTAATTGGCCATGTCTTCCCGAAAAAACATTGTTGAGGCGTCTTCTGAGGTTCCCGAAGGGATGTCCGATTGGCTGGACTCTCTTGTCTTGCTGTGTGTTTCTTTAGTTGATTCAGAATTTTGTGCGACGCTTAGAAAGCATCATCGTGTCTGTAGCAGTGCGGATCAGGAGGGCAATTATGAGTTCGTAGCACCCGATTCTGGTGATAGAGTCTGCTTCCCAGTCCTAATCCAGGGGGAGCGTCTCTTCTTCTATGCTTATGACTTCTTTTTTAGCCAAATGAACATCACCTTTCCTTTTACTTCTTTTAAAACCGACCTGTTATGGTCTTGTAATGTAGCCCCTTCGCAGCTCCATCCGAATTCATGGGGCTTCATAAAGATTTTTCAGCTTGTTTGTCAAGAATTTGGTGTTACGCCTTCTCAAACTCTTTTTCTGTATCTTTTTGTGTTGACCAAACCTGGGACTACCAAGAAGAAAGCTTCTTGGATTTCTTTTAGGTTTGCCCAGGGACACAAGGTCTTTTCCATGTATGACGAATCTTTCTGGGATTTTAAGAACTACTTCTTTAATGTCCGGACTGTTGAAGGAGCCCGACCTTTCTTTCTGGATGAAAATAATGAGCCCTGCTTTCCCTTAGAGTGGCAGAGGAATGTAGTGGTATCCCGATATACTTGGGAGATGTTGAGCGAGGTCGAGCAGTCCTTTGTGAGTGTTTTGGAGGATATTTGGGGAGAACCTCCCCATTTGGATACTAAAAAGTCTTTGGGAGATCCGTCCCTTATTTGAACTGCTTTGGGTACTGCCTTGATATATCTTGTTATCTTTGTTTTTCTACCTTGATATATCTTTTTATCTTTGTTTTTCTCCTGTTTTTCTTTCTGGCGTGATAAATTGTTGTTTTTCATTTTGCAGAGATGGCCAAGAATAATGAAGCCATGAAGGCCTTCAAGAAGGCGAGGAAAGCTACTGCGGCTCAAAACATCTCGGCCCGGGCTGATGAGGAAGGAACTTCCCAAGCTCCTTTGAAGCCATCTGTGCCGAGCTCTCCTGGCCCGAGGACAATGATCCCTACACCTCGGGTCCGTTTAGTGGATCCCCCTCAGTCTTCTACCGCTGCTGTGATTTCTTCTTTGGTCGCCCCTCCTCCAAAAGACCTCGAACTGTTGAACCTTTCAATCTAGATGCCCCAGATTTTGATCCTATTGGTTTTGTGGACCAGTAGATCGCACCTTATGGTGCTTTTTCAATGGATGATGTATCTCTCCTTCATCACTTGGATTTTATAACTCAGAGTAGTGTCAAGATGGCCCATATGGGAGCTGCTTTGTATCGCACTGCCCAAAATCTACCTCTTCATGCTACCAAAGCTTTTATGGAGGAAGCTAAGCGAGAATTTGATCGGATGAAAGGTCTCAAGGAGGAGTTTGAAGCGAAGGTGACTCAACTGAAAAAGGAGCTGGAAGGGGAGAAGGCCAGCTCTCTTGCCCTAGCGGCCTCTATGCGATTGGCTGAGGATGTGGCTTTGAAGCACAAAGAAAGCTATGTCGCATCCTACCGAGAAGTGATGCATCTTCAGGGTGAGCTAGAGTCGGTCCGGGTTGATTATTCCGAGCTCCAAGGTCATCTTGTGGGCAGCGTGACTGCTGCCTATGAGAACCTAAAGGAACAAATTTGGGTTATTGCCCCGGAGGCTGACCTTGCCTTGTTTAGCTTGGATAATGTTGTGAAGGATGGCAAAATCGTTCCCGAGGACCCTGATGATGATGATGTTGAGCCACCTCCTATTCCTTCTACCAAAGTCTCCGTTGTGCCGCCCTCTTCCTCTCAGGCTGCTGAAGTCGTTCAACCTGAGTCCGATCTTGATGTTCAGATCCTGAACCGGGATGATGGGACGGTAGATGCAGTGCCTCTTCAGACTCGTCCTCCTTCACCCCGGGATGCTGCTACTGGGAAACCTTTGGACTCTCTTTGATTATTTCTGATGAATTTGTGTATAGCCCGGCCTGTGGGCTTTGAACTCTTTTGTTTTGTAAATGGTGTTTTGTTGACTGTTGATACTTCTGTTGCTTGTTTAGCAACTTTGAAAAACAAAGTGACTTTCGAGCTTTCTGGGCTAATTTGGGTGGCCTCTGAAGCTTGCTATTATCATAATTTAGTAGTTTTTATATCCTGGAAACTTGATGTTATCATAACTTAGTAGTTTTTGTATCCTGTCTTCTTTGCACTAGTCTTGGCACCTTCGTAGGTTTTTATCTGTCATGATTAACTTGATTCTTTGGCCTGACGCTGCTCTCATCAATCTTAAACTGTTGTTTATCGTAATACTGAGATTGCCGATTTTTCAACTTGGTTTGTGTTTGTTTGTAGCCCTTCCTTTTTGGACCTTACTTAAGGTCTCTTCCAAGGGTAGCTTTATCGTGTCGGTTCCTGTCAAATTACTCGGTACTCCTCTTTCTTGGATTTTGTTCAGGGCTCTTTCAGGGATTACCTTTGTAGCTTTGTATCTTGGACCGACTTCGTCATGTCAGGCTTTGTCGAGTCACTTGATAATCCTCTTTCTTGGACCTTGTGCAGGTCTCTTTCAAGGATTTATCTTTTGTAGCTTTATCTTTCCAGGCCGACTTTGTCACGTCGGACCCCGTCGAGTTACTTGATAATCCTCTTTCTTGGACTTTGTTCAAGTCTCTTTCAGGGATTTATCTTTTGTAACTTTATCTTTTTGGGCCGACTTTGTCACGTCGGGCCCTGTCGAGTTACTTGATAATCCTCTTTTTTGGACTTTGTTCAAGTCTCTTTCAGGGATTTATCTTTTGTAACTTTATCTTTCCGGGCCGACTTTGTTACGTCGGGCCCTGTCGAGTTACTTGATAATCCTCTTTTTTGGACTTTGTTCAAGTCTCTTTCAGGGATTTATCTTTTGTAACTTTTGTAGGAGTTCGATTTCCTCATGTCGGGTTCTTCGAAGTTATAGTAATCCTCTTTTATAGGGTTGGCCAGACCTCTTTCCAGGGCTTTACTTATAACTTGGGTTGTTGTGGCTGGTCCGACTTTTTGTGCCGGCCAGTCTTTAAGTTATTTTATAGCAATCCATTTTATGAGGTCCTCGTTAGGTCCTTTCTATGGATCACTTTCTATAACTTCTTGCATTATTCTATATTCATCTTGTAGAATTTGGGTTTTTAGCCCTCATTTTTATCGTGATCGCGCAGTGAATTCGATTTTCACTTTTTGTCGATCTGTAGCTTTATAATTGGGCGATGAATATTTTCAGAATAATACGACTTGAGCGTTTGTAGAGAATCTAAACAAATTTTATTAAAATAAAATGCAAATATACACGAGGAGTTAATTTCCTAAGTCGGGTGATTTGTAGGTCTTGGCGGGGCGCCTCATTAAAAAACCTTTTTCAGGAAAAAGAGTGCGCCTTGTCCAAGATCTTTTATCTCCCCTAACTATAGTACCTTCTTAGGTTGCAGGCGTGCCATGATCTAGGAAGCTCTCGTTCGTCGAGTTTGGAAAGTTTGTAGTAGCCCTTTCCCAATACTTCTATGACTCGGAAGGGTCCTTTCCAGTTTGCTGCCAGCTTTCCTTCTCCAGGTCGAGTTGTTCCTATATCGTTTCGGATTAGGATAAGGTCATTTTCAATGAAGGTCCGCTGTATTACTTTTTGGTTGTATCTGGAGGCCATTCGTCTTTTCAGCGCCTCTTCCCTTATCCGAGCTTTCTCTCGAATTTCTTGAAGTAAGTCGAGCTCTTCCCTTTGAAGTTGGGAATTGACTTTTTTGCTAAAATGGATTACTCTGGGTGATCCTTCTTCAACCTCCACTGGAATCATTGCCTCCATTCCGTAAGCTAATCGGAAGGGTGACTCCTTTGTCGTGGAATGTGGAGTCATTCGGTACGCCCATAGGACTTGTGGGAGCTCCTCGGCCCAGGCTCCCTTTGCATCCTGTAATCTCCATTTTATCCTTGCTAATATAACTTTGTTAGCAGCTTCGGCTTGCCAGTGCTCAACAGAGGTGAATTTTTGTTTTATATTCAGGTCGGCCGCTAGTTTTCTGAAGCCTGTGTCTGTGAACTGGGTACCATTGTCTGTAGTGATGGAGTATGGGACTCCAAACCTTGTGACGATGTTTCTATATAGGAATTTCTGACTTTTTTGAGCTGTGGCATTGGCTAGGGGTTCTGCCTCGATCCATTTTGTGAAGTAGTCTATTCCTACTATGAGGAATTTGACTTGTCCTGACACTTGAGGGAAAGGTCCGAGGAGATCGAGTTCCCATTTTGCAAATGGCCAAGGTGAGGTTACGCTGATGAGCTCCTCTGGCGGAGCGGTGTGGAAGTTGGCATGCTTTTGACATGGCGTACATGTCCTTATGAATTCTATGGCTTCTTTTTGTAGGGTTGGCCAATAAAATCCTGCCCGTAGTACTTTTTTGGCGAGTGCTTGCACTCCGAGGTGATTGCCACAAATGCCACTGTGTACTTTTTTTAAGATATCCTTAGTGTTGGAAGTCGGTACGCATTTTAGCAATGGTGTTGAAATCCCTCTTTTGTATAAAGTATTATTTTTGATGGTATAGTATTGTGCTTCCTGTTTTAACCTCTTTGCCTCTTTCTCATTTGTAGAGAGGGCCTCTGTTGTGAGCTAATTAATTATGGGGGTCATCCATCCCTAATCGCGACCTGTTATGGCTAGGACCTTTTCTTCTTCTGAGATTGATGGCTTCTGTAGAATTTCTTGGATAAGGCTTCTATTGTTGCCTCCTGATTTGGTGCTGGCTATTTTTGAGAGTGCATCGGCCCGAGCATTCTGTTCTCGGGGTATGTATCGAATCTCATACTCTCCGAGTTGTTCGAGCTGTTTCCTGGTTTTGTCTAGGTACTTTTTCATAGTGGGATCTTTGGATTGGTAGCTGCCTGTTATTTGTGAAGTGACTACCTGTGAGTCACTGAAGATGATAATTTTTTGAGCTCCAACCTCTCTAGCCAGCTTCAAACCAGCTAGTAGTGCGTCATATTCCGCTTGATTGTTTGAGGCAGGGAACCCAAATTTGAGGGAGAGTTCGATCTGGGTCCCCTGGTCGATTTCAATAATTACACCTGCGCCACTTCCCATTTTATTTGAGGAGCCGTCCACGTACAAATTCTATTCTGTGGGGATTTCTGGTGTGTCCGTAAATTCCGCAATGAAGTCGGCCAGATATTGAGATTTGATGGCCGTCCGAGCTTCGTATTGAGGGTCGAATTCGGACAACTCGACTGTCCATTGCAAGATTCTGCCTGTCAAGTCTGTTTTCTGTAAGATTCTTTTTATGGGCTGGTTGGTCCAAATTTTAATGGTGTGAGACTGGAAATATGGGCGAAGTCGTCGAGATGTTATTATGAGAGCATAGTAGAACTTTTCTGTTTTCTGGTAGTTCTTCTCGAACCCTTGTAATGCTTTGCTGATAAAGTATATGGGTTTTTGCCCACTGTTGTCTTCTCGGACCAGTGCTGAGGCTATTGCCCGATTTCCCACTACGAGGTACAAGATGAGTGGTTCCCCTTCCCGTGGCCGACTTAATATAGGTGGCCGTCCCAGAAATTTTTTGAAGTCTTGGAAGGCTTGCTCGCATTCAACTGTCCATTCAAACTCCTTTCCCTTCCTTAGAGTGGCGTAGAAGGAGAGAGATCTTATTGCGGATCCCGCTAGGAATCTGGACAAGGCTGCCAACCGCCCGTTGAGTTATTGTACCTCTTTGATACAAGTCGGGCTTTTCATGTCGAGTACGGCCCTGCACTTGTCCGGGTTTGCCTCGATTCCTCTCTGTGTGATCATAAAACCCAAGAATTTACTAGCTTCTACTGCGAAGGTACATTTTGTGGGATTGAGTCACATGCCATGTCGTCTTATGGTGTTGAATACTTGTGTCAGGTCGGATAATAACATCTCTTCGTTTTGCGTCTTCACTAGCATGTCGTCTACGTAGACCTCCATGATCTTTCCGATGTGATCCGATAAAACTTTGTTCATTAATCTTTGGTAAGTGGCTCCCGCGCTTTTGAGACCGAAGGGCATAACAATGTAGCAGTAATTTGCCTTTGGGGTTAAGAAAGAGGTTTTTTCTTGGTCGGGTGGGTACATTGGGATTTGGTTATATCCCGAGTATGTGTCCATAAAAGAGATGTATTTGTATCCGGAGGAGGCATCTACCAGTGCGTCGATGTTTGGGAGTGGATAAGGATCTTTCGGGCAAGCTTTGTTGAGATCGGTATAGTCTGTGCACATTCTCCACTTCCTATTTGACTTTTTTTACCAAAACGACGTTAGCAAGCCATAGCGGGTATTTGACTTCTCTTATGAAGCCTGCCTCTTGTACAGCTCGTACCTGTTCTTCCACCGCTTGAGAGCGTTCTGGTCTTAGCTTTCTGTGCCTTTGTTGTACCGGCCGAGATCCTGGGTAGACTGCTAGCTTGTGACACATTAGTTTGGGATCTATGCCTGGCATGTCTGCGGCTTTCCACACAAAGAGGTCGGCGTTGTCGCGTAGGAACTGTCTGAGTGATTCTTTTATGTCCCCTTTTAGGAGTGTGCCGATGTTGGTTGTTTGGTCCGGGGTGTTCCCGATCTAGATTTTCTCTATTTCTCCTTCAGGTTGTAGGCGGAGCTCCTCCCGCCTCCGAACTCTATCGAGCTCGATTGTGTGGAATTCTTCTCCTCTGCCTCTGAGGTTTAGACTTTCGTTGTAACAGCGGCACGCCATCTTCTGATCTGCGGTTGGAAACTTCATGCATAGATGCGGAGTCGAGACTATTGCGCCGAGTTAATTTAACGTTGTCCGTCCTATTAGGGCATTGAAGGCTGAGCTTACGTCAACGATGATGTAATCTATTTTGAGTGTTCTTGACTGACTTCCCTTTCCAAAAGTTGTGTGGAGCGGGATGTATCCCATTGGTTGAACCGGGGTATCTCCTAACCCGAACAGGCTGTCCGGATATGCTCTGAGTTCTTTTTCTTCCAAGCCGAGTTTTTCGAATGTGGTTTTGAATAAGATATCGGCAGAGCTCCCTTGGTCTATCAATGTGCGGTGAAGATTTGCGTTTGCCAGTATAATAGTGATGACCATGGGATCATCATGCCCTGACGTGACGCCGGATGTGTCTTCCTTGGTAAAAGTGATCGCCGGGATGTCTGGTGTTTTCTCCTTTTCAGCAACGTGATATACGTCTTTGAGATGTCTTTTATGAGATGATTTGGAGATTCCTCCCCCGGCAAACCCACCGTGTATCATGTGAACATGTCTTTCTGGCGTTCGAGATGTCCGCACGGTTGGTCCGAGATCTTCTGCTCTTCTTCTTTTTCTTTGATCATCATCATGGGTGGCCAGATATCGATCTAGCTTTCCTTCTCGTACGAGTTTTTCTATGACATTTTTTAGGTCGAAACACTCATTGGTGGAGTGTCCACGGATCCGATGGTATTCACAATATTCAGCTCGGTTTTCTCCTCCATTTTTGCCTTTGAGTGGTCGAGCTGGTGGTATTTTTTTCGTGTTGCAGACTTCTCTGTAGACATCCACAAGAGACACCTGAAGTAGGGTGTAATTGTGGTATTTTTTATTTTCTCTCCATGTCAATCTTCCTTTTTTTCTGGAATCTTTGTCTTTATCCCGAGGGGTGAACCCTGCTTTTGAGGTCTCTCCTAATTGAGAGTTTTCTTCCATGTTGATGTACGTTTCCGCTCGCTCCTGCACCTCGTTCAGAGATGTGGGGTACTTCTTTGATATGGATTGACTAAAAGGCCCTTCTCGCAGGCCATTAATGAGACCCATGATGGCAGCTTCTGTTGGAAGGTTTTGTATATCCATACATGTTTTGTTGAATCTCTCCATGTAGTTACGCAGGGTTTCCCGCTCTCCTTGTCTGATTCCTAGTAAGCTCGGAGCATGTTTAGCGTTATCCTTCTGGATGGAGAATCTGACCAGGAATTTTTTAGCCATGTCGTTGAAACTCGAGATGGACCTAGGAGGGAGATTGTCGAACCATCTAATTGCTGTTTTTGTTAAAGTAGTTGGAAAGGCTTTGCAACGAACTGCATCTGAGGCATCGATGAGGTACATTCTGCTTCTGAAGTTGCTGATATGATGGGTGGGATCTGTGGTGCCATCGTACAAGGTCATGTCTGGGAGTTTAAAGTCCTTTGGGATTTTTGTCTTCATGATTTCTTTGGTGAATGGGTCTTGCTCCTTTCGTACGTTATCTTCGGGAATGGATCGGCTGGCTTTCGTCTTGACATCGGCTTCAATTTTTAGGAGTTTGGTTTCCAGTTCCCTGCGTCGCCTTATTTCTCTTTGTAGATCCTTCTCAGCCTCTCGTTGACGTAGAGCATCTTCCTCAAGTTGTTTTAACCGATCTTGAAATGCCTCCAGGGCTCCCTCGTTTGGGGAGTTCTTATTGTTGATTTGGGGAGTATCTTTTGGTGTTGTGTCCGCATTTTTGTGCAGCATTCTATCCTCTATGTCTGAGGTGTTATCGTTGCCATGGTCGTCCGCCATGGTAATGGGATGACTTCCAGGTTCCCCGACAACGGCGCCAATGTTCCGAGGGTTACCTGAAACTAGAGGTCGATCTCGGACGAGATCTTCTATGCTGGTCGGAGCTACAGAGTCCGATATGATGATGGTGGTTGGAGTCGCTGTGTCCGACTCGTTGGACTTGGTGATGATGTTGATCCTTCGTCCCCGGAGGGTGGGGGTACCTGCAAGGGACTCCGATGCTTAAGTTAGCAAGGGTATTAAGAAGGTATTGAGTAGAATTAGAGTATGAGTTATACTTGGGTGCTCCAATGTATTTATAGTGATGGGGCGGGACCTTTTTAGATAAGATAAGTTAGTTATCTTATCTTATATTACCTTCTAGGTGAGGTCAACTTATCTTTCATGGGAACCGCCCTTCCCTCTATAGGTTTGGGCTGCCTTAGGATTTGGGGCGTGTTCCTCTATTTGGGCCCTTCTTTGGGCTTTTCAGATGACTTGGCCAAGCTCTTTGAGAAGAGGTCGGGTTGTCCTGACCTGAAGATGTCGGTCGCTTTGCCTGTAAAACATCCCGGGTCAGCCAGCTCGACCCAGGGTATGAACAGATACTGTTCTGAGGGTTACCTGAAGCTGTAGGTCGATCTCAGATGAGATCTTCTGTACTGGTCGGAACTGTTGTGTCCGACTTGATGTTGGTGGCGGGAGCCGCCGTGTCTGACTTGTTGGACTTGGTGGTGGTGCTGATCCTTCGTCTCCGGAGGGTGGGGGTACCTGCAAGGGACTCCGATGCTTAAGTTAGCAAGGGTATTAAGCAGGTATTGAATAGAATCAGAGTGTGAGTTATACCTGGGTGCTCCAGTGTATTTATAATGGTGTAGAGAGACCTTCTTTAGATAAGATAAGTTAGTTATCTTATCTTATCTTTATCTTCGAGCGAGGTCATCTGATCTTTAAGAGAACCGCCTTTATCTCTATAGGCTTGGGCTGCCCTTAGATTCGGGTCGTGTTCCTCTGTTTGGGCCCTTCATTGGACTTTCTTGGTAGTTTGGCCGAGCTCTTTGAGGAGAGGTCGGATTGTTCTTTACCTGAGGAGGTCGGTCGCTTTGTCGGTAGAACATCCTGGGTTGGACAGCTCGACCCTGGGTATGAACAGTGCCTCTGCTTGAGCTCGGTCTTCCTTTTGAGGTTGAGTCTTTGGTCTGTAGGACTTCGGACCTTTTCAGGTGAAGCCAAACTCGAGCATTTTGTCGATTTCTTTTTTGTAGAGTTCTCCTTTGAATGCAAAACGTTTCTTTTAAATTTTCTTCTTTTGAAAACGCGCGTCTCCTTGCTTTAGGAATGTGCGAGGGTTTAATAACCTCATTAATTCTTTTAATGCTCCGTCTCTTTATTCGTTTTGAACTTTTTCACAAAAACGGTTTCTCTTCTCTTGCTTCTTTGCCGTAACTTCCCCTTTTCTTTCTCTCTTTCTGTTTTCGTCTGAAATTTGTATTTTTGCGTTTCTCTTGTGACGTCTTTTGCTTTGAGGAACGTCTTTTGTCACTTCATCTTTTAGCCTTTTCAAGCTTTTCTCCTTTCTCCAGGTTGGTTCTACTTTCTGCTCCCTTTTTTCTTTCGTTGCTTTACCTTCGATTTTTGATAAAGCTTTGATTTTTAAATACACGCTGGAAAGTTTGATCCTTTTCGTATCACTGTGCGCCTGCTTTGTTTTATTGTTTGGGGTTTTTTTCTTGCTTTTTGAGATGACCCCTCTGTATTCTAGGGTTCATACTGCTTTTTTCTTCTTTTGTGGACTGCATGAACCTGCTTACTTTTCCGGAAGATTACTCCTTTGATGTTTTTCCCGTATGTTTGATTAGTTTTCTTGCTGATGAATCCCGTAAAAGAACTTTTTCTTTTGGTTGCTCATTTGATTTTCTTCACGTTTGTTTTGCTTTTTGTTTTGTTGATAAGCTAAGACTGTGAATTTGGAAGGTAGCTATCTTGATGACCTTTTGGTGGTAATGACTTTCTTTTTTCTTTTTGGGATGTTGCTTTCTGAGAAAGGGTTTCTCTTTGTTCTTGCTGCGAGTTTTTTGTTGGGACATTAGCCTTGTAGATTTTCCTGAATCTTTGTTCCCTGATTGCCTCCAAAGGATGCCCCTGGACCTTTTTGGTGTGGGTCTTGGGGTTTTTTTTTGCTGTTTGTGCTGTGTTTGGACTGTGCTGGACTGTGCTGGTTGAGTTGTTTTGATTTTGTCCGAGATGTTTTTAGTAATCCACTCTCCTTTTCTTGTTTGTAGGAGTAGTTGGCTATGTTTTCTCGCAAAAATATTGTAGAGACGTCCTATAAGGTTCCTGAGGGTATGTCCGATTGGTTGGACTCCCTTGTTTTGATGCGTGTTTCTGTGGTCAATGCTGAATTCTATGTGGAGCTTAGGAAATATCACCGTCTCTGTAAGAGTAGAGATCAAGAGAAGAATTATGAGTTGGTGGCACCTGACTCCGAGGAGAGGGTTTACTTCCCTGTCCTGACCCAGGGGGAGCGCATTTTCTTTTATGCTTGTGACTATTTCTTCAGCCAGTTGGACATCACCTTTCCCTTTACTTCGTTTGAGACCGATTTGTTGTGGTCGTGTAATGTAGCTCCGTCCCAGCTTCATCCAAACTCCTAGGGCTTTATTAAGATTTTTTAACTTCTTTGTCAAGAATTGAATGTTACCCCTTCTCAAACTCTTTTCCTTTATTTGTTTGTTTTAACTAAGCCCAGAATTTCTTCAAAAAAGAAAGCCTCATGGGTTTCTTTTAGATCTGCACAAGGACATAAGGTTTTTACCATGTATGACGAGTCCTTTAGGGACTTCAAGAATTATTTTTTCAATGTTCGAGCTGTTGAGGGAGCTTGTCCCTTTTTTCTAGAAGCGAATGGGGAGCCATCCTTCCCTTTACATTGGCACAGAATGTAGTAGTATCCCGATATACGTGGAAAATACTTGATGAGATCGAACAGGCCTTTGTGACGGTTTTAGAGGATCTTTGGGGGGAACCTCCTCATTTGGATACCAAAAAATGTTTGGGAGACCCCTCCCTCATCCGAGATGTATTGGGTATTACTTGATATATACTATTTCTTGTTTTTTTGCTTTTCTCCTTTTTCCCCAGTCTATAAAACTGTTGCTTTTCATTTTTTCAGAGACGGCCAAGAATAATGATGCAATGAAGGCCTTCAAAAAGGCGAGAAAAGCTACTGCAGCTCAAAACACCTCGGCCCGGGTGGATGGGGAAGGGTCCTCTCAGGTCCCATTGAAGCCGTCTGTGCCGAGTTCTCCTAGCCCGAGGAGAATGATCCCTACTCCTCGGGTTCATTTATTGGATCCTCCACAATCTTCTATTGCTGCTGTGGTTTCTTCTTCGGTCGTCCCTCCTCCCAAAAGACCTCAAACTGTTGAACCTTTCAATCTGGATGCCCCGGATTTTGACCCTATTGGCTTTGTCGACTAGCAGATTTCTCCTTATGGTGCCCTCTTCATGGATGATGTTTCTCTCCTTCATCACTTAGATTTTATAACTCGAAGCAGCATTAAGATGGCTCATATGGGAGCTGCTCTGTATCGAACTGCTCAAAATCTTTCTCGGCATGCTACCAAAGCCTTTATAGAGGAAGCTAAGCGAGAGTTCGATCGGATGAAGGGTTTGAAGGAGGAGCTCAAAGTGAAGGTGACTAAACTGAAGAAGGAGCTAGAAGGGGAGAAGGCCAGCTCTCTTGCCTTGGCGGCTTCTGTGCAGTTGGCTGAGGATACGACATTAAAGCACAAAGACAGCTATGTCACGACTTACCGAGAAGTGATGCGTCTCAGAGGGGAGTTAGAGTTGGTACGGGTTGATTATTCTGAGCTCCAGGGTCACCTTGTGGGCACCGTAACTGCTGCTTATGAGAACCTAAAGGAGCAGGTTTGGGTTCTTGCCCCGGAGGTTGACCTTGCTTTATTTAGTTTAGATAATGTTGTGAAGGATGGCAAGATCGTCCCCGATGATCTTGATGATGATGACGTTGAGCCTCCCTCTGAGCCTGTTGCCAAAGCTTCTGTTGTGTCAGCTTCTTCAGTTCCTGCTCATCCTGAATTAGATCCTGATTGCCAGATATTGAATCGGGATGACGGGACAGTGGACGCAGTGCCTCTCTAGACTAGCCCTCCTTCACCCTGTACTAATGCTGCCAAGAAGCCTTCGGGTGTTTAACTGATTTCTGTAATTACTTGTGTAGAGATCCCGGCTTGTGGGCTTTTGAACTCTTTATTTTGCTGACTTTTGACACTTTTTTAGTTGCCGGTTTAGCAACTTTATTTTGATAAACAAAGTAGTTTCCAGGCTTTTTGGGCTGAATGTAATACCCGGTCTAACCGAAATTAATTAAATAATGAGTAAGTAGGAGCGAATATGGTTGGAAGATTTGGCAATTGGAATTTGATGATTTCAATATGATATTTGGATTCAGTGAATTTTTCTGAATCGGAAGACATAGTTTTCTGCGTAAAAGTGCGCAGTGGAATTTTGACCGGCAGTACCAGCTGAGACCTGTCTGGTACTGCAGCTGAGAAA
>NC_029774.3:28603412-28605658 GCF_000817695.3 Arachis duranensis | reverse complement strand
TGGGCCCAAGACCCAACATATATAAACATTAGTTATGAGCATTTCAGCTCATTTTACCCTAAAAAGAAGGGTTGGGGCGCTGAAATTGGGAGAGAGAAGAGAAGAGAGAAAACCTAACTCTCTTTGATCTTCAAACCACCATAACTTGAGCTACGGAGCTCCGATTGACGAGCCGTTTGCAGCCACGTGTCGCTCTTCTCATCCTCTACAATTCTATCTAAGTTTTGTGGTGAGTATTCCATTCATCTCTGCCCAGTTTTCGAAATTCCCCATTGTTATATGTTTTTGGGTAGTTAGTGTTGAAATCTTGTGATTTTGGGTGTTTAGGGATACTCCAACATGGATTCCAAGTGGGTTCTATCCCTACTTCATATGGGCTAAGGTAAGAAGTGCTCAAACCCTTGTAATTTGTCATTTTTATGAGCCCTAGGTTGATGTATGTATGTGATATTGGTTATGTTAGTGTATTTGATGATCTTGGTGCACAATTGGGAGATTGGTGTTGCTTGAGGAGCTTTGGTGAGGCTTGGGACTAAGGTTGGTGGAGACTTCTAAAGAAGAGGCTCAATTGATTTGGCTACAAGAGGTACGGTTTAAGTTTTATTTAAGTACCGTGTGGTGTGATGAGAATTCCTAGGCTAGATGCCCCTAGGATTAAGTTTGGATTGTGTAAATGGTTGGTGCTAATATGCATAGTTGGTATGTAATGTGAATTGATGATTGGGTTGAGAATTGTGTGACCTTGTATGCTTGGTGTATTGAAAATTTGATATATTGGGTAATGAGTATTGATTTGTGGTTTATGCATTTAAATTGTGAAATTGGGCCGGAGGCCGCGAATTTTGGGCCAGAGGCCGAAAAGAGGTAAGTAAGGTAAGTTGATGTGTGCATTGTATGATGACACAAGTGATTGGATGAATTTCAGATAATGAATATATGAATGATTGGGTTGGTTATTGAATAATGAGGTTTGAGGAGTTGAAGTGTGGAAATTGGTAATTTTTTGTGAAATTGTATAGATGAGGTATGTTTGGTTTTGGTTGAGGTATGTTATGTGGTCATATATGTGATCATGATTATTGATGCCTTGATGGTATGATAATGCATGAGAGATATGTATGTTGTGATATATGTTTGAGGAATGATTGAGGTTGATTTGGGGATGAAACCATGTGATAGTGAGTATGATATTGATCATGTATAATGATGGTTGATTGGAAATAGTATTGTTGGAAATTGGGATGAGGAAGGATGTATGACATGTTGATGTGTTTGTAATTTAGCCATTTGTTTGAAATGGGTAAAAATGGTTATATGGCGGTTTTGTGAATTGTGGTAATGTGTCAATGTGTGAGTCGAGGAGGCTTGACGTTGAATTTGATACATTTCAATTGATTTCAAAGAAAAGGGATGAAATTGGCATGTTTTGATTGGTTTTGAAAAGGGTTGGAAATGGTTTGTTTTGAAATGGCACTTTGTGGTTTTTATGAAAAATATGGTTTTTGGGCATACTTTGGTGAGACATAACTTGGACTACGGATCTCTGTTTTGCGCCAAATCTGTTTAGAAATGAAATGGGATCCGGGATGTCCATGCCGTTCGAAGAACAGATGAAAAATGATTTAAAATGAGGAAGTTATGTCCATTGGAAGATTGGGGTCTAAATCTGTGAATTCTGTAGTTTTTAACTTAGAAAATTTTTAGCAGAATAACCCCTTGCGCATGGGCGCACTTGGCGCGTACGCGCCGATCTTCCAGAAAGCGCCATCCACGCGTACGCGTGATGTGCGCGGGCGCGCTGATAGTGCTGCACCCAATGCCCAGCCATTTTCCAGAGAGTTGTGCCAGAACTGTGCCAGCTTTGTGCCTGGGGCACGAGAGTATCCACGCGTACGCGTGGTTGACGCGTGCGCGTCGATTTGGCAAATTTTTAATCCACGCGTTAGTGTGCATGACGCTTGCGCGTCGATGAGTTTTTAAGGCCATCCACGCGTGCGCGTGGAGTACGCGTACGCGTGGCATTGTTTTCATGCCAAAGTTGATATTTGAGTTTTAAAAGCCAAATCTCATACTTCTAAGCCTCCAATTTCACCCCTTATGTATTAAATCATTATGAGATGCCTAGCAATGAGAAAGGAGCTAGGGGATGTGGTAACTTGCGAGTAAAGCAAGGGGAAAAGTTATGATCAATGATGATCAACGATGATTATATGAGATATGGAGGATGACGGTAGGAGTACCGTGTA
>NC_029774.3:28602710-28603211 GCF_000817695.3 Arachis duranensis | reverse complement strand
AAATGTTGAAATGTGATGTGTAACCCCGGGTAGTAGGCAGTGGCGTTGTCCACTTACTCCGGGTATGAGACGGAAAAGGATGTTTATGATAAATAAGTTAATTATAGAGTTTTGAATGAATGTAATTCTGATACCTGGGTAGTAGTAAGGGTTGGGGTTTGTCCCACTTGCTCCAGGTTATTGTTTGAGATTTGAAAACAATGAGGATTGATAATTTGAATTGAGATTGAATGAATATATGCTTAAGATACCTGGGCAGTAGCAAGGGTTGTGGTTCGTCCCGCTTGCTCCGGGTTAATGCCTGAGATACCTGGGCAGTAGCAAGGGTTGTGGTTCGTCCCGCTTGCTCCGGGTTAATGCTTAAGATACCTGGGCAGTAGCAAGGGTTGTGGTTCGTCCCGCTTGCTCCGGGTTAATGCTTAAGATACCTGGGTAGTAGCAAGGGTTGTGGTTCGTCCCGCTTGCTCCGGGTTAATGCTTAAGATACCTGGGTAGTAGCAA
>NC_029774.3:28599655-28602405 GCF_000817695.3 Arachis duranensis | reverse complement strand
AATGAGTTAAGTAGGAGCGAATATGGTTGGAATATTTGGCAATTGGAATTTGATGATTTAAATATGATTTTTGGATTCAGTGAATTTTTCCGAGTCGGAACACATAGTTTTCTGCGTAAAAGCGCGCAGTGGAATTTTGACCGGCAGTACCGGCTGAGACCTGTCTGGTACTGCAGCTGAGAAAATTGATTATGAGTAAATAAGATTAAGAAATGAGGAATTATAATTAGGGGAGGTAGAAATATTTGAAGTGCGATTTAGAGCGCTAATGTTAAAGGTTTTGGCCCAAAATTGGGCCAATGGACAAAAATAAGTGAACCGGGGTTCTCATTCCGTATATATCTCTTGTTTTTCAGATACAGGTCCAGGTGCTCAGAAGTGAGCTGTGGTTTGTCTGAGAGCCGGCGAAGATCTTTATTTT
Source organism: Arachis duranensis (assembly GCF_000817695.3). Taxonomy (NCBI): domain Eukaryota; kingdom Viridiplantae; phylum Streptophyta; class Magnoliopsida; order Fabales; family Fabaceae; genus Arachis; species Arachis duranensis. Next base: position 28,601,984 of record NC_029774.3, on the reverse strand, counting down.
CTCTACTTTGTGTTTTCCGTAGAATCTCTCCACCTTTGTTTTGAAAGGATTATATTATGTGTTGAACTCTTTTGGAACTTGCCTATAGGGGCTCTTATGTTTTCTTTTGGGAGAGATTAGGATGTACTGTTGTCAGTTACTTTCATACTATACCCTAGCCGGCCTAAACTTCGCGGGTCGCGACTAGTGGCTATTTACTTATGTTATATATATCTATCTGTTTTCTATCTCTTAATCTCCTTTATGCCTTGTCCGTATATCGCTTTCGGCTTCACAGTTTAACTTTTCGTTGTCGAAACGTGAGTGTTACGTCTTCGCGATTTTATTTCCACTCTTTTCAGGCTTCTCGATTAATACTCCTTTCGAAATTACCTATATTTATATATTAAAAATCCACCTGAGAGTTGTACCAGCGTAATATCATTGACTTATGACTCGAGCATAAGGATATGAATATTAGGGTGTTGCATTATGGTATCAGAGCCAGGTTGGTGCCTGAAGAGCAGCGTGTTGAATTTGCTACCTATCTGCTCATGGGGGAAGCATCGCATTGGTGGCAAGGGGCTCGACGTCTCCTGCAACAGGGGAATGATCCTATCACTTGGGATGCCTTCCAGGTGGAATTCTATAAGAAGTACTTTCCAAATTCCGCCAGGACAGCAAAGGAATTGGAGTTACTACAGTTGAAGCAAGGTGCTATGTCCGTATCTGAGTATACAGACAAATTTGAGGAGCTATTCAGGTTTTTCCGCATGTGTCATGGAGCTCCGGAAGACTTCGAGGAATGAAAATGCATTAAGTATGAAGGAGGGCTTCGGAGCGACATCTTAAGTTCAGTGGGACCAATGGAGATCCGAACTTTTTCAGAGTTAGTGAATAAGAGCAGAATTACTGAAGAGTGTGTGAAAAGGAGGGTTGCAGAGGAAGGAAGTCATAGAGAGCACAACCAAGAATTCGCACCAAGGGGTCGAGAGTTTAAGGAGAGAGGATACATACAACACTTTCCCCAAGGACGGAATAACTTTGCGACGAGTGAGGAGTCCCAAAGGAATGGTAAGGGAAAATGGGCAGCGGCTGCTTCTAATGTTTTGAGCTGTCAGAGGTGTGGAAGTCATCACCCAAATAGGCCATGCCGTTTGGGGTTAGGCGTATGTTACAAGTGCGGGTTACCAGGGCATGTATCAAGAAATTGCCAACAAGGAGAGAGTCAGGATGCGGGCCGATTGCGACAGTAAGATTGAGGTAATTATTATCATCAAGCTTAAAGGACAGTGCGTGATTTTATAATACCGCCTATACAGTAAAACTGGGAATGTCGAGCTTAATATTAGACTGAGAAGCAAACCGGATGGTCCGAGTAAGGATTTGCCTTAATACAAATGGATAAATGCTTGTGATGTAAATGATTTTCTGTTGAGAATGATGTGTTGTGTAATGTAAATGATTTTCTGTTAAGAATGATGTGTTGTGTTTGTTATATAGTTAGTTAATTTCTGGATTTTTGGTGAAACGGATTGAACCCGTGACTTTTAGTTCCTTTGATTTAAATAGATAAGGAATGGTCCTAAATGATGGATTTGGAAACGTTGATTTGAAATTCCAGTCATGCTAAGTTGTGGTTGAGTACTTGAGGGAATAAGTGATGGAACTAATACTTGGCGAGAAATCAAAGTGGCATAGCGGAAGCTTGCTAAAAACGTTAGCATAGTATGGTAATAATAAGGAAAAGTGAGGTATGATTAGAAATGCTTTATGCTTTGAGTACTTAAAAGGTGAGCTTATACAGATAATGATTCTAGATAATTGGAATTAATTGTGGCTATGAGCCTTGATGGTTCTGAAACGGATGAGAAAATTATCAACGATGCGTAACCGGATTTAGATGAGGATTGAGTGCAAGTTGTCGTGTTCAAGAGATGAGTGCTATAATGTTTGATCATGGTGACCTTGGATTTAAATCAAGATTTGTAATGATCGGTTTCAGAGGAAAAAGATTTGTAATGATCGATTTCAGAGGAATAGTTTGGAAACCTTTAAATTGCAATGCTGATGCAGTGCTGAGATTGGTTTGAGGGAACCCGTGACGGGTGGTAAACTCCAATTTTTGGGGAGGTGCTGTTGAAATTTTTCCCAAGAATTTGAAGGAGTGTTGGTTGTGTTTTTGAAAATGATTTTTGATCAGAGTAACTTCAACAAAAGAAATGCGTCTCGAAAGCTTTTATAGATTATTAAAGGAAAGTGGATTCTTTAGAGTTTGTCAGCTTGTTAGTCCAAACTCATTGAATTCTAAAAACGAAGAAAGCTTTGATTGATTATAGTGATGTGGGAT
>NC_029774.3:28597113-28598131 GCF_000817695.3 Arachis duranensis | reverse complement strand
TTGGAAATAGTATTGTTGGAAATTGGGATGAGGAAGGGTGTATGACATGTTGATGTGTTTGTAATTTAGCCATTTGTTTGAAATGGGTAAAAATGGTTATATGGCGGTTTTGTGAATTGTGGTAATGTGTCAATGTGTGAGTCGAGGAGGCTTGACGTTGAATTTGATACATTTCAATTGATTTCAAAGAAAAGGGATGAAATTGGCATGTTTTGATTGGTTTTGAAAAGGGTTGGAAATGGTTTGTTTTGAAATGGCACTTTGTGGTTTTTATGAAAAATATGGTTTTTGGACATACTTTGGTGAGACATAACTTGGACTACGGATCTCTGTTTTGCGCCAAATCTGTTTAGAAATGAAATGGTATCCGGGATGTCCATGCCGTTCGAAGAACGGATGAAAAATGATTTAAAATGAGGAAGTTATGTCCATTGGAAGATTGGGGTCTAAATCTGTGAATTCTGCAGTTTTTAACTTAGAAAATTTTTAGCAGAATAACCCCTTGCGCATGGGCGCACTTGGCGCGTACGCGCCGATCTTCCAGAAAGCGCCATCCACGCGTACGCGTGATGTGCGCGGGCGCGCCGATAGTGCTGCACCCAATACCCAGCCATTTTCCAGAGAGTTGTGCCAGAACTGTGCCAGCTTTGTGCCTGGGGCACGAGAGTATCCACGCGTACGCGTGGTTGACACGTGCGCGTCGATTTGGCAAATTTTTAATCCACGCGTTACCGTGCATGACGCTTGCGCGTCGATGAGTTTTTAAGGCCATCCACGCGTGCGCGTGGAGTACGCGTACGCGTGGCATTGTTTTCATGCCAAAGTTGATATTTGAGTTTTAAAAGCCAAATCTCATACTTCTAAGCCTCCAATCTCACCCCTTATGTATTAAATCATTATGAGATGCCTAGCAATGAGAAAGGAGCTAGGGGATGTGGTAACTTGCGAGTGAAGCAAGGGGAAAAGTTATGATCAATGATGATCAACGATGATTATATGAGATATGGAGGATGACGGT
>NC_029774.3:28596477-28596885 GCF_000817695.3 Arachis duranensis | reverse complement strand
GATGTTGAAATGTGATGTGTAACCCCGGGTAGTAGGCAGTGGCGTTGTCCACTTGTTCCGGGTATGAGACGGAAAAGGATGTTTATGATAAATGAGTTAATTATAGAGTTTTGAATGAATGTAATTCTGATACCTGGGTAGTAGTAAGGGTTGGGGTTTGTCCCACTTGCTCCAGGTTATTGTTTGAGATTTGAAAACAATGAGGATTGATAATTTGAATTGAGATTGAATGAATATATGCTTAAGATACCTGGGCAGTAGCAAGGGTTGTGGTTCGTCCCACTTGCTCCGGGTTAATGCTTGAGATACCTGGGCAGTAGCAAGGGTTGTGGTTCGTCCCGCTTGCTCCGGGTTAATGCTTGAGACGCCTGGGTAGTAGCGGCAGTAGTGGTGAATCCACTCGCTCCA
>NC_029774.3:28558840-28596258 GCF_000817695.3 Arachis duranensis | reverse complement strand
GGTTAGCTACCAGGACGTGTCGGGTTGGCTATATAACCGACAGATGATATCATCAGCCATAGGGCAGGCATACATCATTTGCATATGTTTGAATTTTTCGGGTTTGCCTATTTGTTTTGGATTTCTATATCATACATGCTATGTTACCTGATTACGTGCTACTTGTTCTACTTGTACCTTATTTGTGTATTACTTGTAATGAGTTAAGTAGGAGCGAATATGGTTGGAATATTTGGCAATTGGAATTTGATGATTTAAATATGATTTTTGGATTCAGTGAATTTTTCCGAGTCGGAACACATAGTTTTCTGCGTAAAAGCGCGCAGTGGAATTTTGACCGGCAGTACCGGCTGAGACCTGTCTGGTACTGCAGCTGAGAAAATTGATTATGAGTAAATAAGATTAAGAAATGAGGAATTATAATTAGGGGAGGTAGAAATATTTGAAGTGCGATTTAGAGCGCTAATGTTAAAGGTTTTGGCCCAAAATTGGGCCAATGGACAAAAATAAGTGAACCGGGGTTCTCATTCCGTATATATCTCTTGTTTTTCATATACAGGTCCAGGTGCTCAGAAGTGAGCTGTGGTTCGTCTGAGAGCCGGCGAAGATCTTTATTTTCTCTACTTTGTGTTTTGCTTAGAATCTCTCCACCTTTGTTTTGAAGGGATTATATTATGTGTTGAACTCTTTTGGAACTTGCCTATAGGGGCTCTTATGTTTCCTTTGGGAGATATTAGGATGTACTGTTGTCAGTTACTTTCATACTGTACCCTAGCCGGCCTAAACTTCGCGGGTCGCGACTAGTGGCTATTTACTTATGTTATATATATCTATCTGTTATCTATCTCTTAATCTCCTTTATGCCTTGTCCGTATATCGCTTTCGGCTTCACAGTTTAACTTTTCATTGTCGAAACGTGAGTGTTACGTCTTCACGATTTTATTTCCACTATTTTCAGGCTTCTCGATTAATACTCCTTTCGAAATTACCTATATTTATATATTAAAAATCCACCTGAGAGTCGTACCACCGTAATATCATTGACTTATGACTCGAGCATAAGGATTTGAATATTAGGGTGTTACACTGAACTTGGTGGCTTCTGAAGCTAGCTATTATTATAACTTTGTATTTTTATATCATGTCTGTCTGTACTTGTCTTGGTATCTTCGTAGGCTTTGGGAGTGTTGGAACTTTGTCTGACATGATCAGCTTGATTCCTTTACCTGATGCTGTTTTCAGCAATTCATTTTGTTTGAACTTTGTTCGGGTCTTCATTAGGAATTATAATGCTGAGGTTGCCGACTTCTTCATGTCGGTTTTTGTCCGAGTTGTTGTTTGTAACCCTCTTTTTTGGACCTTATTTAGGTCTCTTTCAAGGGTAGCTTTATGTTTTGGGTTGACTTTATCATGTCGGGTCCTCCTAAGTTATTTTGTAATCCTCTTTCTTGGACCTTGTTCAGATCTCTTTCAGGGATTCCTTTTATAACTTATATACTTTAGGCCGACTTCGTCATGTCGGGCCCTGTCGAGTTACTTGGTAATCCTCTTTCTTGGACCTTGTTCAGGTCTCTTTCAGGGATTATCTTTGTAGCTTTATATTTTGGGCCGACTTCGTCATGTCGGGCCCTGTCGAGTTACTTGGTAATCCTCTTTCTTGGACCTTGTTCAGGTATCTTTCAGGGATTATCTTTGTAGCTTTATATTTTGGGCCGACTTCGTCATGTCGGGCCCTGTCGAGTTACTTGTTAATCCTCTTTCTTGGACCTTGTTCAGGTCTCTTTCAGGGATTATCTTTGTAGCTTTATATTTTGGGCCGACTTCGTCATGTCGGGCCCTGTCGAGTTACTTGGTAATCCTCTTTCTTGGACCTTGTTCAGGTCTCTTTCAAGGATTATCTTTGTAGCTTTATATTTTGGACCGACTTCGTCATGTCAGGCCTTGTCGAGTTACTTGGTAATCCTCTTTCTTGGACCTTGTTCAGGTCTTTTTCAGGGATTATCTTTGTAACTTGGTTGTGGGAGTCCGACTTCATCATGTCGGGCTTTTCTAAGTTATAGTAATCCTCTTTTATAGGGTTGGCCAGACCTCTTTCCAGGGCTTTACTTATAACTTCGGTTATTGTGGCTGGTCCAACTTCTTTATGCCGGCTAGTCTTTAAGTTATTTTATAGCAATCCATTTTATTAGGACCTCGTTAGGTCCTTTCTATGGATCACTTTCTATAACTTCTTGCATTATTCTGTTTTCACTTTTGCCGATTTTGTAAAGATTGGGTTTTAACCCTCGTTTGGTTGACCTTTTAATGAATTTGGTTTTCATCTTTGGTCTTTATTGCGATAGCGCAGTGAATTTGATTTTCACTTTCTGTCGATCTGTAGCTTTATAATTGGATGATGAATGTTTCAGAGTAATGCGGCTTGAGCGTTTGTAGAAGATCTAAACAGATTTTATTAAAAGAGAATGCAAATATATACATGCGGGGGGTTAATTCCCTAAGTCGGGTGATTTGTAGGTCTTGGCTTGGCGCCTCATTAAAAAACCTTTTCAGGAAAAAGAGTGTGCCTTGTCAAAGGTCCTTTATCATCCCTAACTATAGTACCTTTTTAGGTTGCAGGGGTGCCATGACCTAGGAAGCTTTCGCCCGTCGAGTTCGGAAAGCCTGTAGTAGCCCTTTCCCAGCACTTCTATGACCCGGTAGGGTCCTTTCCAGTTTGCTGCTAGCTTTCCTTCTCCAGGGCGAGTTATTCCAATGTTGTTTCGGATTAGAATGAGGTCGTCCTCAGCAAAGGCCCGCTGTATTACCTTTTGATTGTATCTGGAAGGCATTCTTCGTTTTGATTGAGTATAGAACCCCAAATCTTGTGATGATGTTTCTATATAGGAATTTTCGACTTTTTTGAGCAGTGGCGTTAGCTAGGGGTTCTGCCTCAATCCACTTTGTGAAGTAGTCTATTTCCACTATGAGGAATTTGACTTGTCCCGATCCTTGAGGAAAGGGTCCGAGAAGATTGAGTCCCTATTTTGCGAATGGCCAAGGTGAGGTCACGCTGATGAGTTCCTTTGGTGGGGCGATGTGAAAGTTGGCATGTTTCTGACATGATGGACATGTCTTTACAAATTCGATGGCTTCCTTTTGTAGAGTTGTCCAATAAAATCCTGCCCGAAGTACTTTTTTGGAGAGTGCCTGCGCTCCGAGGTGATTGCCACAAATGCCACTGTGTACTTCTTCTAGGACTTCCTTTGTACTGAAAGTCAGCATGCATTTTAGCAGTGGTATTGAAATCTCTCTTTTGTATAGAGTATTATTTATGATAGTATAATATTGTGCCTCCCGTTTCAACATTTTTGCCTCCTTTTCCTCTGTGGGGAGTGCTTCTGTTTTGAGGTAGTTAATTATGGGAGTCATCCATCCTTGATCGCGACCTGTTATGGCCAGGATTTTTTATTCTTCTGAGATTGATGGATTCTGTAGAATTTCTTGGATGAGGCTTTTATTATTGCCCCCTGGTTTGGTGCTGGCTAGTTTTGAGAGTGCGTCAGCTCGGGCATTCTATTCTCGGGGTATGTGACGGACCTCATATTCTCCGAATTGTCCAAGTTGTTCTCTGGTTTCACTGCAAGAAAAAAGGCCTATGGCCACACTTCAAAAGTGTGGCCAAAAGTGGTCAATGGCCACGCTTTTATGAGGGTGGCGATAGATTAGAGATTTGGCCACTTTTTTTATTGCCACGCTTCAAAAGCATGGCGAAAAGTATCAACGGCCACGCTTTTGTATGGGTGGCAATTGATTAGAGAAACGGCCACGCTTTTTTTTTGCCACGCTTCAAAAGCGTGGCCATAGAGAGAAACAAGGACGTTTTGAAAGCGTGGTGACAGGGTTTCATTACGGCCACGCTTACAAAGCGTGGCCATATCCTAGTACTCTTTTGGCACGCTTCAAAAGCGTGGCCAAAAGGTTCTTTTCTGCCACGCTTCAAAAGCGTGGCCGTAGAGCAAAACAGTGACGTTTTAAAAGCGTGGCAAAAGGGGCTCCAATCGATTGACCCTAACCTGGCCCCAACCCGGCTCCCAACCCGGCCCCAACCCGGTCCCCAACCTGGTCCCCAACCCAAAGACACTAACCCTAATCACTCGAAACCCTAAGCCTGGAAGAGCGCCTCCCATTACCCTCGTCCTTCGCCCTTCGCCCTTAGCCTTTGTCACTTGAAACCACTTCTTCTTCATCTTGTTAATCTTCATCTTCGTCTTCATACTCTTCTTCTCTTTCTTGTTCTTCTTCCGCTCATCGAATCCGCTCATCGCACTGTCTTCTACCTCGGCGACCTTATGGCCTCCTTCAGTTTAAAGATGTCCGTACTCTCTCTCTCTTTCATAAACCCTTCCTCACTTCAATTCTCTCTTTGATCGCCATTTCGTTTACTAGATTTTGATAATTAGGTTTTTCTTTACTTTCCTTCATTTTTGATTGTTATTTGAAAGATGATTTGCGTGTGCTTGTTGATCTAAGGAAGCTGTAGTTCCTGTTTGAGAATGACTTCTGCTTTACACTCATCGTGCTCAATTCGCTTATCTCTCACTTGATTCCTTTTAACTTATTCTATCATTTTCGTGAGACTCGGTAGATTACTGGATTTCAGTATCCTGCTAGGCTTCTTTAATTATAGCTAATTAAGTGGCAAAAATAGTATTTGTGAATAAAATATTTTACTTCAAAATTCGTTAGCAACTGGAATGTAGGTATCGGTCATAATTTTTACATAAAGGTTGAACAGTTTTTGTGTGTGTATGTGTGTGATCAAGTTAAAAGGATTGTGCAGAATAGTTAGGGTAAAATTTGCTATCGTAGATAGCAGTGAATCAAGTAATCATGTTTTTAAGTTTCTCTAAATTGAAGCATAATATGTTCTTTTGAATCTTTTCTTTCAGCTCAATGTAGAGAAGAGCCCTTTTCAGCGGACTTATGCGACTCAGGTGTGTTTGTTTGCTGCTTTCTTAAGCCACTGCTTCTTGAAAATGCTTTGTTTGTGGTGAATGTTGATGAAAAAAGAAAAAAAATAAAGGAGAAATTGTTAATCCTAATAGTGGTTTAAAAAGATGTTGTTAATTATGGCCTATTGAACTGGCATTCTCTTCATTGCCATTTGGCTTCTCTACAAAACCTTTTGGACATGAATTAGCAATCACCTGACCCAAGCCAACCATTCATTCATTACTGCTGTGACTTGAAAATTTTGTCCAAGTACTTTTTCATGATGGGGTCCTTGGCTTGGTAGCTTCCTGCTATTTGTGAAGTAACTATTTGTGAGTCGCTAAAGATGATAAGCTTTTGAGCTCCAACCTCCCTAGCCAACTTCAAACCAGCTAGTAGTGCCTCATATTCTACTTGATTGTTTGAGGCAGGGAATCCAAATTTGAGGGAGAGTTCGATTTGGGTTCCCTGGTTGCTTTCAATTATCACACCCGCGCCGCTTCCCGTCTTATTTGAGGAACCGTCCACGTAGAGATTCCATTCTGTGGGGATTTTCGGTGTGTCCGTGAATTCCGCAATGAAGTCGGCCAGGTATTGTGATTTGATGGCCGTTTGAGCTTCGTATTGAAGATCAAATTCAGACAACTCGACTGCCCATTATAAGATTCTACCCGCTAGGTCTGTTTTCTGTAAGATCCCTTTTATGGGCTGGTTGGTTCGAATTTTAATGGTGTGGGCCTGAAAGTATGGGCGAAGTCGTCGGGATGTTAGTATGAGAGCATAAGCAAACTTTTCTATTTTCTGGTAGTTCAACTCGGATCCTTGTAATGCTTTGCTAATGAAGTATACGGGCTGTTGCCTGCTGTCGTCTTCTCGGACTAGTGCTGAGGCTACCACTCGACTTCCAACCGCGAGGTACACTATGAGTGGCTCTCCTTCCCGTGGTCGAGTTAGTATAGGTGGCTATCCCAAGAATTTTTTGAAATCTTGGAAGGCTTGCTCGCACTCTGCTATCTATTCAAACTCCTTTCCCTTTCTTAGAGTGGCACATAGAAGGGGAGAGATCTTATTGCTGATTCGGCCAGGAATCTGGACAAGGCTGCCAATCTCCCGCTGAGTTGTTGTACCTCTTTGACATAAGTTGGACTTTTCATGTCGAGTATGGCCCGGTATTTATCCGAGTTTGCCTCGATTCCTCTCTGTGTGATCATAAAATCCAAGAATTTAACGGCTTCTACTGCGAAGGTTCATTTTGTGAGATTGAGTCGCATACTATGCCGTCTTATAGTGTCGAATACTTGGGTCAGATCGGATAATAACATTTCTTTGTTTCGTGTCTTTACTAGCATGTCGTCCACGTAGGCTTCCATGATTTTTCTGATGTGATTCAAAAAAACTTTATTCATTAATCTTTGATAAGTAGCTCCCGCATTTTTAAGACCGAAGGGCATGACAATGTAGAAGTAGTTTGCCTTTGGGGTTAAGAATGAGGTTTTTTCTTGGTCGGGTGGGTACATTGGGATTTGGTTGTATCCCGAGTATGCGTCCATAAAGGAGAGGTATTTATATTCGGAGGAGGCATCGACCAGTGCGTCGATGCTTGGGAGTAGATAAGGATCTTTTGGGCAGACTTTGTTGAGATCGGTGTAGTCAGTGCACATTCGCCACTTCCCATTTGATTTTTTCACCAAGACGACGCTAGCAAGCCATAGTGGGTATTTGACTTCTCTTATGAAACCTGCCTCCAGTAGAGCTTGTACCTGTTCTTCCATAGCTTGAGAGCGTTTTGGTCTCAGCTTTCTACGCCTCTGTTGTACCGGCCGAGATCCTGGATAGACTGCTAGCTTGTGGCACATTAACTTGGGATTTATGCCTGGCATGTCTGCGGCCTTCCATGCAAAGAGGTCGACATTATCTCGTAGAAACTGTATGAGTGATTCTTTTATGTCTCCTTTTAGGAGTGCACCGATATTGGTTGTTTGGTCCAGGGTATCCCCGATCTGGATTTTCTCTATTTCACCTTCAGGTTGTGGGCGGAGTTTTTCCCGCCTCTGAATTCCACCGAGTTTGATTGTGTGGAATTCTTCTCCTCTGCCTCTAAGGTTTAGACTTTTGTTGTAACAGCGGCGCGCCATCTTCTGATATGCTTTTATCGTAGCTATCCCCCCTACCGTTGGGAACTTCATGCATAGATGTGGGGTTGAGACTATTGCACCGAGCTGATTCAACGTTGTCTGACCTATTAGGGCATTGTAGGCTGAATTTACGTCGACTAAGATGTAATCTATCTTGAGTTTTCTTGATTGGCTTCCTTTTTCCGAAAGTTGTGTGTAGCGAGATGTATCCCATCGGTTGAACAGGGGTATCTCCTAGTCCAAACAGTCTGTCCGGATATGCTTTGAGTTCTTTTTCTTCCAAGCCAAGCCTGTCGAAGGCAGTTTTGAATAAGATATCGGCGGAGCTCCCCTGGTCTATTAGTGTGCGATGGAGATTTGCGTTTGCTAGTATAATAGTGATGACCATGGGATCGTCATGTGATGCCGGATGCGTCTTCTTTGGTGAAAGTAATCGCGGGGATGTCGGGTGCTTCCTCCTTCCCTTCGACATGATATATGTCTTTGAGATATTTTTTGCGAGATGATTTGGAGATTCCTCCTCCGGCGAATCCGCCGTGTATCATGTGAACATGTCTTTCTGGTGTACGAGGTGATCACTCGGTTTGTCCAACATCTTCTGCTCTTTTTCTTTTTCTTTGTTCATCGTCACGGGTGGCCAAATATCGATCTAGCTTTTCTTTTCTTACTAGTTTTTCTATGATATTTTTTAAATCAAAACACTCATTGGTGGAATGCCCGCGGATCCGATGGTATTCGCAATATTCAGCCCGATTTTCTCCTCCTTTTTTGCCTTTGAGTGGCTGAGCTGGGGATATTTTTTCAGTGTTGCAAACCTCTCTGTATACATCCACAAGAGACACCCTAAGGGGAGTATAATTGTGGTATTTTTTATTTTCTCTCCATGTCGATCTTCCTTCTTTTTGGAATCTTTGTCCTTATCTCGGGAGGCGAATCCAGCTTTCGAGGTTTCTCCTAGTCGGGAGTTTTCCTCCATGTTGATGTACTTCTCTGCTCGTTCCTACACCTCGTTCAGAGATGTGGGGTATTTCTTTGATATAGATTGATTAAAAGGTCCTTCTCGCAAGCCATTAATGAGGCCCATGATGGTGGCCTCTGTTGGTAGGTTCTGTATGTCCAGGCATGTCTTGTTGAATCTTTCCATGTAGTTGCGAAGGGTTTCCCGTTCTCTTTGCCTGATTCCTAATAAACTTGGAACGTGTTTAGCTTTGTCTTTTTGGATAGAGAATCTGGCCAAAAATTTCTCGGCCAAGTTGTCAAAACTCGAGATGGGCCTAGAAGGTAGATTGTCGAATCATCTAATTGCCGTCTTCGTCAAAGTAGTCAGAAAGGCTTTGCAACGAACTGCATCTGAGGCATCGGTGAGGTACATTCTACTTCTGAAATTACTGAGATGATGGCCAGGATCTGTAGTGCCGTCGTATAAGGTCGTATCCGGGAGTTTAAAATCTTTTGGGATTTCGGCCTTCAAGATCTCCTTGGTGAACGAATCTTGTTCCCTGCGGGAGCTATCCTTAGGAAAGGATCAGTTGGCTTTAGTTTTGACATCGGCTTTAAGTTTTAGGAGTTTGTTCTCCAATTCCCGGCATCGCCTTATTTTCCTCTGTAGGTCTTTCTCGGCCTCTCATTGACGTAGGGCTTCTTCTTTAAGTTGTTTTAAACGGTCTTGAAGTGCATCCATGACTCTTGTGTTTGGAGAGTTCTTCTTGTTGTTAAGTTGGGAGGTATCTTTTGGTGTGGCGTCCACATTTTTGTGCAGTGTTCTATCTTCTAGATCTGAAGTGTGGTCGTTGTCATGGTCGTCTGCCATGATGATGGGATGACTTCCAGGTTCCCCGGCAACGACGCCAATGTTCCGAGGATTACCTAAAGCTGTAGGTCGATCTCGGACGAGATCTTCTGTACAGGTCAGAGCTGTTGTGTCTAACTTGATGATGGTGGCGGGAGCCGCCGTGTCCGACTTGTTGGACTTGGTGGTGGTGCTGATCCTTCATCCCCAGAGGGTAGAGGGTACCTGCAAGAGACTCCGATGCTTAAGTTAGCAAGGCTATTAAGCAGGTATTGAGTAGAATCAGAGTATGAGTTATACCTGGGTGCTCCAGTGTATTTATAATAGTGTAGAGAGACCTTCTTTAGATAAGATAAGTTAGTTATCTTATCTTATCTTTATCTTCGAGCGAGGTCATCTTATCTTTAAGGGAACTGCCTTTATCTCTATAGGCTTGGGCTGCCCTTGGATTCGGGTCGTGTCCCTCTGTTTGGGCCCTTCATCAGACTTTCCTGGTAGTTTGGCCGAACTCTTTGAGGAGAGGTCGGATTGTCCTTGACCTGAGGAGGACGGTCGCTTTGTCGGTAGAACATCCCGGGTCAGACAGCTCGACCCCGGGTATGAACAGATACTGACTTGATCGTCGGAGTGTCTTTGCAGGTGGCCACCCCCTTCTCATTCCACCTCCGACGTCTCCCATTCATCCCCATGCCTTCCCTCCACTCCAGCTCAGGGTCTCTCCACCTCACCTCCCCGTCATCACCCGACCCGTGGAGTACCCGACATCTTCAGGTTGACGAACACAAATAATATATATAATCTTAAAATTCAATTAATTCAATACTCATGGTTTGCTCAGTTTCGGTAGCATTAGAGCATATTTCTTTAAGTAATTAATTGCAAACTAAAATTGTATAAGACTTGAGAAGGTTAATATTGTTAGCTCCACTTGCATCTCGGATAGGATTTTGATGATCAACAAGTATAAATATAATTTTGAAAATTATTCATTTTTATCTAACAATTGCTCAAGTATTTAAATATATTAAAGAATATTTTCCTTTAAATAATCAAAGAAAACTACATATAACTAAACCTGAGAAAAACTACATAACCTATATATAATCTTAGAAGTGATCTTGAAGTATCAAAAGCAATTGCATTAATTTGCCATATCTTAGAAGTGCATAGTTGATGCAGAATTATTTAATACCAAAACTCAGCAAGTACATCGAATAATATCAAGTAATATTACGGTGAGTGAGTTATCATTCCCACGAGAATTAATGGGCTAAATAAGTAATGGTTAATTGATTATTCTAGTCAGACAATTAAAAATTTGAATTAAGGTGATTTGAATACTAAAATAACAATGTAAATAAAAGTAACGGTAAATGAGTAGAAGTGATATGATTAAAACGTTAAGGTTTCAGAGGTATATCAACTTCAGAACAAATGCTCTTGCTATCTACTTTGATCATGCAACGATATCTTTACGGCAAATCATAATTAATGGAATCTCAATTTCTTGAAAATTCAGTTTTTCTTAACTTAGCAAACTTTTAATTTCTTAAACAATTTGTTATGATGAGAGATTAAGCATAATATCTAATTTAGAAGCCACACAATTCTTGAGAATTAAACCTAGTTAATTTGATATCATTTATCATGCTAGTTTCAAAACTCAAAGAATTGAGAGAGGTTTTCAAACTTTATCCTAACAAAAAACTTTTTCAAGGTGAGTATAGGATTCAATTTAGATTAAAACTATTTTTTAATATGCTAAAATCCTTGTAATGAAGAACAAAAACTTATTTTTTAAGAAGAATCAATGTAATAATCAAAGATAAAAAGGTAATAATATCAATTCATTAGAATCAACAGATCTCATAACCTTAACTTAAGAGATTATTGACTCATAGTGAAAAGAGAAAAGCAAGGATTCAAAACTAGATGAGGGTCAAAACGTCAAGTTCCAAAGTTTTTTGGACTTTTTATATCTCCCTCTAAAAAAACCTAAAACTTGAATTAAAAATAAAACATAATCATACAAATCAAATCATCTTCCTAATTAATCTTCGGCTCTCTTTGTGATTAAGATTCATAGCTTAGTTATTTCTCTCCTCAATCTTATAGGCTTGATATTTAATCTTGGGCCTAGGTGAAGTTGTGATATATTTAGATGAATTAGTATGGCATTTCAAGGCTCTTTTGAAGTCTTGGAACTTGGCCCAAAGATGGAAGAGTGGGTGTGAGCATGGCGTGGTTCAATGTGGCACTTGAGAGGCTTGCTAGGCTTGGCGTGTGGAGGGTGTAGTGCAATGTGGAATGCCCTTATTGTGGCCTCCTTGGGGCTCCCTGGGTTTTGGCCCAATGTTTGCACGCCTAGACACATGACTAAACGCTCATAAAGAATGATAAGGCTAGCGTGTGATGGTGTTTTGCAGTGTGACACGCCTTCGATGGGGCTTTTGGAGTGCTCTCCTGAAAAATGGTCCAGCGTGCACACGCCAAGTCAAGTGAGCCTTGACACAGAATACTAAGAGTCGAGATCAAATGCAATTGACAGAGTATGCCAAAGGCTTTGAGTACCACTGTCTGGGAGTAACTGAAAGAAAAATCAGAACTTAAAGAGAGTTCCCTAGTTAAGTGCTTGTGGTGTTTTTGTGTCAAATTAACCCTTAAGACAAAATATTTAAAGTCACGGCTAGGCTCAAGGTGCAAAGCACCAACGAAAAGAGAATTAAAGGAAATTTGCTGTGTTTAAGGATTAAACTAAAGTATGAAAAATTAGAGAATTCATAATATTATTTGAATTCTAACTCTGAATGACAATGACATTCCTCTGATTCAAAGGAGAGTGAGATGCCAAAACCATTTATTATTGCAGTATGTAAACCCCACTTCAAGAAGAGACAAGAGCTTAATTGAACTCTCACCTCTCACACAAATTTACATCTTAAGCCAGTATTAGTTTCGGTTGCTTGAGGACAATCAACAATTCAAGTTTGGTGTTGTGATGCGTGAGCATCTTTTCTATCTTTTTCTAGTGAATTTGTATCTGAATTGTTAAGTTTAATCAAAATTTAAATATCCTTTAACCACTATGAATGCTACTTTGAGTTGTGTGCAATTCTGTCTGTTTCAGATAGCATTTCAGACAAATTTGACAGAGTTTGCATGAAGAAACGAAGCCACAACAGAATAAGAAGGTGGCGCCAAACTTAGATTCTCCAAGTTTGGAGCCAGGAGTGCTTCAAACCCTATTACCCTCGACCTCAACAGTGCCAAACTTGGAATTCTCTAAGTTTGGTGCCACACTCACCTACTCCACGAAGTATATGGCGTTCAAGCGAAGCCAAACTTGAGATACCTCAAGTTTGGTGCCAACTAGGGAGACTTGAAGAATGCATACGGGTGTGACGGCGCCAAACTTGGTTCAGCCCAAGTTTGGCGCAACCTTTAATGAACCAAGTGGTCCCTATTTGCTCCTCAAGGCCTGCACAAGATGTTAATTGATTTTTATTAAACTTTCATTCTATTTATAAATAGGAAAAGATATTATTTAGTTTTATAAAATATATTTTTACATTAATTAGGATTATATATAAAAGGGAAAAGAATCAGCCCTTCGGGCTCTTCTCTTCTCTTCTTCCTCATTCTGCAATTTACAGTTTTTCTAAATCCTAGTTTTTTCTCTGAACCATGAGCAGCTAAACTTCCACTGTTAACGTTAGAAGCTCTGTCTATTGTATGGATTGATACTATTATTTTTCTATTTTAATTCATGTATTGATTTCTATTTCAAGAACTGTTTTCGTTCTTTATCTTATGAATTTGGGTGGAACGGAAGTATGACCCTGGTTCTAATTGAGTTCTTGTATAACTTGGAAAAGCACTTTACTTGCACAATAGCTTGAAAATAATTTCTCCTAAATTACTAATTATCTGGACTTAATAGGATACGTGACATATAATACTCTTATATTTGGGTAATTAGGGTTTCTGTGGCATATAAACAAGAATTGAACATAACCTTTTTATTGGAATCAAGTGACCAAGGAATTGGTGGTTGATGAAGGTTAGAGGAGACTAAAAAGGTCTAAAAAATTAGGGTTTAGTCACATATAGTTTGCCATGAATTGAATCTTGCATGATTAAAATAGTTAGTAAGAAAAGTCAATCCGAAAAATAGATAACTCTGAAGGCTTAACTATTTTCTCCATATATATTTTACCTCAATTTACTGCTCATTTTCTGCTTCTCTAAATTACTGTTTGATGCATTTGAACTCTCAACACTCTTTTCTATTTGTCTAACTAAGTAAATCACTTAACCATTGTTGCTTAGTCCATCAATCCTCGTGGGATCGACCCTCATTCACTTGAAGTACTACTTGGTACGACCTGGTTTTTCTCAAGTAGTACCTCGATGTTAGGGTTGACGGAGTGAGATTAACTCATTGTAATTGTCATAGTTATGGTTATGACAAGGATAGGATTTCTTGACTCTCATTCCCAAATCAAGGCTCTTTTATGCATTGCACTCCATTTGCATTAATTGTCTTTTGATCTAATTCTATCTTGGTGGTTGTTTATATTCTTGCTTGTTTACTTCATTGTCTTGCTTGATAGTTAATTTTAGTCAATTAATTTCTAATTTCTTTAATTTTCGTTATATGCTTGGAAACACCCCGAGTTCACAACCAAAAGTGTGCACACTCAATTGCAAGTCCAAGGGAAGACGACCCAAGATTTAAAACTCCCAGTTTATTTGATTTGTTTGTGACAATCTTTATTTAAACTTTGATGTGAGGATCAATTGCCGGTCTAGACTATGCTTGCAACAAAATACTTATTTTCCATTGAGAAATTCTAGAGTGGCATAAATCTTTTCGCATCAGTTGCATTCCTCCCATGCACTTTACATACACAACTAGGGGTGGCAAACGGACCTAAACCTGCCGGGATGGCTCATATAACCCACCAAAAAAGATGGGTTGGACTAGAAAATTGGGACAGCTAAAGAGCAAAATCCTGCCTAACCCACACCACTTAAACTGCAGGCTTTGTCGGGATTTGGCGGGGCGGGGTGGGCTTCTCCGCCGGGCTTAGTTTTTTTTGTCAAGGGGGTATTTTTGCAATTTTTTTGCCAAAATCCAACTTCCTCCATCCCAACTTACAAGAGTATGAAGATGAAAATTGAGTGTTTTGGATTATGTTTATGTTGTTTTAGAGACAATATTTATAATTATGTTTTGCATTATGTTTATTTTACTTTGAAGACATATTTATAATTACAAAGACTTTAGAAATTATAAATTTAGAAATATGGTTATGAAATTATATATATTATTTATTAGTTAATAGTAAAAAAAAGAGCTTTGGCGGACTTCACCCGCCATCCCGCAGTTAGGCGAGGTAAGGTGGGATTCTAGGACCGCCTCACTAGGCGGGGCGGGGCGGGCTAACCCGCCAAAGGACAGGCTTTTGGCAGGGTAGGACGGCTTCCCCACCTGCAACCCTATACATAACCATGCATTTTACATATAAGGTTGTGCGCTTCACCTATGGCCCTTTCTCATCTCCAGGGGCTACACCCCTTCCATGAGCTTTACATGTGATTCATGCACTTTACATACAATCCCAGGC
This sequence comes from Arachis duranensis, assembly GCF_000817695.3. Classification (NCBI taxonomy): domain Eukaryota; kingdom Viridiplantae; phylum Streptophyta; class Magnoliopsida; order Fabales; family Fabaceae; genus Arachis; species Arachis duranensis. The sequence goes on along the minus strand of NC_029774.3, from coordinate 28,581,733 downwards.
ACTTTACATGCAGTCCCTATGCTTCACATGCAACACCATGTGCTTTATATGCAGTCTTAGGTGCTTTACATATGGTTCCATGCACCTCACATGTGGTTTCATGTGCTTCACATATGCTTTACAGATGCCTCCAACTCTCCAACTTTGGGCTTGTGCTTTACATGTGATCCATGCACTTTACATGTGGTCTTAGACTGCTCCCTGGGCTTGTGATCTCTTGCCAAATCTCTCGCTAATCTGCAATCCCTTGAAGCACTTGAATTAATGATTAGTTCTTGAGCACATGGCCCATGAATTAAAGCATTGATTGACAATTATTGAAGGATCATTAGTTAGTTTAGATTTGATTTTGTTTGATTTGGTTTGAATTTTAAAATAATTAGGTTTAGAGTTAGTATTTAAAGGAGGAGAAATATTCCGTTGCTTTTCTCTTTCCCCCCATCCATTTTGGATACATAATTTTAGGTTTTCATTTGCATCATGAGCAACTAATCTCCTTTGTTAAGGTTAGGAGCTCTGTTCATCTTTTTATGGATTATTAATCTAAGTGTTTTACTTTATTTGAGGTTTATGCTTTGATCTATTTCATGATTGAGTTTTCGTTCTTCATCTCTAAAGATTTAGAATTGTTGGAAAACATTCTAACTTCGTTTTAGATTCTAAATATTGTTTTGAAAAAAGTAATATTTGAATTAGATTAAAAACTCTTTCTCACTAATTTTTTATTTAACTAGGAATATTGTTTCAAAGAGTGTACGACATTTTGTGATTTTTAATTGCTCAAGTTTGAATAAGTGACATAAAATTTAGATTAGAAAACTTTTGGAAATCATTCTTTCTTATAAGTTTCAATTGTTTAGGACTAGCTTGGATAAGTGACATGAAATTCAACCTAAGGACTATTCTTGAATCTTATTTGAAATTAAATCGGATTTGTGCTTAACCTATTTTCTTAAATAATTGACTAAGGAATTAGTGATTAATTAGGTTAAAGAGAAATTGAATTTCCAGTGAATTAGAATTTGACTATTTATGATTTGTCGTGATTGATCTCTGCATGCCTCAAAGAAATGAACACAAGAATTATTTTCCTAGAGAGTGAGCATCTTTGAAACCTTAACATTCTCACCATCATTGTCTTCACATTCACTATTTGTTACTTTTGTTGTCCTCTATTTACATGGGTTCTTCAATTCTTCATTCATTTTTCTACTTCTTGATTTGTCTAATTATAATAGTCAATTAATCATTATTGCTTAGTCCTTTAATTCTTGTGGGAACGATAACTAACTCACCGTGATATTACTTGATATGATTCGGTATACTTGTTGAGTTGTGGCGTTGCAAAACATTGCATTAGTAATACCTCAGGTAAGTGAGGGTCAATCTCACGAAGATTGTTGGTTTGAACAAGCAATGGCTACCTTGTAGATCTTAGTCAGGCGGATAGAAAATATAGTTGTTGTGGAAAAATGCATAAAAGCAGAATAAATAAAGATAAAACTACTTAATTGGTGTGAATTCAGTGACAAGAAAACAGTTGAGGCTTCGGAGATGCTTCTTCCTTCTGGATCAACTTTTCTCATTGTCTGCTTCAACTTCTGATGATTCATTCCATGGCAAGCTGTAAGTGATTAACGCCACGTCAGTGGTCATTAATCTCCTCTACTTTAGGTCAAATGCCAGGTCAGTAGTCATCCAATCTAAATGACGATGAAGCTCTAGCAGTCCATTCCCTTGGTGATCTTATTCAAAGAGCCTCAGACAAGGTCGAATATTTCGGATCAGAGAACGCTACTCTATTGATTCTAGCCTATACCACAAAGGCCATAATCGTCCTGTACCTCGGCTGCACTGATGTCTCCAAGCACCCAAAGAAGTTGTAGATTAGCCGTAAAAGAGTTGTATAATCAAGCTCATGGTTTAATACTATCCTGTCAAGGACTCGCAAGAACCCATGTAGAATAGGGATGACAGTCAAGCTACACTCCCAATTCATTAGGATGAAGAATGAAGATACATCTTAGAATAGAATCAAGCATAGATTGAAATAGAATAGTGATATTATTAATCCATAAGAATCAGCAGAGCTCCTAACCTTAACCTAGGAGGTTTAGTTGCTCATAGCTTACAGTAAAGTAATGTAAAACATGTAGAGTGACCAAGAGCTCCTAACAAGGGTGAGATCTTGTCTATATATACTAATCTGATAACTAAGAATTACAGAAATAAGATAAACTAGTCTTGTAGTCCGAAAATCCACTTTCTGGGCCCACTTGGTGAGTGTTTGGGCTGAGTTTGAGTGAATCCACGAGTTGGTACTCCCTCTAGGGCGTTGAATGCCAACTTTGGACTCCTGAATGGGCGTTGGACGCCAGCTGCGCCCTTTTGGGCGTCCAACGCTAGGAATAAGGTTAGTGGCTGGCGTTGAATGCAAGTTTCGTGCCTTTATCGCCCTAGATGTTAGCTTTCCATAGCCATTGAGAGCGCACCATTTGGACTTCTGTAGCTCCAAAAATGCTCCTTCGAGTGCATGGAGGTCAGAATCTGACAGCATCTGCAGTCCTTTCTCTGTCTCTCAACCAGACTTTGCCAAAACTCCTTAATTTCAGCCATAAAAAATCCTTAAAATCATCATAAAACACAAAAACTCAAAGTAGAATCCAAAAATATGAATTTTGAACTAAAACCTATGAAAATATAAGAAAACTCAAATAAAACTACATGAAAATTATGCCAAAAAGCGTATAAAATATCCGCTCATCAAAACACCAAACTTAAACTATTTCTTTTCTCCAAGCAACCAAAATCAAAGTAGGAAAAAACAAGATAAGGATACAATAAATCTTAAGTTTTCAATGAAGCTCAGTTTTGATTAGATGAGCGGGACTAGTAACTTTTCACTTCTGAATAGTTTTGGCATTTCACTTTCCTTTGAAGCTCAGAATAATTGGTATCTTTAGAAACTCAGAATCCAGGTGATATTATTGACTCTCCTAGTTCATTTCTTTTTTATTCTTAAACACATCTTTTTTTTAGTCTTGGTCGTGACCCTAAGCGCTTTGTTTTTCAGTATTACCACCAAATACATAAACGTTGCAGACACTTAATTGGATGAACCTTTTTGGATTGTGATACAGCTTTGCTAGAATCCCCAGCCAGTGGAGTCCAGAGTTCTTAAGCACATTGTTTTGCTTTGGATCACAACTTTAACTGCTCAGTCTCAAGCTTTTCACTTAGCACCTTCACACCACAAGCATATAGTTAGGGGAGTCAATTCTTTTGAACTTTTAGGCCAAGATCTTGCTTCTTTTAGGCCCTCCTAACCATTGATGCTCAAAACCTTAGATCCTTGCTTTTGCCTTTTGGTTTAAAGAGCTACTGGCTTTTTTCTTTTTTTCTTTTGCTTTTTTTTGCATATATATATATATATATTCTTTTATTGCTTTTTGCTACTTTTTCTTGCTTCAAGAATTAATTTTTGGATTTTTCAGATTACCAATAATACATCTCCTTTTTCATCATTCTTTCAAGAGTCAACATTCTTAACTCCAATATGTACTGTTTATTCATACATTCAAAAAGTAAAAGCAATGCCACCACATCAAAATAATTGAACTATTCTTATGATATAACTCGAAATTTAAGTATCTCCCTATTCTTTTTCAATTAAAAATTTTCTTTCAAGCAAGGTGAGAGATGCATGGAATATTTCATAGCTTTAAGACATAAAATAAAGATGATCATGCATTTAGAAATAGGAAACATATAATGAAATATAATGAAAAATAGAAAAATAACATAAGCAAAGGAGAATATGGAACTTGACCACCTTACTGACGGTGGCTGCTGCTTCCTCTATAGAATCCAATGGAGCTCTTGATTTCTTCTATGTCACGCCCCTATCTCTGTTGTTCTTCCATCATGGCTCTTTAATCTTCTTTTATTTCATGAAGGATGGTGGAGTGCTCTTGGTGTTCCATCCTCATTGATCCATGTTGGAGCTCAATTCTCCTAGAGAAGTATGCAATTAGTACCAATAGCCTTGGGGAGGAAAATGCATCCCTTGAGGCATCTTAGGGATTTCTTGTTGAGGCGGCTCTACATGCTCTTGTTGAGGTGCATGTGTAAGCTCTCTAGTTTGCTCCATCCTTCTTTTAGTGATGGGCTTTTTCTCCTCAATAGAGATGTCTCCTTCTATGACAATTCCAGCTGAATTGCATATGTGACAAATAAGGTGGGAAAAAGCCAACCTTGCTAAGGTGGAAGGCTTTTAAGCTATCTTGTACAGTTCTTGAGGTATTACCTCATGTACCTCCACCTCACTCCCAAGCATGATGCAATGAATCATGATGGCTTGGTTAATGGTCACTTCTGACTGATTGGTAGTAGGGATGATAGAGCATTGGATGAATTCCAACTATCCTCTAGCTACATGCTGGAGGTCAAGCATTCTTAGTTGGACAGGCTTGCCTTGCGCATCCCTTTTCCATTGAGCTCCTTCCACACAAATGTCTGAAAGGACTTGGTCCAGTCTTTGATCAAAATTTACTCTTCCAGTGTAAAGATGTGGGTCTCCTTGCATGATTGGCAAATAGAGCTCCAGCTTTACACTTTTCGGGCTGAAGTCCAAGGGTCGCCCTCGGACCATGGTGCTCCAATTTTTGGGCCTTGGGTTCACGCTTACATCATGATGTTTAGTGACCCATGCATTGGCATATAACTCTTGTACCATCAAGATTCTAACTTCCGGGGTAGGATTGGTTAGAACTTTCCAACCTCTCTTCCAGATTTCTCGTCGGATCTCTGGGTACTCATTCTTTTTTAGCCTAAAGGGGACTTCAGAAATCACCCACTTCTTTGCCACTACTTCATAGAAGTGGTCTGGATGAGCTTTGATAATGAATCTTTCCATCTCTCAAGGTTTGGAGGTGGAAGCAACAACTTTTCCTTTCCTCTTTCTAGAGGATTCTCCGACTTTAGATGCCATAAGTGTGAATGGAAAGTAAAAAAGCAAGGCTTTTCCAACACCAAACTTAAAAGCTTTGCTCGTCCTCGAGCAAAAAATGAACACAAGGGGAGAAAATATTAGTAGAAGAAGAAAAGAATAGGGAAGATGGAGGGAGAGAGTGTTTTGGCCAAGTAGGGACTTTTGTGTTTGAGATGTGTGTATGAAGGGTTGGAAGAAATGGTATTTATAAGGGTGGGTTAGGGTAGGGTTCGAATGAATGGGTGGGAATTGGGTGGAAAATTTTGAATTTTGAAATGGGTGGGGGTTGATGGGAGTTATAATGGTTTAGGGAAGAGATATGGATGTGATTGGTTGAGGGTTTATGGGGGAAGAGTGTGTGGAGAAGAGTGAAAGTAAGAGAAAGAAGAAGGTGGGTAGGTGGAGATTCTGTGGGACTCACTGATCCTGAGAGGCTAGGGAATTTGAATTCCCTGCCCCTTGTAGGTGTTGGACGCCCAGCTCCTGCTCCTAGCTAGCGTTCAATGCCAGCTTCATGCTCCTCATGGGGCATTGAACGCCCATTGGGAGCTTTCTTCCGGGTGTTGAACGCCTATTAGGGATACCCTGTGTGGCGTTCAACGCCAGGTTTCTACTTCCTGGCTGGTGTTCAATGCCAGCTATGCTGCTTTTCTTGGACGTTGAACGCCCATTAGGGATACTCTGTGTGGTGTTCAACGCTAGCAAGGGGCCTACTCTAGGGTGTTCTATTTCCAGTTCCGATTGTCTCTGTTTCTGTTCTAACTACTGCACATGATCATAAACTTAAAGGAATAATAATATAAGATAAAATTAAAGAAAAATAAAATTACTTAAGCAGGATTGGGTTGCCTCCCAACAAGCGCTTCTTTAACATCACTAGCTTGACGGTTAGCTCCTTACAGAGATAGATAGGGGCTCAAAATTTTATCCTTTACAGTGAACTTCTTGCCTGTGCTCTCATGGATGAGATCCACATGCTCTAGAGATAGGATCTTGTTCACAGTATGTTGAATGACTAGGTTGTCAATAAAGACAACAATCATGCCAGGTGAGAGGCCTTCGGTGGGAGTCTTCTTGTCCTTCCAGCCCTTAGGTACTTTCTTCTTAGTACCAGTGTTTTCAGTGCTTGATGATGGTCACTCAACACCAAACTCAGAGTTGGTATCTGGGAGCTCTATATAGCTTTGCACTGAGAAAGAGGGTTGGAACACCAAGTGTTGTGCAACTGTCTCTTTTCTATCAGAGGAAGAGTTGGGGTTAGGAATCTTGAACAAGATGTGGTCCTCCCATAACTGTAGAATTAGCTCTCCCTTTTTTACATTAATGATGGCATTGGCAGTGACTAGGGAGGGTCTTCCAAGGATGATGGATTCATCTTCTTCCTCTCCAGTGTCCAAGATTATGAAATCTGCAGGGATGTAAAGGTTCTCAATCTTTACTAAGACATCCTCTACCAGATCATATGCCTTTTTCATTGACTTGTCTGTCATCTCTAGTGAGATTCTTACAACTTGTACCTCAAAGATTCCCAGCCTCTCTATTACGGAGAGTGGCATGAGGTTTATATTTGACTCTAAGTCACACTGATCCTTCTCAAAGGTAATGGTGCCTATGGTGCAAGGAATCACGAAGCGTCCAGGATCCAACAGCTTCTGAGGTAGTTTCTTCTGAACTAAGGCATTAAGTCCCTTGGTGAGCATTGGAGGTTCTTCCTCCAATGTCTCTGTTCCAAATAACTTGGTATTTAGCCTCATGAAGACTACTAGGTAATGAGCAACTTGCTCTTTCCTAGTTTTCTCTTCTTCATCGAAGGAGGAGTGGTCCTCACAGTCCATAATTTGTAACAAGGCATTTAATGGAACTTCTATGGTCTCCCCATGAGCCTTAGTTTCCTTCAGTTCTTCAATAGGGGAGTTTGTAGTGGGCGTTGAATACCCAGCTGCCCTATTACTGGCATTCAACGCCAGATGTGGTGCCTCTTTGGGCATTGAACGCCCAGTGAGGACTTCCTTACTGGCATTCAACGCCAATGATGGTGTTTCTTTGGGCGTTGAACGCCTAGTAAGGACTCTCTTACTGGCGTTCAACACCAGTGATGGTGCTTCTTTGGGCGTTGAACGCCCAGTAAGGACTTCTTTACTAGCGTTCAATGCCAAAGTATCCACTTTAGATTTGGCCTCAGCTTCTACAGCGATGGCCTTGCATTCTTCTCTTGAGTTTACCTTAGTGTTACTTGGAGGAATGTTAGGAGGGGTCTCAGGGATTCTCTTGCTCAGCTGACCAACTTGTACTTCCAGATTTCTGATGGAGGACCTAGTTTCTGTTATGAAATTGTGAGTGATCTTAGAGAGTTCAGAGACTATGGTTGCCAAGTCAGAGAGGCTTTGCTTAGAGGTCTCCATATGTTGCTGAGAAGATGGGAATGGTTTATTACTGTTAAACCTATTCTGGTTTCTTCTACTTTGGTTATTATTGAAGCCTTGTTGAGGCTTCTATTGATCCTTTCATGAGAAGTTAGGATGATTCCTCCATGGGAGATTATAGGTGTTTTCATAGGGTTCTCCCATGTAATTTACCTCTTCCATTGTGGGTTGATCTGGATCATAAGCATCTCCTTCATAGGAGGTGTCTTGAGTGCTGCCAACTGCAACTTACATTTCAGTCAAATACTGAGAGATCATATTGACCTATTGGGTCAAGATATTGTTCTGAGCTAATATGGCATTCAGAGTGTCAACCTCTAGAATTTCTTTCTTCTGAGCTACGCCATTGTTCACAGGGTTCCTATCAGAAGTGTACATGAACTAGTTGTTTGCAACTATTTCAATGAGTTATTGTGCCTCTTCAGGCATTTTCTTCAAGTGGAGTGATCCACTAGCAGAATGGTCCAATGACATCTTGGACATCTCAGATAGACCATCATAGAAAATACCTAGAATAGTCCATTTTGAGAGCATGTCAGGAGGACATCTCCTGATTGGTTGCTTGTATCTTTTCCAAGCTTCGTAGAGGGATTCACCCACTTTTTGTCTGAAGGTCTGAACTTCCACCCTTAGCTTGATTATCTTCTGAGGTGGAAAGAATTTGGCCAAGAAAGCATTGACCAACTTTTCCCAAGAGTCTAAGCTTTCTTTGGTTGAGAATCCAACCATATCTTAGCTCTGTATCTAATAGCAAAAGGGAAAAGCATAAGCCTGTAGACCTCAGGATCTACTCCATTGGTCTTAACAGTATCACAGACTTGCAAGAATTCATATAGGAATTGATGTGGATCTTCCAGTGAAAGTCCATGGAATTTGCTATTCTGTTACATTAGAGAGACTAATTGAGGCTTTAGCTCAAATTTATTTGCTCTAATGGCAGGTATAGAGATGCTTCTTCCATAAAAGTTAGAAGTGGGTGCAGTGAAGTCACCAAGAACCTTCCTTGCATCTCCTCCACCATTCGAATTGGCTGCCATGATTTCAGCTTCTTGTTCAAAAAGCTCTGTGAGGTTTCCTCCGGAGTGTTATGCTTTAACTTGTTGTAAATACCTCCTTAGAGTCCTTTCAGTTTTAGGATCAGGATCAAAGAGTGGTTCTTTATCTTTGTTCCTGCTCATAAACAAGAAAAAGAAAAATAAGAAAGAAAGAGAATGGGAGCTTCTATATCAGAGTATAGAAAACTCCCTGTAAGATATGAACAAGAAAGAAGAATGAGGGTAGAGGAATGAGAAGAAGAATCGAATAATAAGAAGTAAAAAGGAAAACTAGAATTGAAATATTTTTGTTTTTATTTTAATTATTAATTTAATTCGAAAAGAAAAAGGAAATTAAAGACTAAGACAACTAATTAACTAAAAAGATTAAAGAGATACCAAACTTTTAAAATTAAAATAAGATAAAATAAGTAAATAATTAAGAAAGATTTGAAAATAAGATAAGATAAGATATTTGAAATAGATTTGATTTTAAAAATTTTGAAATTTAAAATTGGAAAGAAAAAGTCAACAAGATAAGATAAGAATTGAAAAGATTTGAAAAAGATTTGATTTTGAGTTTTGAAATTGAAACAAGATAAGATAAAGATTTGAAAATAAGTTGAAAAGATAAAATATGGTGAAGATAAAAAAAATGATTTGAGATTTTAAAAATTAAAAGAAAGATAAGATAGAAAAGAAAGATATGATAAGATTTGAAAAGTTTTAAAAAGATATGATTTGATATTTAAAATTTGACTTCACTAACAAGAAAACACCAAACGTTAACATTTTTAAATCAAGATAAGAAAAGAAGGTAAGAATTTCGAAATTTTGAATAAAGATAAGATAGATATTTTAAAAACTTTTTGGATTTTCGAATTTTAAGGAAAAGAAAAACAACTAAGAGACACCAAACTTAAAAATTTTAAGATTAAAAACACTAGTTTTTCAAAAATTAAGAAGACAAACACCAAAAGACACCAAACTTAAAATTTTTAACATCAAACAAAGAAAAAAAACAAGAACAACTTGAATACCAAGAAGAACACTCAAAAACAAATTCAAAAATTTAAAGAAAAGATAAACACACAAAGAACACCAAACTTAGAAATTCACACTAGACTCAACTAAATGATAAAGATTAATAGAGAAAAGAAAAGCTTTTTGAAAAATTTTTTAAAAATAAAATAAAAGACTCAAACAAAAGAGTAACTAAACCTTAAAACGTACCTAATCTAAGCAACAAGATAGTCCGGTAGTTTGTCAAACTCGAACAATTCTCAGCAACGGCACCAAAACTTGGTGCACAAAATTGACTCTGCAATATTCGCACATATAGACCGGCAAGTGTACCGGGTCATCCAAGTAATACCTTAGGTGAGTGAGGGTCGATCCAACGGAGATTGTTGATTTGAACAAGCAATAGCTACCTTGTAGATCTTAGTCAGGCAGATAGAAAATATAATTGTTGTGGAAAAGCACATAAAAGCAGAATAAATAAAGATAGAACTACTTAATTGGTGTGAATTCAGTGATGAGAGAACAGTTGAAGCTTCAGATATGCGTCCTCCTTCTGGATCAACTTTTCTCACTGTCTGCTTCAACTTCTGATGATTCATTCCATGGCAGGCTGTAAGTGATTAATGCCAGGTCAGTGGTCATTAATCTTCTCTACTTCAGGTCAAACGTCAGGTCAGTGGTCATCCAATCTGAATGAGGGTGAAGCTCTAGCAGTCCATTCCCTTGGTGATCCTACTCAAAGCGCCACAAACAAGTTTGGATCAGAGAACGCTGCTCTATTGATTTTAGCCTATACCACAAAGGCCCTAATTGTCTCGTACCTCGACTGCACTGATGTCTCCAAATACCCAATGAAGTCGTGGATTAGCCATCTAAGAGATATATAATCAAGCTCGTGGTTCAGTACTATCCCGTCAAGGACTCGCAAGAACCCATGTAGAATAGGGATGACGGTCAAGTTACACTCCCAATTCATTAGGATGAAGAACGAAGATACATCTTAGAATAGAATCAAGTATATATTGAAATAGAATAGTGATATTATTAATCCATAAGAATCAGCAGAGCTCCTAACCTTAACCTAGGAGGTTTAGTTGCTCATAGCTTACAGAAAAGTAATGTAAAATATGTAGAGTGGCCAAGAGCTCCTAACAAGGGTGAGCTCTTGTCTATATATATTAATCTGATAACTAAGAATTACAAAAATAAAATAAAAGAGTCTTGTAGTGCAAAAACCCACTTTTCGGGTCTACTTGGTGAGTGTTTGTGATGAGCGGATATTTTATACGCTTTTTGGTGGTATTTTCATGTAGTTTTTAGTATGCTTTAGTTACTTTTTAGTATTTTTATTGGTTTTTATGCAAAAATCACATTTTTGGACTTTACTATGAGTTTGTGTGCTTTTCTGTGATTTCAGATATTTTCTGGCTGAAATTGAGGGACCTGAGCAAAAATCTGATTCAGATGCTGAAAAAGGACTGCAGATGCTGTTGGATTCTGACCCTCCTGCACGCGAAATGGATTTTCTGGAGTTGTAGAAGCCCAATTGACACGCTCTTAATTGCGTTGGAAAGTAGACATCTTGGGCTTTCCAGAAATGTATAATAGTCCATACTTTGCTCGAGATTTGATAGTGTAAACTGGGGTTTTAACGCCAACTTTACCCTTTTCTGGCGTTAAACTTCAGAACTGGCATAAAAGTTAGAGTTAAACGCCCAAACTGGCACCAAAGCTGGTGTTTAACACCAGGAATAGCCTCTACACATGAAAGCTTTAATGTCCAGCCCAAACACACACCAAGTGGGCCCTGAAAGTGGATTTATGCACTATCTATCTTAGTTTACCTATTTTCTGTAAACCTAGGTTACTAGTTTAGTATAAAAATAACTTTTAGAGATTCATTTTGCACCTCATGACATTTTACATCTGAATTTGTATCTTCTACGGCATGAGTCTCTAAACCCCATGGTTGGGTGTGAGGAGCTCTGCTGTGTCTCGATGAATCAATGCAATTTTTCTGTTTTCTATTCAATCACGCTTGTTTCTATTCTAAGATATTCATTCGCACTTCAACATGATGAATGTGATGATCCGTGACACTCATCACCATTCTCAACTTATGAACACGTGCCTAAAAACCACTTCTATTCTACCTTAGATTGAGTGTGTATCTCTTGGGTTCCTGGTCCACAAGTTTGATTGCTTCTCCTGACAACAGAGCGTTCAGATCCGTGGAACCAGAGTCTTCGTGGTATAAGCTAGAATCAATTGGCAGCACTCTTGAGATTCGAAAAGTCTAAACCTTGTTTGTGGTATTCCGAGTAGGATATGGGAAGGGGTGACTGTGACAAGCTTCAAACTCACAAATGTCGGGCGTAGTGACAGTGTGCAAAAGGATCAGTGGAACCTATTCCAGCACGAGTGAGAACCGACAGATGATTAGCCCTACAGAACCCGTAGTTGGACCATTTTCACTGAGAGGACAGATGGTAGCCATTGACAATGGTGATCCACTAACATAAAGCTTGCCATGGAAGGAACCTTGCGTGTGTGAAGAAAACAACAGTAGGAAAGCAGAGATTCAGAAGATAGAGCATCTCCAAAACCTCAACATGTTCCTCATTACTGAATCACAAGTACTTTTTATTTCATGTTATTCATTCTTCATAAACAAAAATAATTTTTATCATTAATCTCCTGACTAAGAGTTACAAGATAACCATAGCTTGCTTCAAGCCGGCAATCTCCGTGAGATCGACCCTTACTCACGTAAGGTATTACTTGGACGAGCCAGTGGACTTGCTAGTCAGCTGCACGAAGTTGTGTAACACGATTTCGTGTACTAGTTTAGGCTGAGCTTGAGTGAAGCCATGAGTTGGTACTCCCTCTAGGGCATTGAACGCCAACTTTGGACTCTTGAATGGGCGTTGGATGCCAGTTGCTCCCTTTTAGGCGTCCAACGCCAGGAATAGAGTTAGTGGCTGGCATTGTATGCCAGTTTTTGGACTTCATTTCTAGAGCAAAGTATGAACTATTATATATTTCTGAAAATCCCTGGATGTTATCTTTCCATAGCCGTTGAGAGCATGTTATTTGGACTTCTGTTGCTCCAGAAATGCTCCTTTGAGTGTAGTCCTTTCTGCAGTCCTTTCTCTGTCTCTAAATCAGACTTTGCCAAAACTCCTTAATTTCAGCCAAAAAATACCTGAAATTGTCATAAAATACAAAAACTCAAAGTAGAATCCAAAAATATGAATTTTGTACTAAAACCTATGAAAATATAATAAAACTCAAACAAAACATAACAAAAAACTACATGAAAATGATACCAAAAAGCGTATAAAATATCCGCTCATCACAACTATTGAGCAAGTGAATTATATGGGAAATTTTCAAAAGCCACCACAAAATGATCCCTTTTCTAAGACCTACAATCTAGGATAGAGGAATCGCCCTAACGTTAGTTAGGGGAACTAAGAATAAAGAAGCTCCAGTGCACCACATCAACAACAACAAGCTTCTCCCATGCAACCAAAAATCCACCAAAGGCTCTCTTTTCTTGAGAATGCCATAGAGAAGCTGTTTGTGTCCACCTCTACCTTAGCTCAATCAACTTCTACTTTCATGCAACAAACTAGGAGTTTCATGGATGAAACAAGAGCCAACTTCAAAAACCAAGATGCCTCTATTAGAAACTTGGAGTGCAAGTGGCACAAATTGCAAAACAAATAGCAAAACCCACTAACACATTCCCAAGTGATACTGAGTTTAATCCAAGAAAGGAGTGCAAGGCCAATATGCTAAGAAGTAGGAAACTTATAGGTAGAAAAGCCACAAGCCATAAAGTACACAATAATGGAGCTATATAGGAGGAGAAAGAAAAGAAGGAGGCTCATGCACCAATTACTACCCAAAAAGAGAAAAAATAGTGAAACCATTTCAACTAAGAACTCTTTTCTCTCAAAGGCTAAAGAAATATCATCTTGATTAACAATACTGCAACTTCCTAGAGGTGTTTAAGAAGCTTCACATCAACATTCCACTCATAGAAGTTTTAGAATAAATGTCACTTTATGATAAATTCACGAAGGAGTTATTGTCTAAGAAGAAGTCTTTAAAAAGTGATGAAACTATGGTGATGACTGGTGCAAAAAACTAACTCCACATGTTTCGCACAGATAGACCGGCAAGTATACTAGGTTGTCCAAGTAATACCTCAGGTGAGTGAAGGTCAATCCCACATAGATTGTTGGTTTGAGCAAGCAATGGTTACCTTACAGATCTTAGTCAGGTGGATAGAAAATATAGTTACCACGAGAAAACACATAAAACAGATAAATAAATAAAACATTAATAGATAGGTGTGAAATCAATGGTATGAGAACGATTGAGGCTTTAGAGATGCTTCTTTCTTTTGGATCAACTTTTCTCGCTATCTACTCCACTTTTGATTGATTCTTTCCATGGCAGGCTGTAAATAATTAACGCCGGGTCAGCAGTCATCCAACCTGATCGGGGGTGAAGCTCTAGCAGTCCATTCCCTTGGTGATCCTACTCAAAATGCCACAGATAAGGTCGAATCTTCCGGATCAGAGAATGCTGCTCCTTGGGTTCTAGCCTATACCACAAAGGCCCTAATCGCCCCGCACCTCGGCTGAACTGATGTCTTGAGAAGTCCCTAACGAAGCCGTGGATTAGCCGTCTAAGAGATGTATAATCAAGCTTGTGGTTCAGTACTATCCCGTCAATGACTAACAAGAACCCATGTGAATAGGGATGACGGTCAAGTTACACTCCCAATTTATTAGGATGAAGAACGAAGATACGTCTTAGAATAGAATCAAGCATAGATTGAAATAGAATTGTGATATCGTTAATTCATGAAAATCAGCAGAGCTCCTAACCTTAACCTAGGAGGTTAGTGACTCATACTGTACAAAGAAACAATGAAAAACTTGTAGAGTGGGCAAGAGCTCTTAACAAGGGTGAACTCTTGTCTATATATCCTAATCTAATAACTAGGGATTACAGAAATAAGATAAACTAGTCTTGTAGTGCAAAAATTCACTTTCTGGACCCACTTGATGAGTGTTTGGGCTGAGCTTGAGGAAAGCCACGAGCTAATGCTCCCTTTTGGGCATCTAACGCCAGCTTTAGACTTCTGAATGGGCATTGGACGCCAGCTACTCCCCTTTGGGCATTGGACGCCAGAAATTAAGCTGGTGGCTGGTGTTGAACGCCAGTTTTGGGCCTTAATTTCCAAAATGAAGTATGAATTATAATATATTTCTGGAAAGCCTTGGATGTTAGCTTTCTATAGCCGTTAAGAGCATGCCATTTGGACTTTTGTAGCTCCAAAAATGCTCCTTCGAATGCACGAAAGTCAGATCCTAACAGCATCTATAGTCCTTTTTCTGTCTCTGAATCAGACTTTGCCAAAACTCCTTAATTTCAGTCAAAAAATACCTGAAATCATCACAAAACACACAAACTCAAAGTAGAATCCAAAAATATGAATTTGGCACTAAAACCTATGAAAATAGAATAAAACTTAAACAAAACATAATAAAAACTATATGAAAATGATGCCAAAAAGTGTATAAAATATTCGCTCATCAATGACCAAAGAATGTAGTGTCATAATTTAAAGAGATTTGCCAAGAAAGATGAAGGATCCAGGGAG
Organism: Arachis duranensis; assembly: GCF_000817695.3. Lineage (NCBI taxonomy): Eukaryota > Viridiplantae > Streptophyta > Magnoliopsida > Fabales > Fabaceae > Arachis > Arachis duranensis. Next base: position 28,566,580 of record NC_029774.3, on the reverse strand, counting down.
TTTCTAAATTCCTTGCACCATTGAAAATACACTCTTTGAGAAAGCATTATGTGATTTGGGAACAAGCATCAATCTGATGCTCTTATCCATCATGAAGAAGCTACAAATTTATGAGGTGAAACCCACAAGAATAGCCCTCCAATTGGCAGATAGATCAATAAAGCATGCACATGGAGTAGCTAAAAATGTCATGGTCAAGGTGGGAACGTTTTTCCTCCTAGATTTTATTATTCTTGACATAGAGAAAGATGAAAATGCCTCCATAATCTTAGAAAGGTCATTCCTAGCTACTGACAGAGCCTTGATAGATGTGAAAAAAGAGTGAGTTAATATTGAGTGTGTATGATGAACACTTAATTTCTTATGTTTTCAAAATCATGCATTATTCAAGTGAGAAAGAGAATTGCATGAGGGTTGATGAATTGATCTAAATATGAAGGAAGCCCATACTGACATGCCTCTAGAAGTTCCACCTCCATTCTTGAAAGCAAGAGAAGAAATAGACATGGTGCAGCAAATTTAAGACACAACCTTAAAAGAAGCTAACAAGAATTTACAACCTAAGCCTCCGTGTGCGGAAATCAACAAGATCCCTAATGTGTGAGCATCTTTTTGCTATTTTGTTATTATTTTAAATATGAATTATTGAGTTTTATTTAGATTTAGTGTTTTAGGTCTGTTTGGATGCTACTTTGATGTGCTTTGTGGTTTTATTAATTTCAGGAAAGATTCGGACGAGTTTGACGGAGTTCGTGTGCAAGAAAAAAGAAGAGTTTGGAAGCTGCCAAGTTGGTGCTAAACGCGGACCAAGAGCTCAGCAGCGCAAGGAAGCTTTCTACCTACCAGGGCGCTAAATGCCAATTCTGGCATTTAGCACCTGCAAGCCCCAAATGAATGGAAGCTTTCTGCCCCCTAAGGCGCTAAACACCGAATCTGGCATTTAGCGCCAGCAATGCGAATCACACTTCATCAAAAGAGCATCTTTAGTTGGATTTAGCTTTTAATTATTCTATTTTATTTTATTTTAGTTATTTTTAATTACAAACAAAATCTTTTAGGTTTATAATTTATTATTTTATTTTAGTTTCAAATCAAATTAGGTTAGATATAAAAGGAAAAGATTCAGTCCTTCGGGAAGATCTTCTCTCTTACGCACTTTCACACTTTTTGAACCCTAGTTTTCTCTCTGAGTCATGAGCTACTAAATCTCCTTGGTTAAGGTTAGGAGCTCTGTTTATTTCTATGGATTAAAACTATTATCATTCTATTTTAATTAATGTATTGATTTAGTTTCAAGAATTACTTTTGTTCTTCATCTAATGAATCTGGGTAGATACGGGAGAGGATGAAAATGCCTCTACAATCTTAGAAAGACCATTCCTAGCCATTGGGAGAGCTCTAATTGATGTGGAAGAAGGTGAATTGGTCCTTAGATTGCATAATGAGCAACTGGTCTTTCATGTCTTCAACACTATGCATTTATCAGGCAAAGAGAAGAAGGGCATGCAAATTGAGCTTATTGTTTCAAATCTTCAAGAACCTTCTGATAATGCACAACAAGGTTTATAGCTCAAGCCTCCTTTGATGGAAATCAATACAATTCTCCCTGACATCAAACCTAAGTTTGGTGTTGGGTGTGCATCATCCACGAAGGAGAAAATTTCCAAGAAGAAAATACCCAGGGGATGGAGAAACAAGAAGATCCCCACTAAAGATTTCTCACCAAGGATGAAAGTCGTGTTAGCTAAGAGTCCAGTAATGTTTCATTCTGTGAATAAAATCCTCTCTCTTGAGCATGTTGAGCTACTTCATGGAGACACAGGGAAAAGATTCACAGTGAGGGGGGAGGAGCTGAAGCACTATGATCAACCCCCACTTTGATAAGGAGCTGACCGTCAAGCTAGTGACAGTAAAGAAGCGATTATTGGGAGGCAACCCAATTCTTAGTATCCTCTGCTTTTGTGTTCATTTTGATTTTCATTTATTTATTATTGTTATTCATAGTTTTCCTTGGTTTAATTATGTTTGTGGTCATGCAAAGTGTTTGAAATAGGAACAGGAAGAATTTGAAGGAAGAACGGAACACCCTGGAGAATAGTTAGTTCGGGTGCCCCGGCGCTAAACGCCAGTCTGAGCATTTAGCACCAGAAATGGCACAAATTCCAAAAAGCTTTCTGTTTGGGTGGTGCTAAACGCCAGCTTGGTGTTTAGCACCAGAAATGGCATAAAAATAGAGTTACTTTTGTTTGCTTGGTGCTAAACACCAGGAGCAGCATTTAGCGCCCAGGATGGCACAATTCTCAAAAAGCATTTTGTTTGCTTGGCGCTAAACGCCAGGAACACCGGTTACATCTAGGATGGCATGGCGTTTATCACCCAGGATGGCATAACTCTCAAAAAGCATTCTATTCACAAGTTCAATAAGCTCTCTGTTTGGGGGGCACTAAACTCCATGCTGACCGTTTAACGCCAGAGCGCAAGAATTCTGAGGAGCATTTACGTCGTTAGTGGCGCTAATAAATGCCAGGCTCGGCATTTAGTGCCAGAATTGGCATGAACTTTGAGCTATTTTTTGTTTGCTCAGCGCTAAACGCGGACCTGGGCATTTTGCGCCGAGTCCTCATCCCAAAAAAATTAATAATAATAATTTTCCTTACCCTTATATCATTCCCTTCTTCTTTTGCAATATTTTAAATTTTCTTTGTTTTTGCTCAACCGTGCATTTGTTATGTCCTTCCCTGTTTTCAGTTTTTCTTTGTTTGGGGACAAGCAAACTTTTAAGTTTGGTGTTGTCGAATACGTTCTCTGTTTATCTTATCATCAATGGCACCAAAGGGAGGTGAATCATCTTCATAGACCACAGCCTGAGGAGAGAGACAGACACCATGACAACTAAGGTGGTTGAGCTTCCTTTTGTTTTATTTTCTCTCTCCATTCTTATTTCGTTAGTTCCTATGTTCTGTTGGTTTATTTTCTACCCTTGCATGATCTTTAGTGTTTTCATTCTGTTTAGTTTATTGTTTTAGTATTTTATTTTTAGTAGAAAAAGTTGTCTCATGTATCATTCATTCAGTTAGATTCTGAAGAAAAAAAAAAGAAAAGAAAAAGAAAAGAAGCGTGATATAATGTATGAGAACTTGAGTTATATATTCTGAGTTGTCTTATTTATCTTATTGTGGAGGTATTTATTTGTGGTTCTGAATGTATAAATATAATAGTGCATATTTGATATTGAAGTTAAGGTTATTGATTCTTGAAGTACAGAAATTTAGAGAAGTATTATGAGTTCTCTAAAGAAAACAAAAAATTAATCCTTGAAGCAAAAACAAACAGCAAAAAGAAAAGAAAAATAAAATGAAAAGCAAGGTCCAAGGCTCTGAGCATCAATAGCTAGAAAGGTTAGTCATGATCAAAAGCTCAAAGAGTTGTTTTCCTAGCCATATGCTTGTGGTGTGACTGTGTCAAAGAATTCCTAAGATAGAGCACTAAGAGTCGAGACCAAGTGCTAATAAAGAGTATGCCAAAGGCTCTGAGCACCACTGACTGGAAAAAATTAAAAAGAAAAATCATAACTCAAAGAGTTCCCTAGTTAAGTGCTTGTGGTATTTTTGTGTCAAGTTTAAGCTTGAGACAAAATATTTAGAAATTACGGCTAGGCTCAAAGTGCAAAGCACAAGAGAAAAGATAAGAAAAAACTGTGTTCAAGAATTGATCAGAGGCTAAAAAGGAAGAGAATCCATAATATTATCCGAGTTCTAGTTCTGAGAGACATTAACTATTCTAAACTTCAAAGAATAGTGAGATGCCAAAATTGTTCAGGAATACAGTGTCATTAACCCCACTCAGTGAATAGACAGGAGCTTAATTGAAAACTCAACTCTTAAGCAATTTCATTTCTCAATCCTATATTGTTTTTAGTTGCTTGAGGACAAGCAACAATTCAAGTTTGGTATTGTAATGCGTAAGCATCTTTTCGCTATTTTCTTATTATTTTAGATATGAATTTATTGAGTTTTATTTAGATTTAGTATTTTAGGCCTGTTTGGATTCTACTTTCATGTGCTTTGTGGTTTTATTAATTTCAGGAAAGATTCGAGCGAGTTTGACAAAGTTTGTGTGCAAGAAAAATGAAGAGTTTGAAAGTTGCCAAGCTGACGCTAAACGCAGACCTGGGAGTTTAGCACCAGCAGCTATGAGTTTAGCTTGCCATGGAAGGAGCCTTGCGTGTGGGAAGAGGAGTACAAGAGGAAAGCTTAAATGAGAAAGACAAAGCATCTCCAAAACTCCAACATATTCTCCATTATTAAAGTAACAATTATTTATTTTATGCTCTTTTTTACTTAATACAAAACTAAAGAACCCTATTGGTATCCTGACTAAGAATAATAAAATAACCATAGCTTGCTTCAAGCCAATAATCTCTGTGGGATTCGACCCTTACTCACGTAAGGTATTACTTGGACGACCCAGTGCACTTGCTGGTTAGTTGTGCGAAGCTGTGTTAAATAGTCCATTAATATTGGCATATACAATTTCGTGCACCAAGTTTTTGGCGCCGTTGCCGGGAATTGTTCGAGTTTGAACAACTAAAGGTTTATTTTATTGCTTAGATTAGGAATAATTTATTTTTGTTGCTATAGAGTCATTAAATTCTGAGTCCTTTATTCCCTTTTCAAAAAAAATTTCAAAAAAAAATTATTTTTCTTTATCACATTTTTAATTTTTCGTGAGTTTAGTGTTTTGTTCTAAGTTTGGTGTCAATTACATATTTTATATTTTCCCTTTAAATTTTCGAATTTGTGCTCTTTGATCTTCAAGTTTTTCTTGTTGATTTTTCTTGTTGATCTTTAATTTTTCTTGTTCTGTGTCTTTTCTTGTTTCACTTGTGTTTTTCCAAAACATTAGTCCTCCAAAAGGAATATACCTATTCAGAACAAGTGTTACATTTACTGCCCAATTGGCTAGAGCGTTGGTCTATGTTCTTGGTAATTAGGTATCTTCTTTTTAAAATCTTTTTCAAAAATAATTTTTCTTGATTTAATCTTGTGTCAAACTTTAAGTTTGGTGTTTTCTTGTCAACCTTTCTATAATTTTCGAAAATTTTATTGAAGTTTTCTAAAAATTTTAAGTTTAGTGTTCTTTCTTTTGTTCTTGTGTTCTTGTGAATCTTCAAGGTGTTCTTGAGTCTTTCTTGTGTTTTGATCTTAAAATTTTTAAGTTTGGTGTTCCTTGGTGTTTTCCCTCCAAAATTTTCGAAAACAAGGAGCACTAGATCTAAAAATTTTAAGTCTTGTGTCTTTTATGTGTTTTTCTCTTTCATCATAAAATTCAAAATTCAAAAAAATATCTTTTCTAACTGTTTTTAAGCTTTTTTTTCGAATTTTTTTTATAAAAATTCAGATTTCAATTTCAAAATTTTTCAAATCTTATCCTTTTAAGATTTTAAAAAAAATAATATATATATTATTTCGAAAATATAATAAATAATAATAATAAATAAACAATATCAACATCCATATCATCTCCCTTGCTCCATCATAGAACTAAGTGGAAATGAACAGTCCAGAAGGACTCTAGGGTCATATGCTAACCCCACTACTACTTCATATGGGAGTAGTATCTGTATACCCTCCATCGGAGTCAGTAGTTTTGAGTTGAATCCTCAGCTCATCATTATGGTGCAGCAAAGTTGCCAGTATTCCGTTCCGGTCTTCCACAGGAAGAACCTACAGAGTTTCTGGCACAATTTTTATAAATTGCTGACACAGTACATGATAAGGAAGTAGATCAGGATGTCTACAAATTATTACTGTTTCCATTTGTTGTAAAAGATCAAGCTAAGAGGTGGTTAAATAACCAACCTAAGGACAGCATAAAAACATGGAAATAGCTGTCAGAAAAATTCCTGAATCACTATTTTCCTCCAAAACGGATGACACAGCTAAGGCTGAGCATCCAAGGCTTCAAACAAGGAGATAATGAATCTCTTTATGATGCTTGGGAGAGATACAGAGAGATGCTAAGAAAATGTCCCTCTGAAATGTTTTCAGAGTGGGTGCAATTAGACATCTTCTACTATGGGCTTACAGAAAGAGCTCAGATTTCTCTAGACCACTCAGCTGGTGGATCTATACACATGAGAAAGACAATAGAAGAAGCTCAAGAGCTTATTGATACAATTGCCAAAAATCAGCATCTGTACCTAAGCAGTGAATCTTCCATCAACAAAGAGGCTAAAATAGTAACTACTGAACTCAGTCCTGTAGATCAAGCTGCTGAATTCAATCAGCAATTAGATTTTCTAACAAAACAGTTAGCCGAATTCAAGGAGATACTACAAGAAACAAGAATGGCTAATATGAATATGGAAGCACAGTTGAAGCAAACAGAACATCAGTTATCAAAACAAATAACAGAAGAATGCCAAGCAGTTCAATTAAGAAGTGGGAAAATATTAAATACCTCACTTCAAGGTAGCAGGAAGCCAAGAAATGAGAAAACCATCCAAAATCTATCTGAGGACAGTCAGAGCCCGGAGAGGAATAACTCTGGCACTCAAACGCCAGAAAATGGGTGGAAAGCTGGCGCTGAACGCCCAGACCATGCTCAGTCATGGCATTCAACGCCAGAAACAAGTAATGAATCAGCGTTGAACGCCCAAAGGAAGCACAGTTCTGGCATTCAGATGCCAGAAATAGGCAAGGAGCTGGCGTCTAACACCACTCCAGCTTCCACCCCTGGCATTCAAACACCAGTGGGAGATCAGACACATACAAGTGCTGATAGCAACCCCTCTAAAAGGGCTTCTCAACCCACATCTGTAGGCAATAAACCTACAGCAACTAAGGTTGAGGAATATAAAGCCAAAATGCCTTATCCTCAGAAACTCCGCCAAGCAGAACAGGATAAGTAATTTGCCCGCTTTGTAGACTATCTCAGGACTCTTGAAATAAAGATTCTGTTTGCAGAGGCACTTGAGCAAATACCCTCTTATGCTAAGTTCATGAAAGAGATCTTAAGTCATAAGAAGGATTGGAGGGAAACTGAAAAAGTTTACCTCATTGAAGAATGCAGTGCAGTCATCCTGAAAAGCTTACTTGAGAAGCTTAAGGATCCCGGAAGCTTTATGATACCATGCACATTAGAGGGTACTTGTACCAAGCAAGCTCTATGTGATCTTGGGGCAAGTATCAACCTAATACCTGCATCTATTATCACAAAGCTTAGTTTGACTGAAGAAGTCAAACCAACCCGGATATGTCTTCAACTTGCTGATGGCTCCATTAAATACCCATCAGGCGTGATTGAAGACATGATTGTCAAGGTTGGGCCATTTGCCTTTCCTACTGACTTTGTGGTGCTGGAAATGGAGAAACACAAGAGTGCAACTCTCATTCTAGGAAGACCTTTCCTAGCAACTGGCCGAACGCTTATTGATGTCCAAAAAGGGGAAATAACCCTGAGAGTCAATGAGGAGGAGTTCAAGTTGAATGTTGTCAAAGTTATGCAGCATCCAGACACCCAAAATGACTGCATGAGCGTTGATCTTATTGACTCTCTGGTAAAAGAAGTCAATATGGCTGAGAGTCTCAAATCAGAGCTAGAGGAAATATTTAAGGATGTTCAGCCTGATATGGAGGAATCAGAGAAAATAATAGAACCTCTGAAAATCCCTCAGGAAGAGGAGAAACCTCCTAAACCCGAGCTCAAACCATTACCACCATCCCTAAAATATGCATT
>NC_029774.3:28555092-28558799 GCF_000817695.3 Arachis duranensis | reverse complement strand
AGCTCTACCTTAGAGCCACAGGAAGAGGAAGCACTAATTCAAGTGCTAAGACACACAAGACAGCTCTTGGGTGGTCCATCAGTGATCTTAAGGGCATTAGCCCAGCCAGATGCATGCACAAGATCTTATTGGAGGGTGACGCCAAACCAGTGGTTCAACCACAAAGGCGGCTGAATCCAGCCATGAAGGAAGTGGTGCAGAAAGAGGTCACTAAGTTACTAGAAGCTGGGATTATTTATCCTATTTCTGATAGCCCCTGGGTAAGCCCTGTCCAAGTCGTCCCCAAGAAAGGTGGCATGACAGTGGTCCATAATGAAAAAAATGAACTGGTTCCCACAAGAACAGTTACAGGGTGGCGTATGTGTATTGATTACAGAAGGCTCAATACAGCCACCAGAAAGAATCATTTTCCTTTACCATTCATAGACCAGATGCTGAAAAGACTAACAGGTCATGAATACTACTGCTTCCTGAATGGATATTCAGGTTATAATCAAATTGCAGTAGATTTCCAGGATCAAGAGAAAACAGCATTCACATGTTCATCTGGAGTATTTGCATATAGAAGGATGCCATTTGGCTTGTGCAATGCACCTGCAACCTTTCAAAGGTGCATGCTCTCAATTTTCTCTGATATGGTGGAAAAATTTCTGGAAGTCTTCATGGATGACTTTTCAGTATTTGGAGACTCATTCAGCTCCTGTCTTGACCATCTAGCACTTGTTCTAAAAAGGTGCCAAGAGACTAATCTGGTTTTAAACTGGAAAAAATGTCACTTTATGGTGACTGAAGGAATTGTCCTTGGGCACAAAATCTCAAACAGGGGAATAGAGGTGGATAAAGCTAAGGTAGAGGTAATTGAAAAATTACCACCACCAGCCAATGTTAAGGCAATCAGAAGCTTTCTGGGGCATGCAGGATTTTATAGGAAGTTTATAAAGGATTTTTCAAAAATCACCAAACCTCTAAGTAATCTACTAGCTGCTGACATGCCATTTATCTTTGATAAGGAGTGTTTGCAGGAGTTTGAGACTCTGAAAGCTAAGCTGGTCGCAGCACCAGTCATCTCTGCACCAGACTGGACATTACCATTTGAATTAATGTGTGATTCCAGTGACTATGCCATTGGTGCAGTGTTGGGACAAAGGCATGACAAGCTTCTGCACGTCATTTACTATGCCAGTCGTGTTTTAAATGATGCACAGAAGAATTACACAACCACAGAAAAAGAGCTGCTTGCAGTGGTTTACGCCATTGACAAGTTTAGATCCTATTTAGTAGGATCAAAAGTGATTGTGTACACTGATCATGCTGCTCTTAAATATCTACTCACAAAGCAAGATTCAAAACCCAGACTTATCAGATGGGTGTTACTCCTGCAAGAGTTTGATATAGAAATAAGAGACAGAAATGGGACAGAGAACCAAGTAGCAGATCACCTGTCCCGAATAGAACCAGTAGAAGGGGCGTCCCTCCCTCTTACTGAGATCTCTGAAACCTTTCCGGATGAGCAACTCTTTGCCATCCAGGAAGTGTCATGGTTTGCAAACATTGCAAACTACAAGGCAGTGAGGTTCATACCCAAAGGGTACAGTAGGCAGCAATCAAAGAAATTGATCACAGATGCAAAGTACTATCTTTGGGATGAACCATATCTCTTCAAGAGATGTGCAGACGGAGTAATCCGTAGATGTGTGCCTAAAGAAGAAGCGCAGAAAATCCTATGGCATTGCCATGGATCACAATATGGAGGACATTTTGGAAGTGAGCGAACAGCCACAAGAGTCCTCCAATGTTGCTTCTACTGGCATACTCTCTATAAAGATTCTCGAGTGTTTGTACTTAATTGTGACAGTTGCCAAAGATCTGGTAATCTGTCTCACAGTTATGCCATGCCTCAACAAGGGATCTTGGAGATTGAGTTGTTTGATGTATGGGGTATTGACTTCATGGGCCTTTCCCACCATCATACTCAAACACTTACATTCTGGTGGCAGTGGATTATGTATCCAAATGGGTGGAAGCTATTGCTACACCCACTAATGACACTAAGACAGTGTTAAAATTCCTCCAGAAATACATCTTCAATAGATTTGGCACCCCTAGAGTACTAATCAGTGATGGGGGCACTCATTTTTGCAATAAACAACTCTACGCTGCTTTAGTTCGTTATGGAGTTAGCCACAGGGTGGCCACTCCATATCACCCACAGACAAATGGGCAAGCTAAAGTCTCAAATAGGAAACTCAAAAGAATCCTGGAACGGACTGTAATTAACCGTAGAAGGGATTGGGCAAGAAGCCTGGATGATGCTCTGTGAGCATACAGAACAGCATTCAAGACCCCTATAGGGACCTCTCCATACCAGCTTGTGTATGGAAAGGCATGTCACTTGCCAGTGGAACTGGAACATAAGGCCTACTGGGCAACCAGATTCCTGAACCTTGATGCCAAGTTAGCTGGAGAAAAAAGATTGCTCCAGTTAAATGAGCTAGAGGAATTTAGACTCAATGCTTTCGAGAATGAAAAAATATACAAAGAGAAAGCAAAAAGATGGCATGATAAGAAATTGTCATCCAGAGTCTTTGAGCCAGGGCAGAAAGTTCTGCTATTTAATTCTAGGCTCAGATTATTTCCCGGGAAATTGAAGTCCCGGTGGAGAGGTCTATATGTGATTACAAGCGTGTCACTATATGGATACGTAGAGCTTCAGGATAATGATTCTAATAAAAAGTTCATTGTTAATGGACAGAGAATCAAACATTATCTTGAAGGCAATTTTGAGCAAGAATGCTCAAAGCTGAGGCTTAATTAAAGCTCAGTAATAGTTCAGCTAATGACAATAAAGAAGCGCTTGCTGGGAGGCAACCCAGTCATTTACAAAGTTTATTTGTTAATTAATTGATTTTTACAGGTATATGTCAAGTATCTTCAATGTAAAATAGCAATTGCTTAAATTCACAGAGTTACAAGGAAATTTGGAAGCTCACTGGCGTGAATAAGCCAGTAAGAAATATTTTGGGCGTTGAACTCCCAAAAGAAGCATCCACTGGGCGTTTAGCGCCAGTAAGGATAGCCCTCTGGGCGTTGAACGCCAGAAAGAAGCTCCTTATGGGCGTTTAACGCCAGAATTACAGCATCCTGGGCGTTCAGAAAAATGCCCAGTGACAAAGGACTTCCTGGCGTTCAACGCCAGAAAGAAGCAACAGTTGGGCATTGAACGCCCAGGAGAAGCAGCAATTGGGCGTTAAACGCCCAAAACATGTAGCGTTTGGGCGTTTAACGCCAGAATGGTGGGGAGGAGGTAAAATTCATTTTTCTTCACAAATTTTCTAATTTTTATGTTTCAATTCATGATTTCTTGCATAAACATGTTTCAAAATATCATCCTTCAATTCTAAAAATTTTAATCCTAATTTCTAAAACCCCTAATTTCTAAAATCCCTTTTTCAAAAATATCAAATGTATCTTAATCCATAAACACAAATCTTTTTCCAATCCAAATCTTTTTCAAATCTTTTTCAACTCATCATATCTTCTGGATTTCGAAATTGCCTCTCCCTCTATTCCTCTCCTATCCTTTCTTTTGCTTGAGGACAAGCAAACCTCTAAGTTTGGTGTGATTTGCCATGATCACTGAGCTAAAACTCATTAAGATCATGGCACCTAAGGGAACAAGAAGAGCAAGGATGTGAACTGAAGGAACT
>NC_029774.3:28554758-28555021 GCF_000817695.3 Arachis duranensis | reverse complement strand
AAATGAATGCCTGAACAGTGCATATTTTTTATATTGAATTTTATGAATGTTAAAATTGTTGGCTCCTGAAAGAATGATGAAAAAGAGAAATGTTATTGATGATCTGAAAAATCATGAAAGTGATTCTTGAAGCAAGAAAAAGCAATGAAAAATAAGCTTGCGAAAAAAAAAGAAGAAAAGTGGCGAAAAAAAATAGAAAGAAAAAGAAAAAGCAAGCAGAAAAAGCCAATAGCTCTTAAAACCAAAAGGCAAGGGTAAAAAGG
>NC_029774.3:28547039-28554602 GCF_000817695.3 Arachis duranensis | reverse complement strand
GCTTGAGACTGGGTGGTTAAAGTCGTGATCCAAAGCAAAAAAAGTGTGCTTAAGAGCTCTGGACACCTCTAACTGGGGACTCTAGCAAAGCTGAGTCACAATCTGAAAAAGGTTCACCCAGTCATGTGTCTGTGGCATTTGTGTACCCGATGGTAATACTGGAAAACAAAGTGCTTATGGCCACGGCCAAGACTCATAAAAGTAGCTGTGTTCAAGAATCAACATACTTAACTAGGAAAATCAATAATACTATCTGAATTCTGAGTTCCTATGGATGCCAATCATTCTAAATTTCAAAGGATAAAGTGAGATGCCAAAACTATTTGGAAGCAAAAAGCTACTAGCCCCGCTCATCTAATTAGAATCTGAGCTTCACTTAAAACTCTGAGATATTATTGCTTCTTGATTTCTTTTTATCCTCTTTTGTTCATCTAGTTGCTTGGGGACAAGCAACAGTTTAAGTTTGGTGTTGTGATGAGCGGATATTTTATACGCTTTTTGGGGGTAATTTCATGTAGATTTTAGTATGTTTTAATTAGTTTTTAGTAGAATATTATTAGTTTTTAGGCAAAAATTATATTTCTGGACTTTACTATGAGTTTGTGTGTTTTTCTGTGATTTCAGGTATTTTCTGGCTGAAATTGAGGAAGCTGAGCAAAAATCTGAGTTAGGCTGAAAAAAGACTGCTGATGCTGTTGGATCCTGACCTCCCTGCACTCGGAATAGATTTTTTGGAGCCACAGAAGTCTAATTGATGCGCTCTTAATTGGGTTGGAAAGTAGACATCCAGGGCTTTCCAGCAATATATAATAGTTCATACTTTTCGCGAAGATAGACGACGTAAATTGGCATTCAACGCCAGTTCCATGTTGCAGTCTGGCGTCCAGCGCCAGAAACAAGTTACAAGTTGGAGTCCAGCGCCCAAAACACGTTACAACCTGGCGTTCAACTCCAGAAATAGCCCAGGCATGTGAGAAGCTTAAGTCTCAGCCCCAGCACACACCAAATGGGTCCCAGAAGTGGATTTCTGCACCAATTATCTTAGTTTACTCATTCTCTGTAAACCTAGGTTACTAGTTTAGTATTTAAACAACTTTTAAAGACTTATTTTGTACCTCATGACATTTTTAGATCTGAATTATATACTCTTTGACGGCATGAGTCTCTAAACTCCATTGTTGGGGGTGAGGAGCTCTGCAGCGTCTCAATGAATTAATGCAATTACTTCTGTTTTCCATTCAAACACGCTTGTTCTTATCTAAGATGTTCATTCGCGCTTAACTATGAAGAAGGTGATGATCCGTGACACCCATCACCTTCCTCAATCCATGGATGTGTGCCTGACAACCACCTCCGTTCTACATTAGATTGAATGAGTATCTCTTAGATTCCTTAATCAGAATCTTCGTGGTATAAGCTGGAATTGATGGCGGCATTCATGAGAATCCGGAAAGTCTAAACCTTGTCTATGGTATTCCGAGTAGGATTCTAGGATTGGATGACTATGACGAGCTTCAAACTCGCGAGTGTTGGGTGTGATGACGAACTCAAAAGAATCAATGGATTCTATTCCGACATGATCGAGAACCAATAGCTGATTAGTCGTGCTGTGACAGAGCATTTGGACCATTTTCACTGAGAGGATGGGAAGTAGCCATTGACAACGGTGACACCCTACATATAGCTTGCCATGGAAGGAGCCTTGCGTGTGGGAAGAGGAGTACAAGAGGAAAGCTTAAATGAGAAAGACAAAGCATCTCCAAAACTCCAACATATTCTCCATTATTAAAGTAACAATTATTTATTTTATGCTCTTTTACTTAATACGAAACTAAAGAACCCTATTGGTATCCTGACTAAGAATAATAAAATAACCATAGCTTGCTTCAAGCCAACAATCTCTGTGGGATTCGACCCTTACTCACGTAAGGTTACTTGGACGATCCAGTGCACTTGCTGGTTAGTTGTGCGAAGCTGTGTTAAATAGTCCATTAATATTGGCATACACAATTTCGTGCACCAATCACACTTCATCAAAAGAGCATCTTTAGTTGCATTTAGCTTTTAATTATTCTATTTTATTTTAATTATTTTTAATTACAAACAAAATCTTTTAGGTTTAGAATTTATTATTTTATTTCAGTTTCAAATCAAATTAGGTTAAATATAAAAGGAAAAAAATTCAGTCCTTCAGGGAGATCTTCTCTCTTACGCACTTTCACACTTTTTGAACTCTAGTTTTCTCTCCGAGTCATGAGCCACTAAACCTCCTTGGTTAAGGTTAGGAGCTTTGTTTATTTCTATGGATTAAGACTATTATCTTTCTATTTTAATTAATGTATTGATTTAGTTTCAAGAATTACTTTCGTTCTTCATCTAATGAATCTGGATATATAAGAAGAATAACATCCTCTTAGTTGCGAAATAATTTCTTATATAAGGTGGGCATCCCCACATCATTCTGACACTAGTTAAGCAGGACGAAACCTCCGATCTTTCAGGCAGTCTTAAGCATCTTAGGACTTTATTACATTCCTTATGGCATCTTAGCTTATCTTTTTTCTTTATTCTCTAAAGACCTTTTTACCTTTAGTCTTTTCCTATAATTACCATAATGCCTTTTTATCCTCTATGGGACCTTTTTACCCTTATACATAATGATATTTATGTCTTTTAATTTTTTTTTCTTGAGACTTTTCAGATCTCCTTCTTTATAATTTACCATTTTACCCTCAATATCTTGTAATATGATCATTTTATTCTTTACTCTTTAATTTTATCATATTAATCTCACACTTTACAATAATAACAGTTTTACCCTTAGTGTTCTCACTATACTCTTTTAACCTCATATTTTTATCAAAATAACCACTTTATTTTTAGGTTTAATAATCATTCATTTTAGTCTTCTCTTTTTATCTAAAATGACTATTTCACCCCTAGTTCACATAATTACTTATTTTAATATTATCTTTTACTAAAATGACTAATTTGTCTCTTATGTCTCTAAATTTACTATTTTACCTTCAATCTTTTTTAATAACTATTTTACTCTTTATTAGTCTAAATTACTATTTTATCCTTATTATTTTATCAATTTCCATTACTTTGTTATAGTTATATTTTTACTCTTAAATTTTACTAAAATTATTATTTATGTCCAGAATTTTATCCTAATTATATTTTTAGCCCAAATCTTTTATATAATTATATTTTTATTCATAAGTCTTCTATATTTATATTTTTAAACCTAATCTTTTGTTATTTACACTTTTAGCCCACTTTTACTCTAAATTACATATTCAATATATTTGGTTCAACATATATTTTTCAAAAACTTCAAACTTGTGATTGTGATTTTTTTTTATAATTTTTTTACTTGATTTTCATCTTTTACAAAATTGTAATTTATCTCCAAGTACATATATACATTCATCCATCATCATCATATATATTCATCAAAAATTCATATCAAACACTTGTAAAGTATATCATTAGCTCATCAACCATGCAATCATCAATAAAAATATTCATGGCCATCAATCATTATGAAAACATCATGAAAACATCATAAGATACATATTAGTCACATAAGAGGCTTTCTAGCTATCCTAATTTTTTGCTAATCCTTTTATGTTACTTCCTTAGCCTTTAGGTTCACCAAAAGCCTCCTAAATGAGAAATAACACATCTTTTAATTGCATAAAAGCTTTATGGCCGAATTCATAAGAAAAAGGAGAATATTTCTAACCCTTTTAATCTTGAATTTTGATGTTCTAGTTATTCCTTTTAAAATTTCTAGAGGTGGCTTGCTATACAAAAAAAATGAACAAACATGAGTCTTTCAAGGAAGAATCACAAAATCAAATGTACGAGGAGGAGGAATGAAGACATTCTCTTCACTAACTTTGAGAATTTTTAGATGGAAATGAAGAAGAAGATGAGAGGAGTTATATGATCTAATTGGTTTCTTGAAAAGATGGCTTAATCTTGAAAGAATGGAAGGTGGATTTTTATGAACACAAGTTCACTGACTTTTCTTTTTTCCTCTTTGTGAGTTCGGCTAGTTTTCTCTTTCTCTTTCTCTCTCTTTCACTCTTAGTAACTTAGCGGTAAAAGTTTAAAACAATATGATGAAAAGAGGACAAGGATACAATGATGCAAAAAAGGACTGATAAAATTGAAAATTAATTTTTTTTTCTCTTTTTCTTTTCTTGATCTTGTCTCACTTTTCTTTCTTGATAACCAAGACAAATAATTCAACATGTGATGCAATAAGAAAGTGAGGAGATGGCCAAATTTTGGGAGGCGATGAGTTAGGAAATTAGTGTTTCATATGATGTCACTTTGGCCACATAATCATGCTTATTTCCAAGTTAATTCATCTTGTGCTAGATAATAAATGAGGAAAAAGAATGGATATATGTTCCGAGGGTTACCTGAAACTGTAGGTCGATCTCGGATGAGATCTTCTGTGTTGGTCGGAGCCGACGTGTCCGGTAGGTGTACGGCGGCCGGAGCTGGTGTGTCTGACTTGTTGGACTTGGTGGTGGTGCTGATCCTTCGTCCCCGGAGGGTGGGAGGTACCTACAAGGGACTCCGATGCTTAAGTTAGCAAGGGTATTGAGCAGGTATTGAGTAGAATCAGAGTCTGAGTTATACCTAGGTGCTCCAGTGTATTTATAATGGTGAGATGTGGCCTCCTGTGGATAAGATAAGTTAGTTATCTTATCTTATCTTTATCTTATCTTTAAGTGAGGTCATCTTATCTTCAAGGGAACCGCCTTTATCTTTCTGGACTTTAGCTGCCTTTAGATTGGGCTGTGTTCCTTCGTTTTGGGCCTGCTTTGGGCTCCTTTGGCGAGTTGGCCAAGCTCTTTGAGAAGAGGTCGGGCATTTGGCCGAGCTCTTTGAGAAGAGGTCGGATAGTCTGACTTGAAGAGGTCGGTCGACTTGTCGCTAAACATCCCGGGTCAGACAGCTTGACCCATGGTATGAACAGTGTCCCTGCTTGAGTTCGATCTTTCCATGAGATCATGCTTTTCAGAGCTTCGATCTCTTTGGAAGTCGTGCTCGAGCATCTGTCTGGCTTGTTTCTTCATTGCTTTGCAATCTTTGTAGATTTTCTAGAGTTTTGGTACTTCACAGTCCCACCTCTTTTAAGTGGTAGCGTGGGTTTTCTACCCTTGCCTTCTGGATCACGCCTTGCTTTAAGTTTGTGTTGACAACCCTCTGCTTTGGCGAAGTTGTCCTTGCGGCTTAATATCTTGACTTTTAGTGATTTGTCCAATGACTTTTTTAGTGTTCTTTTATGTAGAACCTTTTTTAATCTCGGATGACGTTCGTAGCCCTGTTTGAGATTGTGCCTTCTTTGAGTGGAGTTATATCCCTTTTGGCTGAGCACATTTGAGCCTTAAGTTGTTTTCAAACCTTTATGGCTTGTTCTTTTTTTTTTGAGATCATACTTGCACCTCTTCTTTAGCTGACATCGACCTGTATGGCTTTGCCCCTGCTTGAGTTCGGACTTTTCCGTGAGACCGTGCTTTCAGAGTTTCGATCTCTTTGGGGAAGTCATGCTCAAGCATCCTGACTTTGGTTGATCTTTGAGTAGTTTCGCCTTTTGCGAGTCTAGTATTGCCCCTTTTACTTTGTTGAGGGGACTTTTCAGCCTTCTTCTGACTTGTTTGTCTTCGCTGTTCGGGCTTTTTAGTCATAATCCAACAACTTTTTAGGTAGTGTTCCGATGGGAACCTCTTTATAGTTTGTTTTGGATGACTTTTTAGCTCCGTCTTTGATTTGTGCTTTTGCCTTTTAAGAAGTGTCTTTTTTCAAGACTTCGTATTTTTTTTTTAGCAAAGCATTTCTGGCCTTCCTCTGGCCGTTGCGAGATGTCTTTGTCCTTTTTTGTGGATCTTTGTAGAGTGTCGGTACTTTATTGTCCGACCTCTTTTGATCACTTCTGGTTTCGTCCACTTTCTGTTTGGTTGAGGTGGTCCTTGGGGCTAACTTGTCCGACGACTTTTTAGTGTTCTCATAGAACACTTTTATTCAGTCTGAACAATTTTGATAGCCTTGTCGTGGAGCCGTGGCTTTTTGGGTGGAGCTATGTCCGTTTTAGCGCACGCTTTTTGTTAGTCCGACTTCTTTTTGTCGGTCCAAGCTGTAGCTTTTGTTGGTCCGACTTCTTTTTGTCGGTCCAAGCTGTAGCTTTCGTTGGTCCGACTTCTTCTTGTCGGTCCAAGCAGCAGCTTTCGTTGGTCCGACTTTTTGTAACTTTTTGTAGGAGTCCGACTTCATCATGTCGGTCTCTTCTGAGTTATGTCTGTAATCCTCTTTCTTGGACCTTTGTCAGGTTTCTTTCAGGGATTACTTTTATAACTTGTCCGTTGTAGGAGACCGACTTCTTTATGTCGATCTCTTCTAAGTTATTTCGTAATCCTCTTTCTTGGATCTTTGTCAGATCTCTTTCAGGGACTACTTGTATAACTTTTTGTTTTGGGCTGACTTTGTTATGTCAGACCCTTCTAAGTTAAAGTAATCCTCTTTAATAGGTTTGGCCAGACCTCTTTCCAGGGTTTACTTATAACTTGGGTTGACTTGGTTTGACTTCTTAACGTTCGACTAGTCCTTAAGTTATTATTTTAGCGATCCGTAAGACCTCGTCAGGTTCTTTTTTAGATCACTTTCGATAACTTCTTACATTATTCTGTGTTCATCTTTGCCGATTTGTAGAAAGTGGTTGTCATCTCTAGATCGTCCTTTGGGTGAATCGCGTTTTCACTTTTATCGGATGGTTGTCTTTATCGTGATCGTGTACTGAAATTGTTTTTCACTTTCTGCCGATCTGTTGCTTTATAATCGGGTGATGAACTCTGCTTTCACTTTTTTGCCGACCTTGTCGAAATCGGGCGATGAATTCTGGTTTCATCTTTCCCGACTTTTATCATGATCGGGCGATAAATTTGGTTTTCATCCCACCGACCTTGTCGTGATCCGGTAGTGAAATTTGTGTTTCAGATTAATGCGTCTTGGTATAGCAGTGAATTTTTGTTTTCACTTTGTCGAAATCAAATGATGAATTCGGTTTTCATCGTGGTCGTGCGGTGAAGTTGGTTTTCACCTTGCCGACTTGTCGCTTTGTAATCGGACGATGAGTTTGGTTTTCATCTTGCCGACTTTGTCGTGATCGAGCGGTGATTTTGGTGTTTCACCTTGCCGACTTTGTCGTGATCGGGCGGTGATTTTGGTGTTTCACCTTGCCGACCTGCCATAGTCGGGCGTCTTGGTAGGAAACTTTTTAGGGAATCTGCAATCTTTTAAACAATAATATAAAGATAATAGTGTGTACATGTTAGTACTTACCTTTCTAGGTCGGGCAATCTTTTTGGATCTCGGCCTGGCACCCTTTTTAGATTGCAGGCATACCATGACCTTGGTAGCTCTTGCCCTTCGAGTTCGGACAGTCTGTAGCAACCTTTCCCTAGTTCTTCTAAACAACTTGGTATGGTCCTTTCCAGTTGGCTGCTAGCTTTCCTTCTCCAGGTCGAGTTGTTCCAATATCAT
>NC_029774.3:28545808-28546995 GCF_000817695.3 Arachis duranensis | reverse complement strand
CGATATCATTTTGGATTAGGATGAGGTTGTTGTTGGCAAAGCTTCGCTGTACTACCTTCTGACTGTATCTTGAGGCCATTTGCCTCTTCCTTGATCGGAGCTCTCTCTCGGACTCTTGGAAGTAGGTCGAGTTCTTTCCTTTGGATTTGGGAGTTTGACCTCTTCATTGTAGAAGATCATTCTGGGGTATCCTTCTTTGATCTCTACTGGGATCATTGCCTCCATTCCGTAAATCAATCGGAAGGGTGATTCCCCCGTGGTGAAGTGTGGAGTTTTCCGATATGCCCATAGGACTTGTGGGAGCTCTTCAGCCCAAGCTCCCTTTGCGTCCTGTAGTCTCCGTTTTAACCTAGCTAGTATGACTTTGTTGGCAGCTTCTGCTTGTCCATTGGCTTGTGGGTGTTCTACGGATGTGAATTGGTGCTTGTAATAATGTTTATATACAAGAATTTTCTGACTTCTTTGAGCAGTGGCATTAGTTAGGGGCTCTGCCTCAATCCATTTTATGAACACCCCTACAATGAGGAACTTGACTTGTCCCAATCCTTGGGGAAATAGTCCAAGGAGGTTGAGTCCCCTATTTTCGAACGGCCAAGGTGATGTTACACTGATGAGCTCCTCTGGTAGGGCAATGTGGAAGTTGGCATGCTTTTTGATGTAAAGCTTTGACTTTGTATTTGGGTTTTTACTCCGTTGTTGCCTCCAAAGGGTGCCCCTGGACCTACGTGTGAGTCCTGGGGTTTCCCTTTTACTGTTGTATCTGACACCTGATATTTTGCTGTTATTGTTCGAGTTGTTGCCCGAGTTATTTGGTAGTAACCCCATAGTTGACCTATGTCTTTGAGATGTATACTAAGATCCCGGACGGCATGTCTAATTGGCTGGATTCCATAGTTTTTTAATGCGTGTTACTGTGGCTGACCTTGAGTACATCCCTGAGATTGATTTGTTGTGGTCTTGTGATGTAGCCTGGATGAGGCTTCTGTTATTGCCCCCTGGTTTGGTGTTGGCTAGTTTTGAAAATGCATCAGCTCGGGCGTTCTGCTCCCGAGGTATGTGCCGGACCTCATATCCCCGAATTGTCCGAGCTGTTGGTGCTGGCTGGTTTTGAAAGTGCATTAGCTCGGACATTCTATGTTTCTATGTGTCAAACTTCATTTTCCCTGATTTGTCCGAGCTTTTTTCTT
>NC_029774.3:28543439-28544363 GCF_000817695.3 Arachis duranensis | reverse complement strand
TGAATTTTTTTTTTGAATTCACTGCTTTTTCTTGCTTCAAGAATCATTTTAATGATTTTTCAGATCCTCAGTAACATGTCTCCTTTTTCATCATTCTTTCAAGAGCCAACATTCATGAACCAAAAATTCAAAAGACATATGCACTGTTTAAGCATGCATTCAGAAAACAAAGGTATTGCCACCACATCAAAATAATTAAACTGTTATAAAATTCAAAATTCATGCAATTCTTCTCTTTTTCAATTAAGAACATTTTTCATTTAAGAAAGGTGATGGATTCATAGGACATTCATAACTTTAAGGCGTAGACACTAAGACACTAATGATCACAAGACACAAACATAGATAAACATAAGCACTAAAATTCGAAAAACAGAAAAATAAAGAACAAGGAAATTAAAGAACGGATCCATCTTAGTGATGGCGGCTTGTTCTTCCTCTTGAAGGTCTTATGGAGTGCTTGAGCTCCTCAATGTCTCTTCCTTGCCTTTGTTGCTCCTCCCTCATGATTCATTGATCTTCTCTAATTTCATGGAGGAGAATGGAATGTTCTTGGTGCTCCACCCTTAGTTGTCCCATGTTGGAACTCAATTCTCCTAGGGAGGTGTTCAGTTGCTCCCAATAGTTTTGTGGAGGAAAGTGCATCCCTTGAGGCATCTCAGGGATTTGATGATGAGAGGGATCTCTTGTTTGCTCCATCATCTTCTTAGTGATGGGCTTGTCCTCATCAATGGGGATGTCTCCCTCTATATCAACTCCAACTGAATAACAGAGGTGACAAATGAGATGAGGAAAGGCTAACCTTGCCAAGGTAGAGGACTTGTCCACCACCTTATAAAGTTCTTGGGATATAACCTCATGAACTTCTATTTCTTCTCCAATCATAATGCTATGAATCATGATAGCCCGGTCTATAGTAACTTC
>NC_029774.3:28542823-28543106 GCF_000817695.3 Arachis duranensis | reverse complement strand
GTCCGGGTTCACACTTTGATCATGGTTCTTGGTGATCCATGCATTGGCATAAAACTCTTGAACCATTAAGATTCCGACTTGTTGAATGGGGTTAGTAAGAACTTCCCAACCTCTTCTTCGGATCTCATATCGGATCTCCGGGTATTCACTCTTTTTGAGTTTGAAAGGGACCTCGGGGATCACCTTCTTCAAGGCCACAACTTCATAAAAGTGGTCTTGATGCACCCTTGAGATGAATCTCTCCATCTCTCATGACTCGGAGGTGGAAGCTTTTGCCTTCCCT
>NC_029774.3:28542377-28542673 GCF_000817695.3 Arachis duranensis | reverse complement strand
AAGCAAAAGAAGAAAGAAGAGAGTAGAAGAAGAAGAAATAGAGGAGATAAGGGAGGCTTTGTGGTTCGGCCAAAGGGGGAGAAGTAGTGTTTAGGTTGTGTGAGAATGAAGGAGTGAAGATGGGTTTATATAAGGGTGGAGAGAGGGGTAGGGTTCGGTTATGTATGGGTGGGTTTGGGAGGGAAAGTGGTTTGAATTTGAATGGTGGGGTAGGTAGGGGTTTATGAAGGATGGATGTGAGTGGTGAAGAGAAAGATGGGATTTGATAGGTGAAGGGTTTTTGGGGAAGAGGTGTT
>NC_029774.3:28541916-28542276 GCF_000817695.3 Arachis duranensis | reverse complement strand
GGTCCACAGATCCTGAGGTGTCAAGGAAAAGTCATCCCTGCACCAAGTGGCGAGCAAAAATGCCCTTTGTGCCAATTCTGGCGTTAAACACCGGGCTGATGCCCATTTCTGGCGTTTAACGCCAACTTCTTGCCCTTTTCTGGCGTTTAACGCCAGTCTGGTGCCCCTTTCTGGCGTTAAACGCCCAAAATGGTGCCAGACTGGGCGTTAAACGCCCATTTGCTACCTTTACTAACGTTTAAACGCCAGCAAGGTCTTCCTCCAGGGTGTGCTATTTTTCTTTCTGTTTTTCATTCTGTTTTTGCTTTTTCAACTGATTTTGTGACTTCTCATGATCATCAACCTACAGAAAACATAAAA
>NC_029774.3:28537521-28541541 GCF_000817695.3 Arachis duranensis | reverse complement strand
CATTGGGTTGCCTCCCAACAAGCGCTTCTTTAATGTCAGTAGCTTGACAGTGGGCCCCCATGGAGCCTCACAAATGTTCAGAGTAATGTTGGAACCTCCCAACACCAAACTTAGAGTTTGAATGTGGGGGTTCAACACCAAACTTAGAAGTTGGTTGGAACCTCCCAACACCAAACTTAGAGTTTGAATGTGGGGGTTCAACACCAAACTTAGAAGTTGGTTGCGGTCTCCCAACACCAAACTTAGAGTTTGACTGTGGGGGCTCTGTTTGGCTCTGTTTTGAGAGAAGCTCTTCATGCTTCCTCTCCATGGTGACAGAGGGATATCCTTGAGCCTTAAATACGAAGGATTCTTCATTCACTTGAATGATTAATTCTCCTCTATCAACATCAATCACAGCCTTTGCTGTGGCTAGGAAGGGTCTGCCAAGGATGATGGTTTCATCCATGCATTTCCCAGTCTCTAGGACTATGAAATTAGTAGGGATGTAATGGTCTTCAATCTTAACCAAAACATTCTCTACAAGTCCATAAGCTTGTTTTCGTGAGTTGTCTGCCATCTCTAGTGAGATTTTTGCAGCTTGCACCTCAAATATCCCTAGCTTCTCCATTACAGAGAGAGGCATGAGGTTTACACTTGACCCTAGGTCACACAAGGCCTTCTTGAAGGTCATGGTGCCTATGGTACAAGGTATTGAAAACTTCCCAGGATCCTGTCTCTCTTGAGGTAGTTTCTGCCTAGACAAGTCATCTAGTTCTTTGGTGAGCAAAGGGGGTTCATCCTCCCAAGTCTCATTTCCAAATAACTTGTCATTTAGCTTCATGATTGCTCCAAGGTATTTAGCAACTTGCTCTTCAGTGACATACTCATCCTCTTCAGAGGAAGAATACTCATCAGAGCTCATGAATGGCAGAAGTAGGTCCAATGGAATCTCCATGGTCTCATTTTGAGCCTCAGATTCCCAAGGTTCCTCATTGGGGAACTCATTGGAGGCCAGTGGACGTCCATTGAGGTCTTCCTCAGTGGCGTTTACTGCCTCTTCCTCCTCTCCAAATTCGGCCATGTTGATGGCTTTGCACTCTCCTTTTGGATTTTCTTCTGTATTGCTTGGAAGAGTACTAGGAGGGAGTTCAGTAATTCTCTTGCTCAGCTGACCCACTTGTGCCTCAAAGTTTCTAATGGAGGACCTCGTTTCAGTCATGAAACTTTGAGTGGTTTTGATTAGATCAGAGACCATGGTTGCTAAGTCAGAGGTGTTTTGCTTAGAACTCTCTGTCTGTTGCTGAGAAGATGATGGAAAAGGCTTGCCATTGCTAAACCTGTTTCTTCCACCATTATTATTGTTGAAACCTTGTTGAGGTCTCTGTTGATCCTTCCATGAGAGATTTGGATGATTTCTCCATGAAGGATTATAGGTGTTTTCATAGGGGTCTCCCATGTAGTTCACCCCTTCCATTGAGGGATTCTCAAGATCATAAGCTTCTTCTTCAGATGAAGCTTCCTTAGTACTACCTGGTGCATTTTGCATTCCAGACAGACTTTGAGAAATCATATTGACTTGCTGAGTCAATATTTTGTTCTGAGCCAATATGGCATTCAGAGTATCAATCTCAAGAACTCCTTTCTTCTAATTAGTCCCATTGTTCACAGGATTCCTTTTAGAAGTGTACATGAATTGGTTATTTGCAACCATTTTAATTAGTTCTTGAGCTTCTGTAGGCGTCTTCTTCAGATGAAGAGATCCTCCAGTAGAGCTATCCAAAGACATATTGGACAGTTCAGACAGACCATCATAGAAAATACATATGATGCTCCATTCAGAAAGCATGTCAGAGGGACAATTTCTGATTAATTGTTTGTATCTTTCCCAAGCTTCATAGAGAGATTCTCCTTCCTTCTGTCTGAAGGTTTGGACTTCCACTCTAAGCTTACTCAATTTTTGAGGTGGAAAGAACTTTGCCAAGAAGGCATTGACTAGCTTTTTCCAAGAGTTCAGGCTTTCTTTAGGTTGTGAGTCCAACCATGTTCTAGCTCTGTCTCTTACAGCAAAAGGGAATAGCATAAGTCTGTAGACCTCAGGGTCAACCCCATTGGTCTTGACAGTGTCACAGATTTGCAAGAATTCAGCTAAAAACTGATGAGGATCTTCCAATGGAAGTCCATGGAACTTGAGGTCCTTTCAGGTTCAGGATCAACCTCAACAAGAATGCTTTTGTCTTTGCTCCTGCTCATATGAAAGAGAATAAAACAAGGAAATATGGAATCCTCTATGTCACAGTATAGAGATTCCTTGAGGTGTCAGAAGAAAAGAAAAATGGAAGGCAGAAGTAGAAGAATTCGAACTTATCAAGAGAGATGGAGTTCGAATTGTTCATTGAGGAATAGTGTTAGTCCATAAATAGGAAGATGTGAGAAGAGGGGAAGAAATTTTCGAAAAATTAAGTAAAAGATTTTGAAAACATTTTGAAAAACTTTAATTGATTTTCGAAAACCATGATTGAGAAAGAAGTAAAGTGACTTTTGAAAAAGATTTTGAAATTAGAAATCAAAAAGATATGATTGAAAACTATTTTGAAAAAGATGTGATTAAAAAGATATGATTGGCTTTAAAAAAGATGTGATTGAGAAGATATGATTTGAAAAACATTTTTAAAAAGATTTGATTTTAAAAATTAATAACTTGGCTAACAAAAAAAGATATGATTCAAACATTAAACCTTTCTCAACAGAAAAGACAACATACGTGAAATGTTGAATCAAATCATTAATTGATAGCAAGTATTTTTGAAAATGGAAAGAAATTGATTTTGAAAAAGATTTGATTGAAAAGATTTGATTTGAAAAAGATTTGATTTTGAAAAATATTGAAAACTTGAAAAAAAATTTGAGTTGAAAACAGAATCTTCCCTTTTGTGCCATCCTGGCATTAAACGCCCAGAATGGTGTACATTCTGGCGTTTAACGCCCAAAACTCTACCCTTTTGGGCGTTAAACGCCCAGCCAAGCACCCTGGCTGGCGTTTAAACGCTAGTTTGCCTTCCTCACTGGGTGTTTTGAACGCCCAGCTTTTTCTGTGTAATCCTCTGCAGTATGTCCTGAATCTTCAATTCTCTGTATTATTGACTTGAAAAGACACAAATTAAAGATATTTTTGGATTTTTAATAAAGAGAAATAATCAAAATGCACTAAAATCAAATAGCAATGCATGCAAGACACCAAACTTAGCAGTTTGTATACTACTGACACTAACAAAATGAGAATGCATATGACAAACAACAAAAATACTCAAGACAAGAGAATTTAAAGATCAGAGCAAGTAAATCATCAAGAACAACTTGAAGATCACTGAAGACACATGAAAAATGCAAGAAGAACAGAAACATGTAATTGACACCAAACTTACAATGAGACACTAGACTTATCAAGAAACATGCAATATTTTTTGTTTTTATGATTTTGTAATTTTTTTGGTTTTTTCGAAAATTAAGTGGAAAAGAAAAAAAATATCAAAATTCTTAATGAGAATTCCAGGAATCATTGCAATGCTAGTCTAAGACTCCGGTCCAGGAATTAGACATGGCTTCATAGCCAGCCAAGCTTTCAAAGAAAGCTTCGGTCCAAAACACTAGACATGGCCAATGGCCAGCCAAGCCTTAGCAGATCACTGCTCCAACAGCATGATTGATAGAAATCAAAATGCTCTTGTGATGATAAGTTGAAACCTTGGTCCAATGAAATTAGACATGGCTTCACAGCCAGCCAGCCTTCAATAGATCATCATGAAACTCTAGAATTCATTCTTAAGAATTCTGAAAAAAATACCTAATCTAAGCAACAGGATGAACCGTCAGTTGTCCAAACTCGAACAATCCCCGGCAACGGCGCCAAAAACTTGGTGTACGAAATTGTGATCAATACTTTTCACAACTCAAATAATCCCCGGTGATGAACCCAAAAACTTGGTGTTCAATACCATGGCATAAACACAACTTCGCACAACTAACCAGCAAGTGTACTGG
>NC_029774.3:28525242-28537242 GCF_000817695.3 Arachis duranensis | reverse complement strand
CTCGGTTGTCAGGCGATCAACCATGCATCGTGTATCAGGAATCCAAGAGATAAACATTAGAGCCTTGTTTGCTTGTAGAACAGAGTGGTTGTCAGTCACTTGTTCATAAGTGAGAATGATGATGAGTGTCACATAATCATCACATTCATCATGTTCTTGGGTGCAAATGAATATCTTAGAACAAGAATAAGCTGAATTGAATAGAAGAACAATAGTAATTGCATTAATACTCGAGGTACAGCAGAGCTCCACACCTTAATCTATGGTGTGTAGAAACTCCACCGTTGAAAATACATAAGAACAAGGTCTAGGCATGGCCGAGAGGCCAGCCCCCAAAACGTGATCAAAAGATTCAAAGATCTAAAGATGATCAAAGGATCTAAAAATGAAAATACAATAGCAAAAGGTCCTACTTATAGAGAACTAGTAGCCTAGGGTTTACAGAGATGAGTAAATGACATAAAAATCCACTTCCGGGCCCACTTGGTGTGTGCTTGGGCTGAGCATTAAAGCAATTTCGTGTAGAGACTTCTCTTGGAGTTAAACACCAGCTTTTGTGCCAGTTTGGGCGTTTAACTCCCATTCTTGTGCCAGTTTCGGCGTTTAACGCCGGCAGTTTTGAGCTAATTGTGAACGCCAGTTTGGGCCATCAAATCTCGGGCAATATATGGACTATTATATATTGCTGGAAAGCCCAGGATGTCTACTTTCCAACACCGGTAAGAGCGTGCCAATTGGGCTTCTGTAGCTCCAGAAAATCTACTTCGAGTGCAGGGAGGTCAGAATCCAACAGCATCTGCAGTCCTTTTTAGTCTCTGAATCAGATTTTTGCTCAGGTCCCTCAATTTCAGCCAGAAAATACCTGAAATCACAAAAAAACACACAAACTCATAGTAAAGTCTAGAAAAGTGAATTTTAACTAAAAACTAATAAAAATATACTAAAAACTAACTAGAACATACTAAAAACATACTAAAAACAATGCCAAAAAGCGTATAAATTATTCGCTCATCATAACCCCATAGTTGACCTATGTCTTTGAGATGTATACTAAGATCTCGGACG
The DNA here is from genome assembly GCF_000817695.3 of Arachis duranensis. Taxonomy (NCBI): domain Eukaryota; kingdom Viridiplantae; phylum Streptophyta; class Magnoliopsida; order Fabales; family Fabaceae; genus Arachis; species Arachis duranensis. Next base: position 28,536,177 of record NC_029774.3, on the reverse strand, counting down.
GCATGTCTAATTGGCTGGATTCCATAGTTTTTTAATGCGTGTTATTGTGGCTGACCCTGAGTACATCCCTGAGATTGACTTGTTGTGATCTTGTGATGTAGCCTGGATGAGGCTTCTGTTATTACCCCCTGGTTTGGTGTTGGCTAGTTTTGAAAATGCATCAGCTCGGGCATTCTGCTCTCGAGGTATGTGTCAGACTTCATATTCCCCGAAATGTCCGAGCTGTTTTCTATTTTTGTCCAGGGTCCCCTAAATTGTCCGAGCTGTTCTCTAGTTTTGTCCAGGGTCCCCCCAATTACCCGAGGTATTTTTTGTGGTGGGATCCTCAGCTTGGTTGCTCCCTTCTATTTGTGAGGTGACTACTTGTGAGTCATTGGACATGGTAAGCTCCTACCTTCTTAGCTAGCCTTAAACCAGCCAGTAGTGCATCGTATTCAGCTTGGTCATTTGGCTTGATTTGGCTTCCCTGATCGCTTTTCTATAATTACACTTGCACCACTCCCAGTTTTGTTTGAAGAGTCATCCATGTAGAGTTTCCATTTTGTAGGAGTTCCCGGGGTGTCAGTGTACTCTGTAATGAAGTCGGCCAAGTACTATGATTTGATGGCTGTCTAAGCTTTATGTTGAAGATTGATTTTGACTGCCCACTGTAGAATTCTTCCTGCTAAGTTTGTTTTCTTGTAGGATGCCTTCGATGGGCTGGTTGGTCCGAACTCTGATAGTGTGAGCTTGAAAGTATGGGTGGAGTCATCGAGAGGTGAGTATGGGGGCATAGGTGAACTTTTCTATCTTTTGATAGTATAGTTCGGCCCCTTGTAGAGCCTTGATGATAAAGTAGATGGGTTGTTGCCCACTTTTGTCTTCTTTAACTAGTGATGAGGCTATTGCCCGACTTCCCACTACGAGGTATAATATGAGCTTGAGGTGGACTTTCAACTCGTCCGACCTCTTTGGTGTGAGGTGGACCTTCAATTCGCCTGATATCTTCGGTGTGAGGTGGACCTTCAACTTGTCCGACCTCTTTGGTGTGAGGTGGACCCTAAACTCGCTCGATATCTTTGGTGTGAGGTGGACCTTAAACTCGTGTCCGACCTCTTTGGTGTGAGGTGGACCTTAACTCGCCCGACATCTTCGGTGTGAGGTGGACCTTCAACTTGTCCGACCTCTTTGGTGTGAGGTGGACCTTCAACGCATCCGACCTCTTTGGTGTGAGGTAGACCTTCAACATGTCCGACCTCTTTGGTGTGAGGTGGACCTTCAACATGTTTAACCTCTTTGGTGTGAGGTGGACCTCTAACTCGTCCGACCTCTTTGGTGTGAGGTGGACCTTCAACTTGTCCGACCTCTTTGGTGTGAGGTGGACCTCTAACTCGTCTGACCTCTTTGGTGTGAGGTGGACCTCCAACTCGTTCGACCACTTTGGTGTGAGGTGGACCTTCAACATGTCCGACGTCTTTGGTGTGAGGTGGACCTCTAACTCGTCCGACCTCTTTGGTGTGAGGTGGACCTTCAACATGTCCGACCTCTTTGGTGTGAGGTGGACCTTCAACATGTCCAACCTCTTTGGTGTGAGGTGGACCTCTAACTCGTCCGACCTCTTTTGTTTTTGATTGGGCGAGTTGATGGGATCTTCTCAGTGTTGCATATTTCTCAGTAGATATCCACAACAGACACCCGAAGGGGGTGTAATTGTGGTATTTTCTAGGCTTCTCTCCATGTTGATCTTCTTTTTTCTTGGACTCTTTATCCTTATCCCGAGAGGAGTAGGAATGTTCGGTTTTGAGATCTCTCCTAGTCGAGAATTTTCCTCCATGTTGATGTACTTCTTTGCCCGTGCCTGTACCTCGTTCCGAGATGTTTGGGTGCTTCTTGGATATTGAGTGGCTAAAAGGTCCTTCTCGTAGACCATTGATGAGACCCCTGATAGCTGCTTCTGTTGGCAGACTTTGTATGTCCAGACATATTTTGTTGAATCTTTTCATGTAGTTGCGAAGGCTCTCTCGATCTCCTTGCTTGATCCCTAATAGGCTTGATGCGTGTTTGGCTTTGTCCTTTTGGATGGAGAATAACGGATTACATCTGAGGCCTCTGTGAGATACATCCTGCTTCTGAAATTGCTAAGATGATAGCTTGGATCTGATGTGCCGTCGTACGGAGTCATGTTGGGAGCTTTGAAGTCCTTTGGGACCTTTAGCTTTCATGATCTCTTTGGTGAATGGGTCTTGATCTTTGTGGGGTCTATCTTCGTGACTGGATCGAGCCGTCTCGGTTTTGAGATCAGCTTCGAGTTTTAAGAGCTTATCTTTTAACTCTCGGCGTCGCCTAGTTTCCCTTCGGAGGTCCTTCTTGGCTTCCCATTGATGCTCGTCTTCTTTTTCGAGTTGTTGGAGGCGGTTTTGTTGAGCTTGTAGTGCTTCCATGATTTTTGTGTTTGCAGGTTACTTATCTCCCCCGTTTTGGGGTGTGCTTTTGGGGGTGGCGTCCGCATTTTTATGCGGCGTTCTATCCTCTAGATCTGAATCGTGGTCGTCGTCATGGTCGTCCGCCATGGTGTTGGGATGACTTCCAGGTTCCCCGGCAACAGCGCCAATATTCCGAGAGTTACCTGAAACTGTAGGTCGATCTCGGATGAGATCTTCTGTGTTGGTCGGAGCCGACGTGTCCGGCAGGTGTACGGCGGCGTATTTATAATGGTGAGATGTGGCCTCCTGTGGATAAGATAAGTTAGTTATCTTATCTTATCTTTATCTTATCTTTAAGTGAGGTTATCTTATCTTCAAGGGAACCGCCTTTATCTTTCTGGGCTTTAGCTGCCTTTAGATTGGGCTGTGTTCCTTCGTTTTGGGCCTGCTTTGGGCTCCTTTGGCGAGTTGGCCGAGCTCTTTGAGAAGAGGTCGGGCATTTGGCCGAGCTCTTTGAGAAGAGGTCGGATAGTCTGACCTGAAGAGGTCGGTCGACTTGTCGCTAAATATCCCGGGTCGGACAGCTTGACCCAGGGTATGAACAATATATGAGTAGTAAAACATGTGGATAGGATTAATTTTTAAAGAATAATTATCAAAAGTGGTAATTATTTGATCACTTATTTTTATTATATTAGATAAAGTAGATAATTATACCGGTATAATTGATATTGGTATCTTATATTATCTTAATTTTAAAATATTTCTAAAATATTTTGGTGAGACTAAACGGATGAAAAAATATCCGTAAAAATTTTTTATTGGTTTAATTTGGATCCAGTAATTAAATATTATCATTAAAAATTACTCTTTCATCCTATACCAAAATTAATATTTTAATGAAAACTTTTTTTATATTTTCGATATGGTTTCGCCTCATTTGCCTCATTAAATTGAGGTGAATCGTGATTCTCAAATTTTACGAATTCTAATCACAGAAATTTCAAAAAATCATTTTATGAAAAATCAAATTTTTACATTTTACATCCTCCTCGTACCTTGTGAGCTCTACCATACAAAATCCTTCTCTTCATTGAAGAATAGCGTCGCCTAAACCCTTTTCTTTTTTTCTTTCTTTGTTATTCCCATTCTCTCCTCCCTTTGGATCTTGATCTCTTTTAAATCTATTTTCTATTTTTTTTCAAAAATTATGTTTTTGTTGTTGTTAAACTGTGTGATGAAAAAACTCTACATTAGTGGCTTTATCATCTCTTCTACTGCCGAGGACGTGAAAACGGAGAAGGCAAGTAGAGAAAGGGGTATTTGGGAGCTAAAGAGAAGGATTTTGTCGAAGAGGGAGAAGATTTTCATTTTGGGATGTGATTTTGGAGTTTTTTTTTTATGAATATGGGGTTATTATTGCTTTGATTTTTGAAATATGGGGATGAATTTTATAGTATAATAGTGAGATGAGAGGAGCACAGAGATGAAAAAAGGCGAGATAGTACTGAGTAGTGGCATGACGCAATGGTTAAGGTTGGCCGGTGAGTTGCAAGGCACCAAAAAAGAGTGTGGCGGTGTTTTCTGAGGGAGAGAGAGGGAGAAAGGCAGAGAAAGAGGGAGAATAGAGGAGAAAAACGAAGAAGAGATAAGAGTTTGAAAAAAGTTTGTCATATTATCTACTCTGTTAGCTATGTCATCTATTCTATTAGTCACATAAGTATTTTTCGTTAACGAAAATTCCAATAATTGATGTTTGATCATTTTTGTCAAACTTATCAATTTTTTAAGGGCTCTTTTGTGATTGTTTTTGTGAGTACTTGAATCTTTCAAATATTGTTTTAGAAGTTAATTCTTTCGTATATCAACTCCAATACAAATTTTAATTATAAATCAGTTCACTTTTTATAAAAATAAAAAATAATATTCTAAAATACTCTATTGAAATTGCTTTTGGTAAATTTAAATAATATTCTTTTCTTATTAATAATTTAAGATGAATCATATTTATAAATATTTTAAATTGTAAAAGTTAAATTAAAAGATTACTTAATAATACATGTCATAATTTTTTGGGCAAAATACTTGAATAAACCAAAGGAAGGCAAATATTACAAACACCCAAACCAAGAAATGGTACGTGGATCACCCAAACGCCTTATTTATATAAATGGAACTAGAGTAATACAGTTTGCAATTTATACTAGTAAATCGAATTAAGCTAAGTAGAATTACTAGGCCACATGTAAATTGAATTAGACAATTTCGATTTACTCCTGAAACAAGTAAATTTAAACAGGCTAGTCAGATTTATGCATGGGTGGTTTGATTCCAAGTAAATAGAATTAGGCTATTTCGATTTACCTTGTTGGAGATCAGAACACATAATTCGAATTAGGTTAAGCAGATTTACTATTGTTTCAGCAACATATTTAAATGGAGGCAGGGTAATTCGATTTAGATGGGAGCAAATGTGTATAAATAGTTGTGGAATGTGAATTCTCCATCATAGTGAGCCTCACAATGGCTAGTGATGAGAGCTTTTTGGTTTTGGTACACTATAGAGGGTCGATTAAGAAAAAAATGCGTTCCGAAATTAAGTTTACGGATAAGGATCCGCTTAGTGTTTTTATTAGAGTTTCGACGAGTTTCACCGAGTTAAAGGATAATATAATCCGAAAACTGGGTCTGTAAGGCATGAAATGGGTAGAGAAGTTATTCTACAGAATTCTGATCTCGGTTTTGGGGGATGATGTGAAGTATGATTCGTTCGTCATAAGTAGTGATGAAGATTTGGTTGGCTCTAATATCTCCGGATGCACTACCTGCAAAACGTCTGGAGAGCTATACGGCATCCAAATGAACTGAAAAGGCAACAACATCAAACATAACACTTAATGTACAGTAAACTCACAATATACGTCAACAAAAAAATAATAAACCTTTTAGTACTCACATGACGAGGACGAAGTAAATCTATCTACAGTCTGCAGTGCGCGACACGAGGTCCCTTCTTGCTCGACGTCGGCTGGTAACCTGACCACCTACCACCCAATAAATATTGTTAACAACTAACAAAAATATAAATATAACATGTCAAGACAAAAAATAATTAATAATCAATTGCATACCTCGAGGCCAACGGCCAGTGGAAGAAATCAAATCCGTCAGGCCTAAAACCCAGAAACCTCCAGAAAATCCATGACTGGAGGAGCTATAGAGGTCTTGCCAACTTAACCACGTTCTTGTTGGCTACACGGCATAGACACCTGTATAACTAAGACAGAGCGGTAGATCCCCAACTATAACTGCCCTTATCCTCTAACCTCGCCACGTATGGAAGCCACCTGATATGTATACGAGTACCGGACTTATCGCCGAAGAGTTAAGTCGATAGTAGCATCATAATGTACACTTTGGCGTACCTCTAGACTGTCTCCTCATCTGCCCCCTCTAGAAGGTGACTGAAGGTTTGCTTCATCCAAGTGCACTTCACAGTGAACTTGTCGATGCAGTCAGGTGGCGGCATCACATCCAACAACTCCTGAAATCACACCCACGCCGGCCGTCCTCCCTCGATGTACGTCTCAAAGTCCGTCAAACATCCACTGACATAATGACCGTCGATCGGGAGTCCTAACTGGTAGGCCACATCCTGTAACGTAATCGTGCACTCACTGAACGGCAGACGAAAGGTATGAGTCTCCGAACGTCTTTTCTTAACAAATGCACTGACTAACAGCTCGTCTAACTTGAACCAGTGATCATTGAGCCTCACGAGATAAGCCAGCCTAACCATCTGGACGTACCGCATGATCCTATCATCTAACGGCATACTGTCCTGCCTCCTCATACTTGAGATGCAGCGGTGGGCTGCGTGACATAAAAAAAATACTCTTAAAAATCCTAAAATTTTACAAACAAAAAATATCTAAAACAGATTTTTTTAATTGTCTTTTTTCTTTAGCCATACTTCTATTAAATCCTCAGAATCCCTTATCCAACATTTATTTTTTATTCGTATACTCTATCACTCTACCATCCTTCTAGCTAATTCTATTACCCTTCATCGAAATTTATTGATTCTATCAATTATAATATTCATCTTCTAAACAATTTAATATCAATAAATGATTTCTAACATATTGTGACCACTAAATCAAACCTCTAACTACTACTACAAGTTTACACCTTCTAATCATATTAATAAACAAGATCTAACTTATTTAACCAAAAGAAACACATGGCATTTTTCTTACATAAAATAAATCAAAATTTTAAATTTTATTGTACTAACCTCAACGTGCACGCTATCAGCGATATGTGCGACTCCATCTAAGCGATAAATCTGATTCAGGTCGTCTTCCATTATGTTAGGCAGCATCACTTTCTTTGAATTTGGTGGGTATGAGGTGGTAAAATGTAATTTGAATGAAGTGGATTTGAATTATATAGAGTCAGGCTCCATATAAATCGAAATAAGTGAATTAAATTTAGTGTAAGTCGAGGATCCTATATAAATCGAAATAGGTTGGCTAGATTTACTATTGGGTAAATCGAAACTACCTATTTCGAATTATTATGGGAACAAACCATGGACTAATTCGAAACAGCTTAACTCGAATTACCATGGATTTCGAAATTGTATGATAAATCTACGTAACCTGATTCGAATTATATGTAGTTAAAATTACCCTAATAAATCTATTCTATCTAATTCGATTTAGTACATATACAAATCGAAATACCCTAATTCAATTTACATAAAAAAAAAGTCTTTAGATGATCTACGAACCATTTCTTACTTTAGGTGATGTTAGTATTTTTTGCATGCAATTGGATGATCTTAGTATTTTGTCCTAATTTTTTAATACATATATATAATTGAATCATGCTATTTATATAAAACAACTCAATAATTAATATAAAATATATATTAAAATATAAAATAAATATTAAAATAAATTAAATAACACGTAAATTTATAAATAATATACTGTAGGCCTGTAGCTAATTTGGTAATAAAATTTTTATCGTATAAATATATTTTTTGATATAATTATATACAATTGTTAGTATCCTGTATTTTTTTAAAATAACCCAATTTGAGAAAGAGGATGGAGAGAGGGAGAATGGTGAAAATGGTGAAAGTTGAAATGGTATTATGTGTGTTATTTGTGTAGGTAGTACAAGAACAGCAGCAGAAAGGCGCAGTGATGAAAAATCACAGAGATCTTTAACACCACCATTCTGACCAAACACTGCCACCCCTTCCTTACCACTGCCATCATCATCATCAAAGGGGCTCCCCCTTATAGGGCCAGAATGAATTCCTCTTCCCTATAGCCTTAATTTACTCTTTTATCTCTCTTTCTTTCTGTCTGTGTGTTGAGATATGGAAATTTTGCTGGAATTTTTCCAAGAGGACACCTCTTCCACTTTGGTGCATCCCTAAAGGTTTGTTTGGCCAAGTGGGTTATTAACCAACCAACCCTCAATCCATTTAACTAGTTTGGTTATGTTGTAGTGCATTAAGGTCCTCTATTAGTAAAAAGGCAAAAAGTGTGGTGTCCAAGGGAGAGGGAAAGAAAAAGAAAGAGAGAGAGAGATAGAGAGGGAAAAGAGAGAAGAAAGGAAGGAAAGAGATGGGTTAGGCTGAAGATAGAGTTGGTTTAACAACAACAACATTCTTGTTCTAGTTCAGTTTTTACGGTGGGTGTGGGACTTTTTGGTTTTGTGGTAATGGAACTAGGGAAATTGGATGGCAGGGATTTTTGCCAGAAGCAGAAGGAGCAGAACCAGCGGTGGCAGTTGCACAAGCAACAACAACAACAAGAGGAAGAAGAGGGTAGGAAGAAGCAAAGCCTGGACTGTAGAGAATCAAAAACCCACTAAGAAAAAGTGTACTGCTCCATTAAAAGCTGGAAGAGGAAAAGCAAAGCAACAACAACAGCAGCAGCAACCACAAGGGTCCGAGTCTGGATCCTTACAGGAACCATCGTCAGCAACAGCATCAGCACCAACATCATCATCATCAACAATATCATCCTCATCATCATCAAAACCCGGGAATAAATCCAAGTCATGTAGAAGAGGACGAAGGAGAAGAAGAAGAAGAAGAAGAGGAGCAAGATTCTCCTTCTCACCACCACCAAGACCCGAATTTTCATCTCCAATTCCAATATCTCCAACCACAACAACCACCACCACCTTCTTACATAAGCATAGACACCGACCTTCTAAACCCACTGCAACCACCAAGAAAACGTTCTTTTCTTCGTTCACCTCTTCTTCCTACAGCGTCATCATCATCACCATCACCGACTCCCGCTCCTACTCCCACTCCCACTCCCACTCCCATCGAATATGCAAGAAAAATGGGAGAAACACAGCATCACCGTCCAACATCGTCAAGACTTGGGATGAGGGCCGTGGCCGGAGGAGGAGGAGGAGGGGGAGAAATTGTGGAGGTCCAAGGAGGCCACATTGTGCGGTCCACCGGCCGGAAGGACCGACACAGCAAGGTCTGCACAGCCAAGGGCCCGAGGGACCGCCGTGTGCGACTCTCCGCACACACCGCCATCCAGTTCTACGACGTTCAGGACCGACTCGGCTACGACCGCCCAAGCAAGGCCGTCGACTGGCTCATCAAGAAAGCAAAGGCCGCCATCGACGAGCTCGCCGAGCTCCCCGCATGGAAACCAACTGCCACTACCACGACCGTCGCCGCCGCCGCCGCGGCCTCGAACTCAAATGTTGCTGTTCAGCAGCAGAAGCTCCGGGAGGAGGAGGAAAACCAACAGCTGAATCAAATCGTCCACCGCCAATCGACCACGGTGGACGACGCTATGGAAGCTTCTGGTAGCCGAAAGGCTACCGCACTGGTTGGTGGCAGTGGAAGAATCTCGGAATTTCAACCGCAACATTTGAACGACGATAACGGTAGTAGTGGCAAATACAACAGTGGCGGTTCTGGTTTCTTTCCGCCGACTTTGGACACTGATATAGCTGATACCATTAAGTCTTTCTTTCCGATGGTGGGGCCGGGGGAGGTTGCAACAACGACGTCGTCCTTTCATAACTATCCTCCACCGCCTGATTTGCTTTCGCCGATTCTTCTTCAGCACCACCAACAACAGCAGCAGCAGCCGCCACACCAACAGCATGTTCACGAGCAAGTGCTCTTCGCCGGAACCACCGCACTAGCGTTCGACGGCGGTTCTTCCGGATGGTCTGAACAGCAGCACCACCAAGAGGAACAGGAGCATGGACGATTGCAGAGAATGGTGGCTTGGAATAATGCCGCTGCAGATGCTAGTAGCAGTGGCCATGCCAGTGGATTCATCTTCAACTCGTCGGCGACGGCGGCTGTGCCGTCTCCTGCGATGTTTGGCCATGGCCAGTTTTTTCCTCAGAGGGGACCCCTTCAGTCCAGTAACACCCCTTCGTTTCGTGCTTGGATAGATCCTTCTTCGATCGCCACGGCTGCCATGACTGTGGATCACCACCACTATCTTTCACCGGCCGCGATCCATCAAGCTTCTATTGGGTTTGCCGGCTCTTCTTCCGGTAGCTTCTCTGGCTTCCGCATACCAGCACGAATTCAGGGTGCGGAGGAGCACGACGGCGTATCTGACAAGCCGTCCTCTGCTTCCTCCGATTCTCGCCATTGACGGAAAGCAAAGACGTCAATAGTTCCAAACTTTTCTTTAGGTAACGCCGTCAATGCAAAATTGTTGGAATCTCAATTGATTTCCTCCCTCTTTCTATTATTTTTACTTTTAATTTTTATTCTCTATTGTTTTGTTGTTTCGCTACTTAGCGTTCGATGGTTGTCTTTGAAGATGTTTGACAGTGAACAGCAAGTAAAAGATCAGCATTGGAATGGATTCTCAGCTGCGAGAGAGTTCAAGATGAGTTTGGACTTTGGATGCTTTGATTTCAATGGCTCACTCAGTATGCCGTGGGAATGAAGAAAATCTGGGGTGAAAATATTCAGGTTTTCCAATCCCCCGGTTTGTTCTGCTTTATTTTTATGTTCATTGATGGTATTTTTTAACCTATGTTTCTAAGCTTTGACAAGGAGTACTGTTTTTGGTTTGTTTTATTTGCTTCAACTGTGTTTGGATTGCTATCTTGTTGTTTCATTTTGTAGTAGTCGTTGTGTTCTTTGTACTTCTATTTCTGGTTTCTACTAGTGTGAAGAAAAACATGCACAACAAATAAATAGCTAGTTTGTTTTAAGGTATCAAATATTTCCAACTTAGTGCAGACCCAGATGCAAGGTTAAGCATTTTCTCTATGACAAAACTGGGCAAACCCAAATAACCCAACATGGGAATTTTGCGTCTTTGAGTGAAAGTATCTATGCTTGTGTATGCTTTTAACCTTCAAATGAGGAAATAAGCATTCATTCTACCGTCTTTGTTTTATTTTCTCGTTTGGATGAGATGAAAGAGCGTTCTCTTTGCACAAACAAAAGAATGATTGTTGTTTTGTTCCCCTTGTCTTTTTTTTTTTTTTTTACTGCTTT